>NC_057807.1:38744563-39086786 GCF_018294505.1 Triticum aestivum
CCGTGGCACCAACACTTGGTATCAGAGCGAGGTGACAACGCGCGGTGAGGGAGCTCGCCGGAGGTCATTGCGCTGGTTCCACAAGGCGGAGGTGGCGGGGGCGGATCAGTGTCCATGGGGATGCTGGTGCTCGCGCCGGACGGCTACACCGTGTGGGCGATCAAGGCACAGGCGATCCTTGATGCCCACACGCTGTGGGAGGCGGTGGCGCCGGTGAACGATGCGGTGGTCAACGCGAAGAAGTGCAAGACGGCGAGGGCGCTGCTCCTGTCGGGGCTGCCGGAGGACGTCTTGCTGTAGGTGGCGGCAAAGCCCACGGCGAGGGAGGTTTGGGACTCCCTCGAAGTGCGCTTTGTCGGCACCGAACGGATATGCGCGGCGAGGAGGGCAACATTGCACGGCGAGCTAGACCGGCTGAAGATGGAGGACGGCGAGTTCCTGGACGCCTACGCCGGCAGGTTGGCGGGGATGACGACGAGGTTTGCGAGCCTGGGGGAGACGCTGGGCGACACCGAGCTGGTGAAAAAGCTCATGGATACGGTGTCGGACCGTCTCTTCCCGGTCGTCGCCGGAATCAAGAAGTTCTGCGTGCTGGAGGAGCTCACCTACGACGAGGTGCTCGGGGGGCTGCGCGCATTTGACGAGCGTGTGCGGCACCGCGGGAAGAGCAGCGGCGAGCGCCCAGACGGACAAGTGTTGTACACGGCGGCGCAGTGGCGGGCGCGGGAGCGACGCCAAGGGCGAGCTTGGGACGACGATGAAGACGCGCGCAGCGTGGCGACGCGGGACGGCAGCAACAGACGTGGCCGCTGCTACAAGTGTGGCGAGCACGGCCACTTCAAACACGATTGCCCGGAGATGCGGAAGGGGCCAGCGGCGGAGCGGGCGCTGCTGGCGGACGTCGGAGTCGAGGACGACGGACTCCTCTAGGACACGGCTTAGGAGGAGTGTGCTGGGAATAACCCATGGCGAGCCTGGCGAGTTGGTGCGCGCGAGCGCGTGTGGTGGGCGCGTCGGACTCGGACCAGGGCAAGGTTGGGTGCGTGCGTGCGTGCCCAGGTGTAGGCGTGTGTGTGTGTGTGTGTGTGTGTGTCAGCGTGTGTGTGCGCTGGGTAGCTAGCGAGGGATCGGGAGGAGTGGCCCGGCATGTCGGAGCTCGCAGGTATAAATTCCACTCCCTCCCCGTGTAATCGCTGAGGCAATCGAGTTTGAGCTCGAGGTGAAAAACAGAAAAACCCGTACGTGCGGGGGGGCATTTGAGCGCCGACAAATCTTCAGTGTCCTTCTTCCTCCCCTCCGGTCGTGTCTCCGGTGATCACCGTCGAGTGCCGCAGCCCGTGGCACCAACATACACGACCGCGAAGCAAGAAGCTTGGAAGATCACTGGAAACTAATCACTGCCCTCGTATTAGCCCACATTGACATCTACTCCTTGGAAGATCAGCATGGAGTATATTCAATATGCCGCCCCTTGTGGCAGTATTGCATTCATCGGAAAGGGCGTAGATGAGTGCATACCTTTTTTCCCTGGTGGTGGGCTTGATTGAATCATGGCCGACGGAGGAGATGGGAGAGGGAGACTTGCAGGTGACGCCGGCTGGAAGAAGAAGCACCTGAGAAGAGAACGTATGTGAATCAAACAGAATCAGCTAATAAGCAGGAGGAGGTACAGGTGGTTCGGACTGCTGGTTGGGGAGCGGCAGGAGGCCGGACCCCGGCCGCGATCTCTCGGGAGGAGGACATCGCGTTTGGATGGATTCAGGATCCGGTGTCTGAGGGGCGCCGGATGAGTGGACGACTCCAGACCCAGCCTGATGTGGACGATATTCAGCAGCGGTGCGCCATGAGGGCGGCCAAGCTTTGTGACGTGGAGGTCACTACTGGTATGTCGGTCAATACTTCTAATTCCATTTTGCATTTTTCAAATGATGATATTGTTAAGAATGCAAATCAATTAGGTGTTTCGTTGGGTAGTAATGACACTGAAATTTCTAATTCTGTTAATGATCTTTTAGACCTAGAGGCTGAGCGGGCCTTAGAGATGATCCATAATATTGCGGCTGTCAAACCTATGAGTGATTCTGAGGTTGATGCGCTCGGGGTGAGGGTGCTAGACAACTTTCAGCTAAATTTTGGAACGATTACCCTTCTTCCTAAGAAAGTAGAGGCTGTGAGGATTGAGCAATTCAGGCCAATCTGTCTGCTTAATGTCAGTTTCAAAATTTTCACCAAGGTCGGGACCAATAGACTCACACAGATTGCGCATACTATTGTGCAGCCTACCCAATCTGCTTTCATGCCAGATAGCAATATCCTTGAGGGGGTAGTGGTCCTTCATGAAACGTTCCATGAAATCCACACGAAAAAACTAGATGGGGTTGTTTTCAAAGTGGATTTCGAAAAAGCATATGATAAAGTCAAATGACCATTCCTTCAACAGGCCTTGCACATGAAGGGTTTTGATGAGGCTTGGCGACGCCAAGTAGAATCCTTTACGCAAAAAGGGAGTGTTGGAATTAAAATAAATGATGATATTGGCCACTATTTCCAAACACATAAGGGTCTGCGGCAAGGAGATATAATGTCCCCTGTTTTGTTCAACATTGTGGTTGACATGTTGGCCATCCTAATAGGTCGGGCAAAGGAGGCCGGTCAGGTGGGAGGCTTGGTGCCCAACCTGGTTGATGGGGGGTGTCCATTTTACAGTATGCTGATGATACTATCATCTTTATGGAGCATGACCTGGCAAAAGCGAGAAATATGAAGATGGTGCTTTGCTTATTTGAACAATTGTCTGGGTTAAAGATTAACTTTCATAAAAGTGAACTGTTCTGCTTTGGTAGAGCCAAGGAGGAACAGGAGGCTTATAGGCAATTGTTTGGATGTGAATCAGGAGCTTTACCTTTCACATACTTAGGTATACCCATTCACCATCGTAAGCTTATAAACCGAGAGTGGAAGTGCATTGAGGATCTGTTTGAAAAGAAACTGAGTTGCTGGAAGGGCAAACTTATGTCACATGGAGGCCGGTTAATTCTTATTAATTCGGTACTCACGAGTATGCCGATGTTCCTATTATCTTTCTTTGAGGTTCCAGTTGGGGTTAGGAAACGACTGGACTTCTACCGATCAAGATTTTTTTGGCAGAGTGATGAACTTAAGAGAAAGTATAGACTCGCCAAGTGGGATGTCATTTGTAGACCTAAGGACCAAGGGGGTTGGGTATCGAAAATCTTGAGGTCAAGAACAGATGCCTGCTTAGTAAGTGGCTGTATAAGCTTTCGGGTCCGACTGATGCAACTTGGGCGCAGATTCTTCGTAACAAGTATCTGCAGTCCAAAATTTTGTCAGAGGTGACAGTGAGACCAACTGATTCGTTGTTTTGGAAGGGGCTTATGAGAGTCAAGGTAACCTTCTTTAATAGAACAAAGTTTATTGTCGGTGATGGAAATGTCACACGTTTCTGGGAGGACACCTGGCTGGGTGATACACCTTTAGCAATACAGTACCCAACCTTGTATCGTATTGTCCAGCGACGTGATGCGCTAGTTGCAACGATTATGCAGTCCATTCCCCTTAATATTCAGTTTCAGCGGGTGCTTGTTGGTGAGAGATGGGAAGCTTGGCTCCATCTGGTGCGTAGACTGATGGAAGTTCAGCTAGCGCAACAGCCCGATCAGCTATGTTGGAAGCTTAATAGGAACGAACAATTTACTGTAAAGTCGATGTACAACGATGTCATCAACTCCACGGTCATTCCTAGTACCAAACATGTTTGGAAAGTAAAAGTGCCTTTGAAAATTAAAGTGTTTATGTGGTTTGTCCATAAACAGGTAATTTTAACAAAAGACAACTTGGTCAAGCGCAATTGGACTGGATCTACTAGGTGTAGCTTCTATGATCAGGACGAGACCATTAAGCATCTCTTCCTTGACTGTTCTTTGGCGAGAATTCTGTGGCACACTGTGCAAATTACTTTTAACATTACTCCTCCGAGTACGGTCGGGTCGTTATTTGGAACATGGCTGGATGGGATAGAGTCCGAAACAGCTAGACATATTCATGTAGGAGTGTATGCGTTGTTATGGGCAATTTGGAACTGCAGAAATGATTTGGTTTTTAAAAGAATAACTACTATTCATTTTTTTGCAGGTTTTATTCCATGCTACGGCGCTGATCCGTATGTGGTCCTTATTCACTCCGATGGAGGCCAGGAAGCGTTTGGTTACGGGATCTGTCAGGTGAGAGATGGTAGCGCGGGATATCTTCAACCGGTTTGGTTGGCGGTCATGTAATAGGATAGGCAATTAGTTTTCCTATCTTTTATTTTACCAGCCGGTTGTGGCCATTGTGGTTTTTCTTGGTTTAGCTGCGAGGCTCTCGGTGAGCTCACCTTTATTTTGTTGAAGACTATACGTCTTTGTTGAACCTATTTTATTTATTGATGTGGCCGTATGCATCGTTCTGATGCAGAGGCCGGGGAGTTCCTCCTTTTCGAAAAAAAGCAGGAGATATAATCGAATTCGTTAGCGAGATAATAGTCAGAGGAAAAGTAGGAGGCGATCTCATCTAGATATAGACGGGGACGACAACTGCGCCGTTCGGTTTAGAAAAAAGAGCTCGGGACCTCTTTTTTCGAGACAGCAAAAATACCATGGTTTCTGAGATACTGTGGTTTACAGAACTTCAGTTTTTCTGAAGCCAAACACATCAAAGTTTTCAAAACCATGGTTTTTTTTTCAGAAACCACAGTATTCTTTGAAAACTTTAAAAAAACCTTGCTGCCAAACGCAGCCTAAACTGAAAAAAATACTGTGCACCGAAAATGAGTTTGCTAGCTAGCTTTTTACTGCCAATGCATGTGTTCATGTGCCTGTGTGTCGATGTTACATTTTTATGTGCGTTTGCTGAGGCTTCACCCCCATCACATTTCTTTATGTATATATATATATCCAATTGCATGCAAAGAAATTAAGGTTCGGCTCGGTCACGCGCTGCACCTGAGTGACTCAGACTCCTCTTTGGTCGCTTTAATTTTCTATCTTGCATTGCGTTGCTCGGCTACTTAAAAAGAAGTACGCGTTCATTAATTGGATATGCAATCAATTTTGAAATATATCCAATTGAATACAAAATTATTAATAAAATGTCTGAAATATAGCAAATAATGAAACCTACAAACTTCAAACTTTTCTTTCATACAATAACAAGGTCATACAAAAAAATACCACACTATAATCTATAAACCAAACCTAGGGAATTCTCAAAAATTACCTACCCCTAAGTGTTTCAACTGTGGCAGTTAAAACAAGCCTGACACCGTTGGCGGGTGCTACCAGTGGCTGGCACCATCTTTCAGCCCGTCACTGGCGTTGTTGTCCCACAACTAACATCGGTCTAGAGAACCAATGGCGAGCCTGGTCTCGCGTCCGCCACTGGTCTGTAAATTTCAATGGCAGGCCCACTTTTCTACCTGCCACAGCTATTAGGCAGAAATACCAGTGACAGGCTCATGCAGTGCCGGTCACTAATGTGCCTGCACTTATAACCTTTTTCTTAGTAGCGTTTCTTGGAAGAAAAATTGAAGAGCAGATTAGAGGCGAAATGGGGTCTTTATACATTGGGGAAAGAGTGACACTAATGAATGCATGACCGACAAATTCATCCATTTACCGACCACCGCTACAATTGTGTTCGGAGATAAGTAACCACCCGAAATGGTTTTGATTCCAGTCGGACTAGCAGAGGCACAATCACATTAGGACAATTTATGTCTGGGCAATTTGACTGCCCGTAAACATTAGATTTACGAATTTCGGGGCACATTGTCACCGTGCAGTCATCTTTTTCATGTCCTTTCTCATCGGGTCTCCTCGCTGCAGAGCAACGCGCCATAGAACATGTATCGCGATGTGCTAGAAAAGTGGAACTAGATATGTGTTAGGTCAGTTAGCATTATTCAGTGCATTCAGTTCACCAAGCCAAGTGGTGCGATTCTTCTAAATGAGGCTCGATCGGGCGTTTGTACCATGGATGGCTAACGATGTGCATGTTGTGTTGCCACAATAATGTCGTGCTGTAGTAGAACCGAAGCACATCACGTGCGCGCGCTCAAATGTAAGACTGCACACACGTGTACAATACTAAACAATCTCACTCAAGTGGAAAAGTCTGGACCAAACCGACATTTGGACCCCAATCGACTACATTGTGTCAGCAGCTCTACGGATGATCCAACGGCAACACCTGAAGCGCTACAGGGCAATCCGGCAAGAGAGCAGCAGGCCAGGCCCAAGAGAACCATTCAACCCTAGCTCGTCTACGCGGCCCAGAATGGGCCCGCTAGCTAAACACTATTTAGCTGTCCTAGTGGCTCTATAGCGTGTGGTGGTGGCGGCCATGGCGGAGGTTTGGATAGTATAGTGGTGAGAGTGTTGGCTGGCTCGTTCCGTCCTCCTTCCTCCTCAATTCGAACTCCCTGTAATAATTGAGATCTGAGCATATGAACTAAGATAGATCGATTGGAGTGATTCATAGCTTACAATTGGCATCGGAGCTTCGTCCCTCACGCAACAAGTTCCGCTCCATCATCCCCACGCGATGAGGTTTGCGGCGCGCCGCCGCCGTGAAGCTATGGAGAGCATGTCATCGGCGACGAAGGCGGTGTACGAGTTCCTCAAGGCCAACCTAGCGGAGTCCCTCGACGTACGTTTCAAGCGCCAAGAGGAGGAAGCGGCTAAGTCGATGTGGTCCATCGTGGGCTATCTGACAACGCGCATCGACGATCTCAAGCTGTCGATCAGCGTCGACATGGGCGAGCTTCGCACCGGGCTGGAACGGGCGCCTTCCGCCTCCACTTCACCCGCACGAGGTCGACCGCCGGCAAGTCAATTCGCAACCGGCAGCGGAGACGCCGCCCCTGAGGGCATCCGATCTGCTCCAACAGCCAAGGGAAAGGACCACGCTCCGTACATACCACCACCGGCCAGAGGTACGAGATCCGACCACAATCCAGTGTTCAGTTCGCGGTTGGCTAAATTACACCGAGAGAGTACTGACACCTATGGATTTGCACCGCGCATCGACCGGCCCCATTTTGATGGCACCAATCCGAGGCTCTAGCAATCGAGATGTGAAGATTATTTCGGCATGTGTGGCATGCCGAAGCATCTCTGGGTCCAATTCGCCTCTACTCTGTTCTAAGGTGCAGCAGCGTGTTGGTTGGAATTGGTTCAGAGAAGAGCACATAATGCATGCTGGGAAGAATTTTGCAGACTGCTACAGTGCCAATTTGGTCGAAATCAGCATCAGGCGCTGGTTCGGAAATTCCACAGCATATTTCAGACAGGCTCAGTGGAAGATTATGTGGAGCAGTTTGCTGAACTATATGATCAGCTATCAGCGTATGAGGCCGTTCCAGAGTCTGTGCATTATGTTACCAAATTTATCGATGGACTGAACCCGACTGTCAGAGTGCTGGTGGCATTACAACAATCGTCAGATCTGGATGCAGCTTATGAACTGGCGTTATTGCATGAGTCCCTGACTAGTTCTGCTCTTCAACAAGGACATTCTGTCAAGCGACAACAGTATACACAGGCAGTCACTTCGACCAAACCAGCTACGACCAAAACTGCTGAAGATAGACGAACTAATTCAGATGTTCAAAGACAGAAGCTAGGTGAGGACAAATGGGAAGCACTAAGATCTTACCGCAAGGCCAAGGGCCTGTGTTTTATGTGTGGAGAGAAATGGAGCAGAGACCACCAATGCAAACAGACAGTATCACTGCATGAACTACAAGAAATGGTTGAATTTTTTCAGTGCACATCAACAGAAGATCTGCTTACTGATGAGGATGAAGAAGTGAATCTTATGGCTATCTCAGAAGCAGCTGAAGGAAAATCAGCCCACAACAAGGCCTTCCAATTAAGTGTTGTTATTCAGGGACAACAGAGAACATTCTTGGTAGATTCAGGAAGTACCCATTCCTTTGTGGATACCAATTCAGCTAGCACATTGGCAGGAGTGAAGAAATGTACAACAATGAAGGTGAAGGTTGCTAATGGAGGAATTATGAGTTGTGACAGCTATGTACCAAAGTGCCAGTGGTCAGTGCAAGGAGTTCTGTTTGAACATGACCTTAGAATCTTGCCTCTCAGCTGTTATGATGGAATTCTGGGTATGGACTGGTTAGCTAAACATAGTCCAATGACAGTAGACTGGGAACAACAATGGATGTCCTTCCCCTTGCAGGGTTAGTCTATAACAATTCAAGGGGCAACTGAAGGAAATATGCCCTAGAGGCAATAATAAAGTTATTATTTATTTCCTTATTTCATGATAAATGTTTATTATTCATGCTAGAATTGTATTAACCGGAAACATAATACATGTGTGAATACATAGACAAACATAACGTCACTAGTATGCCTCTACTTGACTAGCTCATTAATCAAAGATGGTTATGTTTCCTAACCATAGACATGTGTTGTCATTTGATTAACGGGATCACATCATTAGGAGAATGATGTGATTGACATGACCCATTCCGTTAGCCTAGCACTTGATCATTTAGTATATTGCTATTGCTTTCTTCATGACTTATACATGTTCCTGTAACTATGAGATTATGCAACTCCCGTTTACCGGAGGAACACTTTGTGTGCTACCAAACGTCACAACGTAACTGGGTGATTATAAAGGAGCTCTACAGGTGTCTCCGAAGGTACATGTTGGGTTGGCGTATTTCGAAATTAGGTTTTGTCACTCCGATTGTCGGAGAGGTATCTCTGGGCCCTCTCGGTAATGCACATCACTATAAGCCTTGCAAGCAATGTAGCTAATGAGTTAGTTATGGAATGATGCATTACGTAACGAGTAAAGATACTTACCAGTAACGAGATTGAACTAGGTATTGGATACCGACGATCGAATCTCGGGCAAGTAACATACCGATGACAAAGGGAACAACGTATGTTGTTATGCGGTTTGACCGATAAAGATCTTCGTAGAATATGTAGGAGCCAATATGAGCATCCAGGTTCCACTATTGGTTATTGACCGAGAATAGTTCTAGGTCATGTCTACATAGTTCTCGAACCCGTAGGGTCCGCACGCTTAACGTTACGATGACAGTTTTATTATGAGTTTATAAGTTTTGATGTACCGAAGATTGTTCGGAGTCCCGGATGTGATCACGGACATGACGAGGAGTCTCAAAATGGTTGAGACATAAAGATTGATATATTGGACGGCTATATTCGGACACCGGAAGTGTTCCGGGTGATTTCGGAGAAAACCGGAGTGCCGGAGGGGTTACCGGAACCCCCCGAGGAAGTATTGGGCCTTAGTGGGCCTGACGGGAGAGAGAGGGCAGCAGCCCAGGAGGTGGCGCCCCCCCTCCCATGGGGAATCCGAATTGGACTAGGGGAGGGGGGCGCGGCCCCTCTTTCCCTCTCCCTCTCCCTCTCTTTCCTTCCCCCTTCCTCCTTCCTAGTTGGACTAGGAAAGGGGAGTCCTACTCCCACTAAGAGGAGGACTCCCCCCTCCTTGGCGCGCCCCCTAGGGCCGGCCGGCCTCCCCCTTGCTCCTTTATATACGGGGGCAGGGGGGCACCCTAGGACACACAAGTTGATCTTCGTGATCGTTCCTTAGCCGTGTGCGGTGCCCCCCTCCACCATATTCCACCTCGGTCATATCGTTGCGGTGCTTAGGCGAAGCCCTGCGTCGGTAGAACATCATCATCGTCACCACGCCATCGTGCTGAAGGAACTCATCCCCGACACTTTGCTGGATCGAAGTCCGGGGATCGTCATCGAGCTGAACGTGTGCTGAACTCGGAGGTGCCGTACGTTCGTTGCTTGGATCGGTCGGATCGTGAAGACGTACGACTACATCAACCGCGTTGTCATAACGCTTCCGCTTACGGTCTACGAGGATACATGGACAATACTCTCCCCTCTCGTTGCTATGCATCACCATGATCTTGCGTGTGCGTAGGAAAATTTTGAAATTACTACATTCCTCAACAGTGGCATCCGAGCCCAGGTTTTATGCGTTGATGTTATATGCACGAGTAGAACACAAGTAAGTTGTGGGCGATACAAGTCATACTTCTTACGAGCATGTCATACTTTGGTTCAGCGGTATTGTTGGATGAAGCGGCCCGGACCGACATTACGCGTACGCTTACGTGAGACTGGTTTTACCGCCGTGCTTTGCACACATGTGACTAGCGGGTGTCTGTTTCTCCAACTTTAGTTGAACCGAGTGTGGCTATGCCCGGTCCTTGCGAAGGTTAAAACAGCACTAACTTGATGAACTATCGTTGTGGTTTTGATGCGTAGGTAAGAACGGTTCTTGCTCAGCCCGTAGCAGCCACGTAAAATTTGCAACAACAAAGTAGAGGACGTCTAACTTATTTTTGCAAGGCATGTTGTGATGTGATATGGTCAAGACATGATGCTATATTTTATTGTATGAGATGATCATGTTTTGTAACCGAAGTTATCGGCAACTGGCAGGAGCCATATGGTTATCGCTTTATTGTATGAAATGCAAACGCCCTGTAATTGCTTTACTTTATCACTAGCGGTAGCGGTAGTCGTAGAAGCAATAGATGGCGTAACGACAATGATGCTACGATGGAGATCAAGGTGTCGCGCCGGTGATGATGGTGATCACGACGGTGCTTCGAAGATGGAGATCACAAGCACAAGATGATGATGGCCATATCATATCACTTATTTTGATTGTGTTTGATGTTTATCTGTTATACATCTTATTCTGTTTTGTTTGACGGTAGCATTATAAGATGATCTCTCACTAATTATCAAGAAGTGTTCTCCCTGAGTATGCACCATTGCGAAAGTTCTTCGTGCTGAGACACCACGTGATGATCGGGTGTGATAGGCTCTACGTTCAAATACAACGGGTGCAAAACAGTTGCGCACGCAAAATACTCAGGTTAAACTTGACGAGCCTAGCATATAACAGATATGGCCTCGGAACACGGAGACCGAAAGGTCGAGCGTGAATCATATAGTACTGTTTGTGTAATGTGGGCTATATAAATAGCCTGAATTGTGGCCGGCTTTGATGTATATATTAGACCTTTTCATTTCCCTGCATTATGATTATCACAGATGACGGAGTTATATATGATCCAGCCTCGGTATAGTTGATGTTGGTGAAATTGTTACTAAAGTTTAATTATATCTATTTTCATCCCTCGCTCATGCTGTTTATGGTTGTGGAGTGAGCCATGGTTTTTCATTCATTCCGGCAACCGCTGACGTATATGAATGTATTCCGCCGGGGTTCAGGTGTGACCAGCTGTGATTTTGGTCCGGCCAGATTTTTTGATGCAGAGTGACCTGACCCGACCACACTGTTGATCGACGGGGCTGGGGGGGACATAGATTTAGGTGTAGGTCTGCATAGCTAACTAGAACAGCCTGGGTTTGTATTATTTTACTAACTAAAACAGTGGCCCTTGCAAAATGCGAGGGCACCTAGCTACTACATCAAACCCTCTAAAAAATCTTTCGAAATTCCAAATAATTTTAGAAAATAAACGTTAAAGAAAGTTATTTCTTAGGACAAATATTTTTTTGGTCTCTATAATATTTTTTTCTCGATTTCGTCCTCCAGTTATTCCAGCAGGTAATTTTATTGATGAACTCTTAATACTATGTATATTTGTTCCCTCTTGTGGGTTTCACCGTTTAAACATTTTGATCATGTGACACCTTTGTGTAAGACACATCACACAACTTTAACTTTGGAAATTATTTTTCCATATTAAAAAAACAACCATATGTTCTTAAAATCATCAAAAATATGAAAGAACATACAATTTTAAGAAAAATCTAAAATGTTCTTTTCACTAAATATTCAATTTTATGAAAGAACATACAATTTTAAGAAAAATCTAAAATGTTCTTTTCAATTTTATGAATATGGCCAAGCATCACCGTAAATATTCAATTTGTCTTATTTAATTATTTACTTTATTACTATATTTAATTTTATTTCCATATTTTGTAGTATAATAAACATATGTTGTGCTGATATGATGATTTTATTTAGAATATGGGACAACTTTTATTGGGGTATTTCAAGGCAGTGAGTACTCAATGCACCCCAAATCAGGAGACGCCTTGATCACAATAAAATTAAAAAAAGAGAAAACTAAAAAAATAAATCCCTTAAGGAAGAAATAAAATAAAATATAAACTAAAAAAATCATAATAGCGAGGTCATCTAAGCTAAAATGAATAATTGGGAGTAATATTACCCTTGAAGAAGAAATAAAATAAAAAAAATCTAAACAAACAATAAAAAAATTGCACAAAATTTACACAGAAATTTGGGTAAGTCATTTTTTAACAACCGGATAACTGAGTACAAGTAGTGAATTGAATAATTAATTGTGACAGAGATGGACCTCGCCACACCGGTTGGCCTGGACCAGCGACGGTCATGCATGCATGGATGCACTTGTAGCCCATACGTTCAAGAAAACAAAACAAACATAATCGAACACTCGAGTTTTCTAACAACTAATGGATTACTGACATTGCTACTACCCTTTAAGTAGAAATAGAATGAGAAAAAACTCTAAAACAAAATAATATCAAAAGGTAAACACAATCTACACAGAAATCACACTTTTTTATATTACGCAAGATAAGCACATAATTGTGAAATTTATGGAATTGCGATATGTTATAACATGCAGAAACTGCGCTTTGTTATAGTATGCAATAATAAATGTATAATAGTGGAGTTAGTGTCAGTGATAGTACCATTAAATAAGAAAAAATGAACTAAAAACTATAACAAAATCAAAATGACTAAGTTTTCTAAGGAAAAATGAATTAGAGGCATTAGTATTGCCCTTTAAGAAAAATGCTCTCTATCTACGGAGAAATTACATTCTTTATAATATACAGAATAAGCATATAATAGTGAAATTACAAAAAAATACTAATAAAAATTGTATTAGCGGGATCGATATTACCTTTAGAGAAGAAAGAAAATAACATACAAACTAAAAAGGAATCAAAATAATGAAGTTTTCTTGGTGGCATTGGTTTTACCCTTTCAGAAGAATAATGAAAAATAATAAAACAATAATGACAAAATTTGGGATGCGGATTTGGTGAATATGGTTCCACGCGCACCCTTTATGAATAGTAAATAAAAAAATACTAGAGTAAATATAAGAAATCTGAAACTTTTTTGTAATATACATAGTCAACCGGTATACTCATGTGAAGTTTCACGAAGAACTCACATCCATGGTACCCTGGGCAAAAATGAAAAATCAAAGCTATATTAAACAACATGTTTGATGAATAGTATGGTCCCAATTGTATTTTCTTCACTAAGAATACCATGGATGTCAATACATCAAGAAACTTCATATGTGAGTAGAATCGTGAAAAAGTTTCATATGTGAGGGGTTACCGGAACCCCCCGGGGAAGTATTGGGCCTTCGTGGGCTTGAGGGGAGAGAGAGGGCAGCAGCCCAGGAGGTGGCGCGCTCCCTCCCATGGGGAGTCCGAATTGGACTAGGGGAGGGGGGCACGGCCCCTCTTTCCCTCTCCCTCTCCCTCTCTTTCCTTCCCCCTTCCTCCTTCCTAGTTGGACTAGGAAAGGGGAGTCCTACTCCCACTAAGAGGAGGATTCCTCCCTCCTTGGCGCGCCCTCTAGGGCCGGCCGGCCTCCCCCCTTGCACCTTTATATACGGGGGCAGGGGGGCACCCTAGGACACACAAGTTGATCTTCGTGATCGTTCCTTAGCCGTGTGCGGTGCCCCCTTCCACCATATTCCACCTCGGTCATATTGTTGCGGTGCTTAGGCGAAGCCCTGGGTGGGTAGAACATCATCATCGTCACCACGCCGTCGTGCTAACGGAACGCATCCCCGACACTTTGCTGGATCGGAGTCCGGGGATCGTCATCGAGCTGAACGTGTGCTGAACTCGGAGGTGCCGTACGTTCGGTGCTTGGATCGGTCGGATCGTGAAGATGTACGACTACATCAACCGCGTTGTCATAACGCTTCCGCTTACGGTCTACGAGGGTACGTGGACAATACTCTCCCCTCTTGTTGCTATGCATCACCATGATCTTGCGTGTGCGTAGGAAAATTTTGAAATTACTACGTTCCTCAACAGCAACACCTGTTGAGTTTGCTTATACCATCATAGAACTATCTGTAGTGACTGATGAAAATGCTCCCACTCTCATACCATAAATTCAGGGACTTATTGAGGAATACAAAGATGTGTTTGCTGTCCCAGTTGGTTTACCCTCTGAAAGAGCTTGTGATCATGTCATTCCTCTTATTCCTGGTGCCAGACCATTTTCTCACATGCCCTACAGGCTGGCCCCAAAGCTAAAGGATGAGGTAGAGAAGCAAATCCAAGAGATGTTGGATTCTGGTGTCATTAGAAGGAGTAATAGTCCCTTTTCTTCACCTATTCTCTTGGTCAAAAATAAGGATCATACATGGAGGCTAGTGGTGGACTATAGGCACCTGAATGCACTTACAGTCAAAGGGAACTATCCTATGCCTGTGATAGATGAACTCCTGGATGAATTACATGGTGCTCAATGGTTTACAAAACTGGATCTCATAGCTGGATATCATCAAATTAGATTAGCTCCTGGAGAAGAGTACAAGACATCATTTCAAACCCATCATGGGCATTTTGAATTCCTGGTTGGTTTTGGGTTGACAAGGGCACCAAACACCTTCCAAGGTGCCATCAATGTTTCCTTATCACAAGAGCCTGAAATGCCGAGGACCTTTGTACTAGCCTTCTTTGATGATATTTTGATTTTCAGTAAAACACTGAAACAACACTTAGAACATGTCAGGAGGGTTTTGGAACTGCTTAGAAAGGACAAGTGGTATGTGAAATTTTCCAAATGTGACACTACAAGAAATATGTCAACTTGTGACCACCACTATTGGTCACTGAAAGGTCAAGGTTTTTCATTTGCGACCTTTTTGTGACCAAAAACAGAAGGTCAAAAGCTGGCAGTCGTAAACTGACTATAGCGACCTTTCTTCTGGAATGGTCGTAGATGTTTATGACCAAAATATGTCCACTGTGGCGTTTTGGTCACTAGCAACCTCCCCAGGCCACGTAGGCATCCAGCATGGCAAGCTGATGTGGCACAAGATTCAGCCCGGTCCAATTCAGTTTTCTACATGGGCCTAGCCCATTAATTCGGCCTTTTTACTGTATATTTTCTCTATTAATTTTCTCTAGCTACATGGGCCTGGCCCAACAATTTGGCCCTTTTATTTTCTAGGCATAGCCTTTTGCAGTCCATTTCATTTTTATTTTCGAGGGTTTTTGTGGTCCAATTTTTAGATGGGTCGCAATTGTCAGATTTTTCCTGGCAGTGGATCCACATCGCTTTTTAAGCAGTATATATCAAACAGAAAGAAGAAAAGAATATGAAAATCTTCAAATAACAACCAAAATAGGTTTATTACAATATATTCTGTACAGAACAGAACATGTGAAACTCCATACACTCGTTCACATCACAACAACCAGTTTAACCTACAAATATTGCATGCCCAGGAACTTAAAACTTCACGTACATAACCATACAATATTCCACACAATCACAAATATTGCGATTGAAAAATAAAACGCTCTGCCAAGTTAAAGCTAGCTACTCTTGGATTGGTGTAGCATTCGTCTTCTCTGCTTCTGCTGCAGTCTCCTGTTAAACAGAATAACAACAAATCGAGTTAATAAACAAGCTTGAAGCACTGTGGGAAACAAAAGCCTAAAAACAAACTAATGTCTCAGGTATAATCATCAGATAAATCTATGTTGAATCACTGCGTTTAGATGTATTTTAATTAATTTCAAATGTATAATGTAAGGTGTTGTGGATCAGTGTATAAGAACAGCAGTTTGTAAATAACAGGAACAACTTGGTATTACACACAGAGCACTATACAGATTTTAGCTTTTCTATCCAAGTACAAATAGCAAAATGGAACATAGGCAGGTTGATTATATTTGACAGAGCTAGCACATAGATATAAAATAATAATGTTTGATACAGAAATTAGTAATATGGGAATCAGTAAGGTCCTTTCTTAGTGCTATGGGGATTAAGAGCATGCACACGGAAAGCTAATTGGCAAAAAAATTTGTTGGTCTTATACAACTCAGTTATATATGCACGACTCACAGCTCATGACATGATACTAAGAGAGAACATCATAGAGACTCAAGCAGATCCTAATATAAAACTACTCAGACCATAACTTTCACATCATAGGGACACAATAGTGTATTACAACATTGTCCAGATATAAAAACTGAGTAACCAGCAAGCAATCAGATTGAGAACAAATCAGTTGGGGTTCTTAACTTTCAGTATGCAGTATATCTAAGAAGTCACACTATCTAAATGCCTAGAGGAAACAGATTCACAGTACTAAGCAGGGGAGAAGCAACACAAGATACCTTGTCAACAGTCTTAGCAAGTTTTCTACTAATGGCCTAAAAGCAACACAGGAACTAGAAGCAACACAGGAACATGCCAATGCACCCCAGGTTTTGCAGTAAGTTCTACTTAAAATATTCACTTTTGACAATCAATGACTATGTATTGTGTTAGCAAACAAGAACAGAAGGCAACCTTGCAAAGTGGAACAAGAACAGAAGGCCTCCACACGAAGAGGTGAGAGGCTCCCACAACAATGGTCGCTCCTTGCGAGTGGAGCGGGAACTCCCTTGACTGCAGGAACCACAAAACAGGTTGTGTCAGTGATGAGGAAGGCTCAAGCAGCAAGATTTATGGTGGATGTGTTGCTACTGCAGTGCAGACTATTGCATACCAAAGCAGAATGACTCAATCAATTAGGCAGGCAGTGATTCAATCAAAATCAGCTCTCCTGTCGACGAGGTCTTCTGGATGGAAGAATCGTCAGGGCAGACAGACTTGAGCGACTCCACTGAGGGTATCCAGTTCTATGCACGTCGGTGCACATCAACCACACAAAGGGGCCCATCCGTTGGATCAAGTAGAACCCATCCGGTATTGCGTTGTTGTATGATAACGAGTTGTTTACCTGGGAAGTGAGAAACTGTGTTAAGCTAGAGTGATCACAGTATAAACAGAATACAAAACATGAAGGGTCACTCTAATTCGGCAATAGGGGCGTTTAATAGAGCACATGACGTTCTAAACTATAACAATTATGGATGGATGGATAGCACACAAAAACTAGATAGAGCTAATGTTCAAGGATTACTATTATTAAGCAAAAGATTACAGGCACAAAAGGGATTTCAGGAGCACTACAGTGCTCGATATATGATTTGTGCAGAACTGAAGATACAATTCTGTGAAAGCACCACCTCCAGTGTCATCACTTTGATCCAGGAACCAAACCAAACTGGACTGACGGACCGACTGAGAGTGGCTGGAGAGGACATGAAGCTCACAAATTCCATCAGAACAACAAAACAATCTATTCTTCTTTAGTTACAAAAGTGTGACTCAGGGCGGTCCGATACATTGAGATATCTTGTCAGACTACAAGCACCATTAAATGAAAAAATAGAAGAGGAAAACAAATTGCAGCAGAAACACACAAGCTAGTGTATTCATTCGCACAACACTTTTTTTTGAAAGATCCAGCATCTTGCTGGCTTTTCATTTGATTTAGCAAGAGTGGATGACAAAAAGGAGTTCTTCTCACTGGTCACAAGAGTGCCAGGAGAGCAGCAAGGCCATCAACAGACTGATGCTGCTGCAACATCTCTGAAGAGAGAAAATCAGAGACAACACTGGAGCCTCAAAAATTGATGGTGTACTTCTTCCATAACTTAGTGTATCCAAACAAGTGACTGACAGACAACACCCTGCTGCAAACAAGACGCATACATTGTGACAATAGCTTCAGAGTACTTACTCTCTAGCTTGGCTTCTGGCTTTCTGACGAACGGCCTGCAAGCAGAACTATTCCGATGCATGACAAAGCAACAGAAGCCCAGAGCGGTGAAGTACAGAGCCATGAGCCACGTGCCTGGTCGATGTGTTGGTGCAATCAGAGTTCAGAGATGCTGCTGGTGCCTAGTGTACGTACTGAAGGATGGTGTGTTTGAATTAATCAATGGATGAATGAATGTGGTTTGGATGTGCTCACCTATAGCATGCTGTATGCAGGTGCCGCAAGCAAGCAGGGCGCGGAGGAAGAATTCAGAGGGGTGCGCGAGCGTTGAGGTCCACCTCGAGCATGGCCTTCTCCACCACCTGCGACTCTGAAAAGAAAAACGGAAGTAGTGGGGTCAGCGGGGCAGTAGGCAGACGCGGCCTAGATGTGTTCAAGATGGGAGGGGCTGAAATGCACCGAGGCTGAGGCGTATCTTTGAGTCGAGGCTGCCGCTGTGGAGGTCGATAAGGACGATGGCTACGTCCTTGTTGCACGCCTCGCTGAAACCAACCAACCAAACCAGTCACTCAATCACTCATCGGAGACGCATCGGAGTAGGAGAAGGGAGCGGGGCAGGGAAGTTGCCAGCGGGTGAAGGCGCTTCTGTCGCGCGCGCGCTTGACGACGGTGGCCTCGACGCGCTTGTGGGAGCGGGGGGCGTTGCCGACAGTCGCCATGGAACTGGATAGATCTGGCTGGATCTCTCTTGCCGGCGCTGGTGGGGGAGAAGGGCGGCGAGGTCGTCGGTGGGGAAGGGAGACGAGGGGCGGCGGCGGGTTGGGATGGGATGGAATCGAGGAGGAAGAGGGCAGAGGAAGAGAGCGGGCTGGACGGGGTCGGTCTGGCTTAGGTGGATAAGGCGCGGTGGATTAGGCGGAGCGGGCGGGGGTGGCGGAAGGGGGGTGGTCGGGGCGGCGACGGCGGGGGTGGGGGTGGCGGAAGGGCGTGTCGATCTGGATCGGAGGAGGCGTCGGCGCGTTTGATCCGCGAGGGTGGGGGTCTTTGAGCGGTGAGAGTGTGTGGGGAACGCCAGAGGAGTGGGGTGGGGGCGGCGACGCGTCGAGATCCAGAGGGAGGGAGTGGGGTTGGGGCGGCGGTGGTGGATCCAGAAGGAGGAGTTGTGTGCGGCGGCGGTGGATCCAGAGGGAGGGAGAGGGTGAGAGCGCTAGGGTTCGCTGCGCGGGGAGAGAGGAGTGGTGTGCGATGGGTTTTTTAGGGCTAGCTCGCTGTGGGTGGGTGAGACCGTGAGAGGGTGAGGTGAGGGCCGTTTGATCCAAGAGGATCTGACGGTGATTTATCCATGATCCACGTGAGAGGCCCCTGGACCAATCAAAACGCAGTATACTGGTATGATATTTTGACCATTTAAATTGGTCGTAATTGACTAAAAGTAAGATGCTAAATCATGTTAGCTATTTTATTATGACCTGAAAATTTGAAAAAAAAAACTTCTCATTGTGTCAGCAAATTTGACTATAGTTTTCAGGAATAATCACAAATTGAAATAAGACAAATATTTTTTTAAAGATTTATGAGAAATGAGTTCTTTTAAATTCATTTTCCATTTTTTGAGTGCCCAAAATGAGTTTTTTTGTGAAGGACCTATAATATATTTGTTGCAAAATTGTACCAAATCAATTTTCTAAAATACTAGGACATATTTAATGCACAATTGACCAAATGGTTTGGTGTAAAAAGTTTTTGATCCACCTCTGGTGAAAAAGACAAATTCCTGCTGATTCAGTTGGAAACGGGTCAAATTTGAACTGCAGCTACCTTATAGTTTGCTCTTTATTTTTTTCAAAAATCATTTCTAGGTACATAAGTATCTATTTAATCAGAGAAACACCAAAAAATTCCAAGATTCAACCACTAGCTTGGAACGGTCAAGCCCGCCATTTTGACCGCATTTTGAAACGGGCATAAAAAATTCAAAAAAATCAAAAAATTGCAAAACATTCGCAATGTATCATTATATGTGACCAAGTTTCCAGGAAAAATAATAAACTTGTAATACGACAATTATTTTAAAAAAGTGTTCTCGGAAATGAGCTATCATGCATGAAGATTAATGGCTTTCAAGCCAAATGATCAATCTTATGGCCACATCCATGGCATAGTTTCTTCAAATGATCTCATATTGTGCACAAGGGTGCATCTTCGAATTCCAAACAATGTTTCCTATGGGAGTTTTCATTTTCTTCGCACGGAAAATTCATTTTCCATTTTTCGAGTGCCTGAAATGAGTTTTTTTTGTGAAGGACCTACCATATATTTTTTTATAAAATTGGACCAGATCAATTTTCTAAAATACTAGGACATATTTAATGCACAATTGACCAAATGATTTTGTTTAAAAAGTTTTGATCCACCTCTGGTGAAAAAGACAAATTCCCGCCGATTCAGTTGGAAGCGGGTCAAATTTGAACTGCAGCTGCCTCATAGTTTGCTCTTTATTTTTTCCAAAAATCATTTCTAGGTACATAGGTATCTATTTCATTATAGAAACACCAAAAAATTCCAAGATTCAACCACTAGCAAGGAATGGTCAAGCCTGCCGTTCTGACCGCATTTTGAAACGGGCATAAAAAATTCAAAAAAAAATCAAAAAATTGCAAAACCTTCGCATTGTGTCATTATATGCGACCAAGTTTCCAGGAAAAATAATAAACTTGTAATACGGCAATTATTTTAAAAAAGTGTTCTCGGAAATGAGCTATCATGAATGAAGATTCATGGCTTTCAAGCCAAATGATCAACCTTATGGCCATATCCATGGCATATTTTCTTCAAATGATCTCATATTGTGCACAAGGGCGCATCTTCGAATTCCAAACAATGTTGCCTAAGGGAGTTTACATTTTCTTTGCACGGAAAATTCATTTTCCATTTTTCGAGTGCCTGAAATGAGTTTTTTTTGTGAAGGACCTACCATATATTTTTTTATAAAATTGGACCAGATCAATTTTCTAAAATACTAGGACATATTTAATGCACAATTGACCAAATGATTTTGTTTAAAAAGTTTTGATCCACCTCTGGTGAAAAAGACAAATTCCCGCCGATTCAGTTGGAAGCGGGTCAAATTTGAACTGCAGCTGCCTCATAGTTTGCTCTTTATTTTTTCCAAAAATCATTTCTAGGTACATAGGTATCTATTTCATTATAGAAACACCAAAAAATTCCAAGATTCAACCACTAGCAAGGAATGGTCAAGCCTGCCGTTCTGACCGCATTTTGAAACGGGCATAAAAAATTCAAAAAAAAATCAAAAAATTGCAAAACCTTCGCATTGTGTCATTATATGCGACCAAGTTTCCAGGAAAAATAATAAACTTGTAATACGGCAATTATTTTAAAAAAGTGTTCTCGGAAATGAGCTATCATGAATGAAGATTCATGGCTTTCAAGCCAAATGATCAACCTTATGGCCATATCCATGGCATATTTTCTTCAAATGATCTCATATTGTGCACAAGGGCGCATCTTCGAATTCCAAACAATGTTGCCTAAGGGAGTTTACATTTTCTTTGCACGGAAAATTCATTTTCCATTTTTCGAGTGCCTGAAATGAGTTTTTTTTGTGAAGGACCTGCCATATATTTGTTGTAAAATTGGACCAGATCAATTTTCTAAAATACTATACCATATTTAATGCACAATTGACCAAATGGTTTGGTGTCAAAAGTTTTGATCCACCTCTGGTGAAAAAGACAAATTCCCACTGATTCAGTTGGAAGCGGGTCAAATTTGAATTGCAGCTGCCTCATAGTTTGCTCTTTATTTTTTTTCAAAAATCATTTGTAGGTACATAAGTATCTATTTAATCAGAGAAACATCACCAGTTTTCCAAGATTCAACCACTAGCTAGGAACGGTCAAGCCCGCCGTTTTGACCGCATTTCGAAACGGGCATAAAAAATTCAAAAAAATTCAAAAAATTGCAAAACATTCGCATTGTGTCATTATATGTGACCAAGTTTCCATAAAAAATAATAAACTTGTAATACGGTAATTATTTTAAAAAAATGTTCTCAGAAATGAGCTATCAAGTGTGAAAATTCATGGCTTTCAACCCAAATGATCAATCTTATGGCCACATCCAAGGCATAGTTTCTTCAAATGATCTCATATTGTGCACAATGGTGCATATTGGAATGGCAAACAATTTTGCCTAAGGAAGTTTTCATTTTCTTTGGACGAAAAAACCATTTTCCATTTTCTGAGTGCCTGAAATGAGTTTTTTTTTTGTGAAGGACCTACCATATATTTGTTGCAAAATTGGACCTAATCAATTTTATAAAATACTAGGCCATATTTTTATGCACAATTGACAAAATGGTTGGGTGTCAAAATTTTTGATCCACCTCTGGTGAAAAAGACAAATTCCCTTCGATTCAGGTGGAAGCGGGTCAAATTTGAACTGCAGCTGCCTCATAGTTTGCTCTTTATTTTTTCCGAAAATCATTTCTAGGTAAATAAGTATCTATTTAATTAGAAATACATGATTTGATGGCGAGACATCGAGGCTTGGACGGTGCCCGAGGGCCCCAACTCTAGAGCGCGTAAGCTCGCATGCTCGCCGCGTGACCGTGGCGTTGCCATGTGTTCTGGGCAGCCTAGGCATGTCTAGTGGGTTGGGAACTCCCCAGGTAGGTGATAGGAAGAAAATCACAATATAAGATTCTCACGAGGAGACCGATCGATGCTCAAACATGAATAAGCAGCCAAGTGTTTGATTTGCGGTACGGGAAATGCACATGGCTAATGGGCGTGAGTTTTGGGTGAGGATGATCAGTTACTAAGAAGACCGTCTTCACAAATTTTCACCTCAAAAGGAGGAGCCTAGGTGGTTGTTGCTTTACAAAGTACCACACTGGACATAAATACGAATGTTGAAGCTGGGCTCAAAATAATGAATGGATTGAGCTGGCATTTGGTGGAGGATGGTTATTTGGGCATAGGAAAGCACTGTAGAAAATGGATACCATTTGGACATGCCAAAGTGGTACTTCCTTCACAAAGTGCTGCTCTGAACAGAATAGGAAAATGAATATTTTTGAATTATTTTTGAACTAGGCAAGGATTGTTTTTGACATATTTGATGAAGATATGATCCAAAACATTTATGAGATTTTTTTGGAATAACAGAAATATATGTTGCTTCACAACCTAGGGCAAAAACTGTCACATGGACATGACACATAGGCAAAACCGATGAGATGGCGCCTAGTCATCACAACCCACCACAATCTACAAGGCTATGACCATCTATATTGGTCATTAACAACTAGAAATAAGGTAGTGGACTAGCACTGTTTGCTTTCTGACCATTTCGTGTAAGGAAATTACGACCTTTCTGACCAAAATGGTCGCAATGGTTTAGGGTTTGGAGCCCCCCGAACAGCTTTTGACCAATTGGTCTGAAATGGTCATAGATCAATGACCAATTCTTCCAGGGTCACTCACAGAAGGTCACTAGTTGACATATTTCTTGTAGTGTGAGTTTGCCTCCCAAAAGTTACTGTATCTGGGCCACATTATCAGCAAGGATGGTGTTTCCACCAACCCTGAGAAGATTAGTACCATTGAACAATAGCCTACACCAGTGTCAGTGAAAGAAGTGAGAAGTTTCCTTGGGCTGGCTGGCTACTACAGGAAATTTATTCGTCATTTTGGGGTTATTGCTAAACCCATGGCTAATCTCCTACGCAAGGGCAGAGTGTTTGTTTGGACCAGCATAGAGGACATTGCCTTCCATACTCTGAAACAGGCTCTGGTTACTGCTCCTGTATTGGCTCTTCCAAATTTTCAGAAGGCTTTCACTATTGAAACTGATGCTAGTGACTGCGGTATTGGGGCTGTGCTGACACAGGATGGGCACCCCCTAGCCTTTGTCAGCAAGGCTTTGGGACCAAAAAAACCAGACTCTATCAGTGTATGAAAATGAATTTTTGGCAATTCTCCTGGCAGTCGAACAATGGCGCTCTTATCTGCAACTCAAGGAATTCAACATTATCACTGATCAAAAAGCCTTGGTCAGTTTAACAGAACAACGTTTGCACACAGCCTAGCAGCAAAAGGCCCTCACCAAGCTCTTGGGCCTAGATTACAAGATTGTATATAGGAAGGGGGCAGATAACAGAGTTGCAGACACCTTGTCCAGGCGATCACATGAGCCTGGTGACTGTTATACAATCTCTGAAGTTCAACCAGCATGGCTGCAAGAAATCATGAACAGTTACTATTCTGATCCTAGTGCTACTGCTATTCTGTAGAAACTAGCTGTTGACCCAGAGGCAGATCCTAAGTTCACATTACATGGGGGCCTGCTTCATTTCAAGAAACGCATCTAGATTGGTTCAGATGAAAAATTGCAACTTAAGATCATCAACAGTCTGCATGCCAGTTCAGCCGGTGGACACTCTGGTTTTCTAGTAACTTTCCGCAGGATATCACAGCTGTTTCAGTGAAAAAATATGAAGAAAATGATCAAACTGGTCGTATAGTAGTGTCAGGTCTGTCAACTGACGAAGCCTGATCATGTACCTTATCCTAGTTTACTGCAACCATTGCCAGTGCCTTCACAGCCATGGGAAATGATGACAATGGACTTCATTGAAGGTTTACCAGTTTCACGACACTACAATTGCATATTGGTGGTCATTGACAAACTGACCAAATATGGTCATTTCATTGCACTCAAACATCCCTACACGGCTGCCACAGTGGCTGAATCCTTCCTCGATCATGTGTATCGTCTCCATGGCCTCCCCGTCTCATTGGTTTCAGATCGGGACCCTATTTTCACCAGCATTTTCTGGAAGGAAGTGTGTAGCAGAACTGGTATTAAACATCGCATGAGCTCAGGTCAACACCCGTAGACTGACGGGCAAACCAAGCGTGTCAACCAGCGGGTGGAAGGGTATCTCCGCTGTTTCATCAGTGCCCACCCAAATCGTTGGTCCAGCTGGCTGCCTCTTTGTGAACTCTGGTATAATACAAACTGGCACTCATCGACGGGTCGTGCTCCTTTCGAGCTGGTATATGGGCATGCTCCTCGTTACTTTGGTATTTCGCTAGTGGATGCTATTGGAAATTCTGATGTCCAACAATGGTTGAATGAGCGACATGTTGTCATGGAATCAGTCAAGCAACATTTTCTACGGGAACAACAACGAATGAAGGCTCAAGCTGACAAGCACAGGACAGAGAGATCCTTCGAAGTGGGGAGACAGTTTTCTAAAGATGCAGCCTTATATTCAGTCGTCTATTGCACCGCGAGCAAGCCATAAGCTGGCCTTCAAATATTTCGGCCCCTTCAAGATCACGGCCAAGATCGGGGTAGTAGCATACAGACTAGCACTCCCGGAGAATTGTAGGGTGCACCCAGTCTTCCATGTGTCTCTACTCAAGCGCCATGTCAAGGCTGATCAACAGGTATGTCAGTCACTTCCTTCTTCACCAGCTCAACTGCAGATTCCAGCTCGTTTCCTCGACCGTCGCCTGATACCGGGAGAAAAATTGATCGCTCAAGTTCTGGTCAAGTGGAGCCATTCCCCGGCGTCAATGGCGACCTGGGAGAACCAGGAGATGCTCAAGCAACAATTCCCTCGCGCTCCGGCTTGGGGGCAAGCCGTTTCTACTCCAGGGGGGATTGTCAGCAGCTCTATGGATGATCCAACGGCAACACCTGAAGCGCTACAAGGCAATCCGGCAAGAGAGCAGCAGGCCAGGCCCAAGAGAAGCATTCAAGCCCCAGCTCATCTACGCGGCCCAGAATGGGCCTGCTAGCTAAACACTATTTAGCTGTCCTAGTGGCTCTGTAGCGTGTGGTGGTGGTGGTCTCGGCCGAGGTTTGGATAGGATAGTGGTGGGAGTGTTGGCTGGCTCGTTCCGTCCTCCTTCCTCCTCAATTCGAATTCCCTGTAATAATTGAGATCTGAGCATATGAACTAAGATAGATCGATCGGAGTGATTCGTAGCTTACACATTGATACACCACCCACCGGTTCATAGAGAATGAATGAGTAACAACATGAGCTCATGCATATAATTATAAACTGCAGTACAAATTTCACCGACATCAACTATACATAAATAAGCATGTGAATTATGTCTAATCATATACTAATCGATTACGTAGAGCTTGCCCTGCTTCTCAGTCCTACTCCTCGCCTCTCAGGAGGGCCAGGAAGCTTCTGATATCGCTGGCCATGAAGAAGACGGTGGCCACGGTGCAGAAGATGCTGAAGAGGTCTCTTGGGTCGTCGACGAGGAAGAGGCGGGCTGCGGCAGCGACGGCGTACATGCAGTGGATGACGGCCGCGAGCACGAGCGTGAGGTAGGAGAGGGCGCGGCGGAGCCAGCGGTGGTGGCGCGGGAGCCGCAACGCTAGCACCGCTGCGGCCGCCTGGAGTGTGGCGCATCACAGCACCCGGATCCAGAGGGTGGTCTTCTCGGCAGGATCAGCGTCCGTCGGCTGGTCGCAACGCAGAAAGGAGGACTGTGGAGGACCAACAGCAACGCAGGGGAAATTAATTGAGAAGCCAAGGGGTAGTGCAAGTGGAACACAGGAGAATCAGTGGTTGTGCACTCGTCGTTACCTGGCCGCAGGGGATGAGGTAGTGGCCGACTGCGTAGGAGATTGGGTAGTTCGCAGCGAGGGCGGCGGTGAGGAGCGCCCATTCGCTGACCTGCTGGACAGCGTCGTCCGGGGTCTTCTTCTTGGGCAGGGTCACAGGCAGGAGATGAGACGTCTTGCCGTCCATGGATCCAAGCTAGCTTGCTAGGACAAGAACGCACTCCTAGTTTAATTTGTTGTTCCAAAAAGATAGGATGATGGATCCATCTTGATTAATTTCAATAGGAAAGATGTAGAGGAGGAAGAAGAAAAAGATTTCACCAGTAGGAAAGTAGAGTAAGAAGAAGAAAAGAAGTAGAGGAGGGACTCACCGTTGACGTCACTACTCGGTGCTTCCCTGCTAGCTCCGGTACTCCCTATCGACGTGTTGGAGTGGAGCTGTTTAACGAGCGACGCGAGTTGTTTGGTGTGGAGATTTGCGTCTGCCGAGCGCGTAATACCCTCTTCGGCAATGTAGTGAATGGGACGCTTAATTTCTTTGCAGGTCATTTTCATCTAGAATTTGATTTCTAGTAGCATACACATGAATCGTGGCGTGCTTCGTGCAACTCATATAACGAATGGTGGCTCATCCAACATTTTATTTATTTAGTATACACTTGGATGTCATTAGCAGGTACAGCCTCAATTTTGAGTTTGCCTATTTTTACCACATGATGGATCATTCATTATGTTTTTCTTGCGACCCCATTCATCCACTTATCTATCTTTGAAGAGAATGGAGAGGGGGGCTGCACATGTCCACGGTTCAACTTGATCATTGTCATCTAATCGAAAAGCGTGTAAAAAAGAAAGAAGACCATGACAATTGATGATATGTCTCCAAAAAGGAATAAAGTTGTGAGACATGGTGTACATCCAACAATGCAAGTTTTCAAGACATCATCTCAAGTAATCTCAATTCTTCTCTCTCTCTCCCTCTCTCTCTCTCTCTACCATTTCACTAAATTCCAAAACAAGAAACATACCTGAGTCATTCTCTATTGCTTTTCTTTCGCTCTCTTTAGTTTGTCAAGGAAGAGACCGGCTACTCTTCAGGAATTAGGTTTGCTCTAAATCAAATACTTGGATGATGTCAGACCACTCGAGCCTACATGGCAATACGATGGATCAAAATTGTACACACCGTAATTGTGAGTGAAGCTCAAAACACACACACACACACACACACACACACACACACACACACACACACACACACACACACACACACACACACACACACACACACACACACAAGCACACACACACACACACCATTCATCCACTTATCTATCTTTGAAGAGAATGGGAAGTGG
Organism: Triticum aestivum; assembly: GCF_018294505.1. Taxonomy (NCBI): domain Eukaryota; kingdom Viridiplantae; phylum Streptophyta; class Magnoliopsida; order Poales; family Poaceae; genus Triticum; species Triticum aestivum. Next base: position 38,772,497 of record NC_057807.1, read on the forward strand.
GGCTCCAAAGGTCCATGGTTCAACTCATAATTGTCATCTAATCAAAGAGCATCTAGAACAAAGAAAGAAGACGATGACGATTGATGGAATGCTTCCAACAAGGAATATATTTGCGAGACATCATTTACTTTCCAACAACCCAAGTCTTCAAGTCATCATCTCGAGTATGCTCAATTCTTCTTTCTCTCTATCTCTCTCCTCCTTTAATAAATTCATACCCGAGCCAGTCTCTGTTGCTTTCATTTACTTTCCAACAACCCAAATTTTCAAGTCATCATCGAGGAAGCTCGATTCTCCGTTCTCTTTACTTTGTCAGGGAATAGACTTGATCCTCTTCGTGAATTAGGTTTGCTCTAAATCAAATACCTTAGGTCATCTCCAACGCCGACTCCCACATCAGATATCGTATTCATTCGGTGACCAGTGGAGACCAATTCATAGACAATGATACGGGAGCCCACCCAATCATGCTCGCATACCTTTCAATCCGCATTTCAATGAACCAGACAATTTTTTATCAAACACGGTGGATTTCAGTACAGTTCAAACATGATCTACATAAAATGGACTATATTTCAACCTTATAACTAAATCTTCAAAAAGATACTAGGGACGCTAACTTGTAGCGAAAAAATGCAATAAAGAAATACAAGTTGAAGGGAAAGGAAAAGTACAATAAAGAAACAAGTGGGAAGGGCGAGGAAATAGTGGTGCTAATGAACGAGAGTAGGAAAGGGAGGGGAAGAAACTAAAGGGTGGGAAATACTAAAGGCCTGGAGAGAAAGAAATAGAAAAAACAAAAACAAATGGAAGCGACAACATTAAAAAAATGCGCATTAAGAAATCAAAGAGCAAAAAAAGAAATGCTAACTGTAAGTCGACCACGCATTCGCTTACACTTATCTGAATCAAAAGTGATCTGAATTAGAAAAAAGGAAATGCAAAACTAAAACTGCTAAAATGGAAGGCAAGTATCTGTTAGTGGACGAGTGTTTGACACAAAAACTACCACTTTAGGGGTATCCGTCCCACAGAACTACCACTTTTTAAAAAGTGACCGAAAACTACCAAAATTTCTTAACTTTGTGACTAAAAACTACCAGTTTCAGATAATTGTGAATTTAAACGAGCTAAACACGTTTATGACATGCGGGACCCACTCGTCAGGGCTGACATGTCGGCAAAATCAACTCCGTTCATTTTGACCGTCAAGTTGACCGTTATTACAGGCAGCGCCCACATGTCAGCGCCTACATTCTTCTTCCTCCTCTTTTTTCTCTCTTAGGCATTTCAACGAACACCTAGTGTCCGTGCCAGCGTGATGGAACAGAGCGTGGACACCGTCGAGGACGCGAAGCTAACTGCCGGCCGTGAGAGTGAGCGACGAAGAGGCCGCCACGGCCGCGTTCAACACAGACGGCGATGGAAGTCCGAGCATGGCGTTGTGCCTGCCTCCTAGTCAACAGCAGAGGCACCTCCACGAGTGCCGCGCTCGCTGTCGGAGGACGAGATGTGCGTGCGGGTCGTCACACTCTACGTCGACGACAGGCAACGCTGACGCCGACCGTGACGCCCACTCAATCGGGCGCGACGTCCACACCGTCCCCACATTCCTCGCCAAGTCCGTCATGTTCGTCTTTCGAGGCGACTCCCTTGGCACCGCGCACCTCGTCCAGACCGGGCGCAAGGTTGTCGGACACCTCGCAGCCGCTTTCCTTCATGCCTTTCTCCTGCTCCTCGGCTCCACGCAGGAGGCCCTGCTGCCGGGAGGCATTGTGCACTTCGCCGGGGCTGCGCACGTCGGTGAGGTGTGGCGCTTCGCCTCGGTGATGATGGTGCTTGAGGACGCCTGGGGCTTCGGCGCATACCTTCGCGGCCTTCCACTGCTGGGGCTGGCGGTCGCTGGTCTATCACATCTGGCCGGCCCCGCTGCATGCTACTGCTACTCTCCTGGATTTGGACGGTGCCGTGCCCTGCTGCTCGTGCAGCGTGATGGAGACGGTGGTGGTGACCGGATCCTCGCTGGCGGCATGCGGGGACGATGGTGGCTACTGGATCCGTGACTCGATGCACCGGGGCGCGAGGAGGTGGTCCTCGGTGAGCGGCAGCATCGATTGATTTTGTTTCGAGTACAAGATGTTCGTTGAAATGCCTAAGAGAGGGAGGAAGAAGAATGTAGACGCTGACGAGGGCGTTGATGTGTGGGCCCCACCTGTAATAACGGTCAACTCAACGGTCAAAATAAATGGAGTTGACTTTGCCGCCACATCAGCCCTGACGAGTGGGCCCTGCATGTCATAAACGTGTTTAAATCATTTAAACTCATCATTATCTGAAACTGGTAGTTTTTAGTCATAAAATTAAGAAATTTTGATAGTATTTGGTCACTTTTAAAAAGTGGTAGTTCTGTGGGACGGATACCTCTAAAGTGGTAGTTTTTTGTCAAACACTCGTTAGTGGACACCGGCAAATAACACCCACCGTCACGTGGAGCCGTCAAACCCAGTTGAAAGGGACATGTGTCCGTGTGCCGAGACCCTATATTTTGGTGAATGCCTTATGTATTTTGTAGCAGAGGTCCTTTCTTATACCGTGTGTTTTCTTCGTTGTACTTGTCGTAAACCTTTGCTTTGCCGAGCATCCAATGGTTGCTGACTTTCTTTTTCCACGTACAACTTATATGCCGAGCCCCAAATAATTTTCACTCCGGTAACCATCAATTCATATGCAATAAGTTAGGCGATGAGGGCGACTGGAGGCGCGGCGGGCCGGGCGACCCATTACAAGAAATATATCAACTTGTGACCACCACTATTGGTCACTGAAAGGTCATGATTTTTCATTTGCGATCTTTTTGTGACCAAAAACAGAAGGTCAAAAGCTAGCGGTCGTAAGCTGACTATAGCGACCTTTCTTCTGAATTGGTCGTAGACGTTTATAACCAAAATATGTCCACTGTGGCGTTTTGGTCACTAGCAACCTCCCCAGGTCACGTAGGCATCCAGCATCACAAGCTGATGTGGCACAAGATTCAGCCCGGTCCAATTCGGTTTTCTACATGGGCCTAGCCCAACAATTCGGCCTTTTTTACTTATATTTTACTATTAATTTTGGTCAGCTACATGGGCTTGGCCCATTAATTCGGCCTTTTTGCTTTCTAAGATCTAGCCTTTTCACATTCTATATAATTTCTATTTTCGGATTTTCTTTGTTTTTTTTCTTACATTCAATTTTTAGATTATTGTAGTCAACTAGGTGCACATTGCTTGTAGTCAACACACCGATATACCAATCATCAAGTTTTATTTTTTCATAGTTTGTAGTCAACACACCGATTCAAATAACAGCCAAACTCAGTTTATTACAATATTCCACACAATCACAATATACACCATACATTATTTCACCAATCACAATATAGCACTCTACAGGTAAAACTCTCAACAATATAGCACTCTATATCAGGGGCCAGCCAAGCCTACTACCATGCATGAGGCCACAACCAGCCCAATATTATCAGCACCGTTGGAGCCCTGACCAACGTCCAAGCTTTATCAAGCTCCCTGCAAATTGCATTTAGTGGCAAAGCATCAATAGATGAAGTTGCAAAATGAATATCTTAGGGGAAGCTACACTTGGCATATACACGGGCAGAGTTGGGTTTAAGTAACCAAGTCATGTTTAAAAGAGTTAACTGAAGGAGTACAATTAGTGCGTAACCTGGAAAACATATAGCTAGAGGCATAGAGTATCAACAACAGCAATACATCTAGAGGCTTAGAGCATTAGAGCATCAACAACAGCAGTATAGCTAAAGGCCTAGAGCATCAACAGCAGCAGTACAGCTAGATTCTAGAGTAGTAGAGCATCAACAGCAGCAGTGCAGCTAGAGGCCTAGCGCTTTTCTTCCCGCACATGACCAAGGCGAGGCGTTGAGCCAGCGCCTCTTGCTTCAGCGCGCATAATCGGCCTATGAAGCGCGCCTTCTTGAACTTTGGCAACACATGCTTGCATAAACTCATGGAAGGAAGGTGACAGCATTTCAGAGTAATCCAATTCAAAATCAGAAGGTGTGTTTTCTACTCAATATTAACAGGGATGCGTGTACCTCTATGCTTTGGCATCTCAGTCGGAGGGGGCAAAAAATAGGCCAGCAAAGTGAAGCCATCTCTTGTTGCTTCATGCAAAGCTATAGCCAGCCAGGAAGCAGCAGCACCAAGTTTCATGTGATGGCGCAGTGGAACCAGCAAAATATATTGTCCTGCAGAGGCATTCTTATCACCATACAATTATCACAACTAGTAATTGCAAGAACAAGAAAGCTTAAACAAAGGTTAAAGCTCGGTAACAACAGCAGCAGGTCAATAACAACAGCATCAAGTCCTGGGAGTGCTTTAATTTAGTCCATTTTTTATCAACAACTTATCCTAACGACGACATGCTATCGAACTTTGGAAAATACAGTATGAATATGACAGCAATAGCAGCAAGTCCTACACTAAAAAAAGCAATCATGATTTCTAACAATGGTAATCATCAGCAGCAAGTCCTAACTTAACAGCAGCAATGAGAAGAGAAGAGAGGAAAATAGAAGAAAAGAGATGAGAAGTTTCTGTTAATGAAAAAAAATACTCATCTTTTCAAATGAATCAAATGAGTAGCTCTACACTGGAGCTCCACCACATCTTCTTGGGTGTAGGATCTCGTAGACAGCATAGGCACCACCAGTACCTTCAGATTTGGCAAACAAAATGGGAAATCAAGCCACTAGTTTGCACAAAGAACAATAACCGAAAGCAGAGCAGTAAAGCCGCAACACCTCATCGATGACGCTCCCGTCTCCGTCCAGCGCGAACCCGTACTCCACGAAGTGGCTTCGGGGCCTCCAGGGTGCCGGCTACCTCCTAGCCGGCCGGAACACACGGCCGACGATGGTGACGGCGTTGGCGCTGGACAGTGTCGTCGTTGTCCCATGAGCCAGTTGTCATTGGTAGTATCGCCGCGTTCGCCAGCTCCGGGCGCCGCTTGGACCACAGGAAGAGGTCGGCAGCTGCAAGCATAACACATAAGCATAGCACATCAGAAGCCCAGACGAACAAGCAATCTATCTATCTAGAAAACAAACAAAGCATCTCAGGGTTTAAGCTAGTACTAGGATGCAACACTAATTTCGGCTGCTTCCTCTACAATCTTAGCAGAATCGCATAAGCGGAGTAAAGCAGGTTGAATGTTGAGCAGCACATATACTAGGTGAGGTACAAACTGAATACTAGACATTCTTCAAAGCAAGCTCTTGTAAAAAAATAAGGAAAACATGAGTAACCAGCATGCTGGTTGGTTGCTGGCCAAGTCACTAGCTCAAACTGTATGAACAAATCAACGGATCACAGGAACCTTATCATCGTCCTCTCTTGAGCTGCCAGTCCCCATGATGACACGCCTCAACCGGACGGACGGACAATGTACTGTGCTACACTGGGAGGTCAAATATTTCCAGCTCTAATTACAAAACTACTAACTACTAAATACTAGTTCAGGTTCCGGTTCAGTTCCCAGCTCTCGAGCTGCCAGGTTCAGCCGGACTGGGAGTATCAATGTTAATCAACCAATCAACAACGCGTGCTAAAAGAGAGTACAAGACGGATGATTTTTAGCAACCATTAAATAAGTGAGACTAGCAAACTTTTTCGGAAACCATAAATTAATAAGCAAGGCTAGTGACTTGGTTGTTTCCTTGGCAGAAACCGTTAATATATAAGACTCTACTTACATAATCTGTGTACAGAAAACAATACAAGCCTAAATTATGCTACACCCTTGGCAGCAGCCATGAAGGCCAGCCCAATGCCTGTGTTGCCACTGGTTGGTTCAATCAGCACACTCTGGAAACCCACTCACATGGAAAGCAAAATATCAGCAAAACAAGATCCTAGCAATCTGAATTTAGTAAATGTAGCTTTACAAAAAAATTGCAGAAAGTACTTGCTATAAAACAACTTATAAGCATGAATAAAATGGCCAGGTGCACAAGTATTATTTTTAAGATCGCAAATAAGGGGCAGCATATCATGATTCATGGAAGGCATGGTAAGTATTTAAATAGAGAGGCTCTAGATTATCATATACTTAGTTCAGGGGCGAAATCATTCAGCCATTCCGCTAGGGAAATCACCCAAAAGAGGCGCACGCGGCCGCACTGGCCACAACGGCCGTCGGAATGGATCCACCGCCCAATAGAGGAGACGAAGCGAGCAGGCACACCCGCCGCTCCGCTCGATCCAAGGATCCACAACCGCAAACGCAAGGCAACGCAGGACCACAATAGCGAGCAGTCAACAACGCGAGCCCTGCGTGGCCCGAGAGCGCACGGCTGGCGGCAACGGGGCGAAGAAGAAGGAGAACAGACGCACCTGGGATGGATCTTCTAGCGAAGTCGTTGTGGACGATGAGGACGATGCTGCAGTTGAAGTCGCGGTGGATGACGGCTGGGGAGACGCAGCCGCCCTCGAGCGCCTCCGTCGCCTGATGGCGGGGCGGATCCGGAACCACCGCGGCGGATCTGGCCGCCGCCTCACCTGCTGCTCCATCCGGGCGAGAAGGCGAGCGGACGAGGTGGGGGAGGGGAAGAGGGTGGCGAAAGGCGGAGGGCGAAGCACGGCGGCAAGGTCACCGGCGGGGGCGGGGGCGGCGACTGGTTTGCACCGGGGGAGGGAGCCAGGAGAGAGGCGGCCGGTTTGGGTTTGCATAGGATCCAGAGCTCAGTCGCCATGGCTGCGCCGCGGGCTAGGGTTTCGGGCGCTTGTGAGACATGGGGATTCGGGATCATCGCCGTCGAAGGCCATGGTGTGGGGGCGGCGGCGACGCCTAGGGTTTGGCGAGCGGGTGCGGGTGCGGGAGAGTGGGGGCATGGGGGCTAGGGATGGAACGGTGGGGAGTGGGGGCTGCGTGGGTGAGGGGGGTGAGAGGGCTACGTGGGTGAGAGGGTGAGGAGATGAGGTCCGTCGTTGGATCCCGGAGCATCCGACGGTGTCAGATGCATGATCCGCGTGATATGCCTATAGACCAATCAGAACGCAACAAACATTTGAAGACTTTATGACCTTTTAAATAGGTCACGAAAAAATCATTTTCCATTTTTTAGTGCTCAAAATGAGTTCTTTTTTGTAAAAGACTTACCAAATATTTGTTCAAATGATATTCTATATATTCTTTATATTTGTTCAAAATGAGTTCTTTATACTCTGCAAAATTTTACATCTTGGAATAGTAAACAGTATCGACAAAGGGATTTTTTATATTCTTTGCACAAAAAATCATTTTCCATTTTTTGAGTGCCCCAAATAAGGTTTTTTTGTGAAGGACCTACCAAATAATTGTTGCAAAATTGGACCAAATCATTTTTATAAAATACTAGGCCATATTTAATGCACAATTGACCAAATGGTTGGGTGAAAAAAGTTTTAATCCACCTCTCGTGAAAAAGACAAATTTCCATCGATTCAGCTGGAAGCGGGTCAAATTTAAACTGTAGCTACCTAGTAGTTTGTTCTTTATTTTTTTCAAAAATCCTTTCTAGGTACATAAGTATCTATTTAATCAGAGAAACACCAACAAAATTCCAAGATTCAACCACTAGCTAAGAATAGTCAAGCCCGCCGTTTTAACCGCATTTTCAAATGGGCATAAAAAATTCAAAAAAAAATCAAAAATTGGAAAACCTTCGCATTGTGTCATTATATGTGACCAATTTTCCAGGAAAAATAATAAACTTGTAATTCAGTAATTATTTTAGAAAAATGTTTTCAGAAATGAGCTATCATGCGTGAAGATTCATGGCTTTCAAGCCAAATGATCAATCTTATGGCCACATTCATGTCATAGTTTGTTCAAATGATCTCATATTGTGCACAAGGGTGCATCTTGGAATTCCAAACAATGTTGCTTCAGGAAGTTTTCATTTTCTTTGCACAGAAAATTCATTTTTCATTTTCCGAGTGCCCAAAAGGAGGTTTTTTTGTGAAGGACCTACCAAATAATTATTGCAAAAATGGACCAAATTATTTTTATAAAATACTAGGACATATATAATGCACAATTGACAAAATGGTTGGATGAAAGAAAATTGATACACCTCTGGTGAAAAAGACAAATTACCGTCGATTCAGTTGGAAACGGGTCAAATTTGAACTGTAGCTGCCTCATAGTTTTCTCTTTATTTTTTTCAAAAATCATTTATAGGTACATAAGTATCTATTTAATCATAGAAACGCCAAAAAATTCCAAGATTCTACCACTAGCTAGGAACGGTCAAGCCCGCCGTTTTGACCGCATTTTGAAACGGGCATAAAAAATTCAAAAAAAATCAAAAAATTGGAAAACCTTTGCATTGTGTCATTATATGTGACCAAGTTTCCAAGAAAAATTATAAACCTGTAATACGGTAATTATTTTAAAAAAGTGTTCTCGGAAATGAGCTATCATACGTGAAGATTCATGACTTTCAAGCCAAATGATCAATCTTATGGCCACATTCATGGCATAGTTTGTTCAAATGATCTCATATTATGCACAAGGGTGTATATTCACTACTAGGGAAAATCTTATACACAAAATTTTAGCAGTAGCGTGGTCAAAAAAGCACGCTGGTGCTAAGTAGCAGCAGCGCGCCTGCGGAAACCGCGCTGCAGATAACTTCGTAGGAGTAGCGCGTCTTGCTGCATACACGTTACTACTAAAATTCTCACGGCTTAGCCGATAAGGTACACATAGCAGTAGCGATCTGTATGGAACAGCGCTACTGCTACTTTGTTTGTAGCAGCGCATTTTGCACTAAACTCACTACTACTAAAGGATATAAAATTAAATGAAAAGCAAATAGAAAGATAATTGAAAATGAAAGAAATAGAAGAAGGTGAAAGGGAAAAAATAAAATGTGAAGAAAAATAAATGAAAAAGGGGGAAAGGAGAAAGTAGTAGCAGTAGCGCGTATACCAGAATGCGCTGTAGCTAATGTAGCAGTAGCGCGCTTTCCGGAACGTGCTACTGCTACTTCAGACTTAACCACCGCGTTCGTCCTTCCCCACGGCCACTTCCCCCCAAATTGAACTCCTCCGCTCTCGCCGCCGCCGTCGCCCGTCGCTCGCCGCGCGCTCTCCGCACACCCTCTACGCCGCCCCCGACCTCGGATTCAACGCCGCCCCCGCCCCCGACCTCAATGCCGCCCCGGACGCCGCCCCCGGCCCCGACCTCGACGCTGCCCTCCGTTGTGCGCCCGAGCCCCAAGCCCGACCTCGACGCCGCCTGCCCCTCTCTCGCTGCAGGCACCCAAAGTGAGCACGCCTGCTCCTCCCCCTCCCCTACCTCTGCCTAGATAGGGTTCTTCAAATTTTAGTTGCATCAAATTAGTTAGGGTTGATCTATGGGTGGAAATGAATTGGATACAGATGCGGCTGGGATTTTTTCTTAGATGATGAGTAAACACTAGTGTAATGCATAATAAAACGAGTAAAATTTGACCTTCTTCTATTTAGTTAGTAAGAACTAGGTACTAATTAGGTGATTTTTTAGTTAAAGCAATTTTTCCCGCCTCAACGTGGACGATGCCTATCCAGCATCCTCGTTGTCGAGTCAGCGGAGGACGACACCTGCTTGACCAGATCGGCCATGTCCGTGACTGGGCTCCGCTGGGGTGGTACTGGGAGGCGCTACCTACCGGGGGGCGCAGGTTGGTCAGGAGCCAGCCTGTCGTTGACCCGAACCTTCTTTGGTGGCGGTCGCGTCGGACAGTGACGATCCAGAGGCTCGAGGACTCCGCGGAGGTGGTGCGTCACCGTGTCAGTGAGGAGGACGCGCACGTCCGTCGCTACTTGTTTGCGTTGGAGCACAGGTCGTTCTCCAATACCTGGCAGGTTCTCCGGGGATCTCACTGGAGCTATGATCCCGTGATGGTGCCTTCTCTATGGGTGTCCACCGCCCGCGCTGATACCCATCGTGTGCTAGAGTTTTAGTTGTATTAGTGATGTTAGATGTATGACACTATTCATGATGTAGTAATGATAATATTCGACGATGTACTGACGCATGAGATGATTTACTTTTGCTTATTGAATGCATGCTAATTTTGAAATGTATATCTTGTGTTGCTCAATATCCAAGTGGCCGGTCATGTTTGCAGGTTACACCTTCGAGTGGCCTATGTTTTGCCGGAGTGTTGATTCATTTCCGTTCCGGCAAATTTCAGGTGCTCGATATGTCCTATTTTAGCAAAGGTCATGCCGGATTTTTCCATGAATTTTGGCATGACTTGTGCCAGAATATGTAGGGAATATCGAGTGTCCCCGATTTGTGTGTTGAGTATCTTGGTAGTTGTCTTCGATCGATTTTCAATTAATGTTTTAACTATGAACATAGGAAATGTCTGACGACGAAAAGGATTTCGGTATTTGCAAATACTGCGAAGACGAGTGCGGCCTGTGCGACGGAATCTTCCTAGATGATGATAGGCGCTTCAGCATCAAGCTGGACGAGAACTTCGAAGTGGATACAATAAGTCACAACGACAAGTCTTTTTTCGTAATTAAGCATGACATCTGCTTCATTTGCTTCAACTTATATATATTTTTCTACTAGCGTATCCCCTGCCATGCAAAAGTTTTTTGTATTGGATAAGATAGGTTTCAGTCATAGTATGGAGGAAAAAAAGTTTACTTGAAGACCGAGCATGGTTATATTTTCCATGCAAAGTTATACAATTCAGACGACTACACCTATTTTGGATGCAAAACATGGCGAGCACTATGCAAGACTTATGCATTTGAGCCTGATATGGTTATCACCTTTGATATTCGTCCGGAAGATGATATTGAAGGTAATACCGACATCTGGGTCGATGTGCAGACACCTCCAGTCATACCATTATGTAAGTTTCTCAACCATATTTATGTCTTTGATATTGTTTATCCAAAAATAGTTGACAACTAATTTGTATTCTTAGCTTATTTCGGTGCAAGCAAACATGTCCAGCGCTTGGTAGACAGGACCGTATACTGTCATGGGGCTGAACTCAACTGCGAGGAGCTCAGTCATTATGTTTCATGGCTTGAGGATCTTGATACTGTCAAGACAAATTTTCTTCCTGCATTTAGAAATGTTAGTACTGAAAATGTGCGACCAATAGTGTTCGTAATGAACTACGGTCACATCTATTTAGAAAGGATGGTAAGATTTTTACTATTTGTCATCAGTGCATCTTTTCCATATATTATTTTTGAAGCTAAACTTCATTGCTAAGTATGTTACCGTACGATGTTCTTCAACAGGGACTCCCGATGAATGTTGTGCCTTATGGGATCGAGACTAAAGGTACCATGAGTATTATCAGCTTACGGCCAAGATATCCTACAGATTACTTTAGTGCATTCAAGATTAGCGACGGATGCTTAATAGTGCAAGACTGGACCAAATATGTGATGGGGGAGCGCAGAGAAATACTAGGGGGCAGCAAACAGATGCGCTACCCACGATTAGGAGACAGGTTCATCTGCATGCTCCAGTTTGATCGAGGAGGAGAGCTATACATGTTTTATGTTATTTTACCTAAGAGAGAGCAGCAAGAGTGATTAGCTACCTAGAAATGAGTTTGAGGATGATGATGTGCTACACTATTACTATGATGATAAAATAGCTAGTGTTGGTGGTAATGACTATGATGATTATTATTAGCTAGTGTTAGTGCTGATTAAATAAATACTGTTGGTGGTAATGACTATGATGATGATTAAATAGCTTGTGCTGGCGGATTAGATTCAAGTGGAGGCAACATGTGGTGCACATCGAAAGTACTACTAGTCCAAACTACATCAAGTTTGGATTAGTAGTATACTTTTGACATGCACCACATATTGCCTCCACTTGAACCTAATCCACCTTCATTTGACACACTGTTATGGACATAATGATGTAAACCTCATAACAGCTGGTATTGTACCAATATTTGTACGATGGCGCATAAATACACTAAAAAAATACTAGTAGCGATGGACAGAAAACACGCTGCAAGTAGTTACCTTAGCAGTAGCGTGGTACTGAACAAACGTTGCAGCTATTTGTCCTAGCAGTAGCGCATGTGGGCACGCGTTACAGCTAAGCAATAGCTGTAGCGCCTTATTAGTAGCGCGGCCTCCCGTGCTACTAGTGGACACAAAACCCGCGCTACTGCTAGGGTTTTCCCTAGTGGTGATTGGAATGGCAAACAATGTTGCCTAAGGAAGTTTTCATTTTCTTTGGACGAAAAACCATTTTCCATTTTCTGAGTGCCTGAAATGAGTTTTTTTGTGAAGGACCTACCATATATTTGTTGCAAAATTGGACCTAATCAATTTTATAAAATACTAGGCCATATTTAATGCACAATTGACAAAATGGTTGGGTGTAAAAAATTTGAATCCACCTCTGGTGAAAAAGACAAATTCCCGTCGATTTAGTTGGAAGCGGGTCAAATTTGAACTACAGCTGCCTCATAGTTTGCTCTTTATTTTTTCTAAAAATCATTTCTAGGTAAATAAGTATCTATTTAATCAGAAATATATGGTTTGACGGCGAGACATCGAGGTTTGGACGGTGGCCGAGGGCCCCAACTCTAGAGCGCGTAAGCTCGCATGCCTGCCGCATGGCCAACGTGTGACCGTGGCGTTGCCATGTGTTCTGGGCGGCCAAGGCATGTCTAGTGGGTTGTGCACTCCCCAGGTAGGTGCTAGGAAGAAAATCACAACATAAGATTCTCACGAGGAGACGGATCGATGCTCAAACATGAATAAGCAGCCAAGTGTTTGATTTGTCGTACGGGAAATGCACATGGCTAATGGGCGTGAGTTTTGGCTGAGGATGATCAGTTAGTAAGAAGACCGTCTTCACAAATTTTCACCTCAAAAGGAGGAGCCTAGGTGGTACTTGCTTTACAAAGTACCACACTGGACATAAATACGAATGTTGAAGCTGGACTCAAAATAATGAATGGATTGAGCTGGCATTTGGTGGAGGATGGTTATTTGGGCGTAGGAAATCATTGTAGAAAATGGATACCATTTGGACATGCCAAAGTGGTACTTCCTTCACAAAGTGTTGCTCCAAACAGAATAGGAAAATGAATATTTTCGAATTATTTTTCAACTAGGCAAGGAATGTTTTTGACATATTTGATGAAGATATGATCCAAAACATTTATGATATTTTTTTGGGAATTTTTGGAATAACAGAAATATAGGTTGCTTCACAACCTAGGGCAAAAACTGCCAGATGGACATGACACATAGGCAAAACTGAGGAGATGGCGCCTAGTCATCACAACCCACCACAATCTACAAGGCTATGACCATCTATATTGGTCATTAAAAACTAGAAATAAGGCAGCAGACTAGAACTGGTTGCTTTGTGACCATTTCGTGTAAGGAAATTACGACCTTTCTGACCGAAATGGTCGCAATGGTTTAGGGTTTGGAGCCCCCCGAACAGCTTTTGACCAATTGGTCTGAAATGGTCATAGATCTATGACCAATTCTTACAGGGTCACTGACAGAAGGTCACTAGTTGACATATTTCTTGTAGTGACCATGGGGCCTCCGCCTCCATCCTCCAGTGACCATCGGCGTGTGGGCGGCCGGTTCTGGGCCCTCGCCGCCGCCGACGAGGACGATGGAGAAGAGGACGCGGATGCGATGTCGCCATCTCCTCCATTGCCGACGCCTTCCGATTTCTTGTGTGAGTTTTTGAGTGCAGGTTACGATGAGGATGAAGTGGCAACTACGATCGACAAAGTTCTGCCCCAGATGATCCGGCTAGGGTTGGGCTTCATGCGGGACATAAGAAGGAAATGCTTTGACGTGTGGTTCATCGGAGGACGGCGGCGGCGGCGGTCTGGCCATGGAAGGGCCCTCTTCCTAAGGTACGACTTCCAAACCTAACGCTTTTTGATCTGATCCGGCCGGAATCGTGGATCACCGTGAAGAGTAGAAGAAATCCATGCCGGGCAGGGCCTAGATCGGCGCCGGAGGTGGCCGCGGCGGCGAAGCCGGCGGTCATGGCGATCCCAATCCAGGCGACTCGCCAGGAGCGTTTGAAAATGCTCCTGGGCCGAAGTGGGCTGGGTGTGGAGGATGGGCTACAGTGTCTCTGTGGGCCGGGAACTGCTGGGTATGAGGCCTAGTCAGGTCCAGTCCAGATCGCTAATGTGAGCGACGTAGCATGCAGAGTTTGATCGACGTCCCCAGCCTCCCCCTCGCACACTAGGGTTTTTCGTCGCTGCAGTCCGCACCTTCGTTCTGCGGGGGGTGGTCGTGCTCGGCGAATTCCTCCGCTTGAGGCTATGGCGGGCCGCGATGGTGCACCGCCGCCCGGGAAAAAGCCCGCAGTGACCTCTGGGTCAGGACGCGCCGGGGTAGCGCCGCCGCCGGGCGCTGGCGGTGGCCGTGGTGTGGTGCCACCGCCGGTGACTGGGTCTGGCCGTAGGGGGCGCCTCCGGTGGTTTCGGCTCTGGGTCGGGGCACGACGACGACCGGTGCGGCTGCGGGCCGTGGTGGTGCATTGCCCGGTGCCCGCCCGCCGACGACTAGCTCGGCTGCGAGTCTTGTAGTTGGGCGCGGTGGGCAGCATCCTGGGCCTCGTCCACCGGCGCCTGGTTTGGCTAGGAACACCGCTGCGGGCCAGGACGGCGCCGCGCCGAGGCTGCCTGCGCCAGGGAACACGGGGTTGACGATCGGGCAACCGTCGAGGCCGGCCCCGCCGCCACACCTCGTCGCTAAGCCTTCGTAGAGCAAGGCCGGGACGGTACAGATGCAAGCACCACCCCCGCCTCATAACTCTAGTGTTGGAGGTTCTTCTGCCGCGCCCCGGGGTCAGTGGAGAGATGATGGTTTCAACACATATGGGGTTGGTCAGCACCGTGGATCCTCGTCGATGGGTGGTGGTCGAGGATATGCTTGCCAGAGCGATGGCTAGGCGGAGCGACCGTTTATGGGACCCCGGGAGGTTTTGTTGAGGGGCCATCTGGCCCGGGCTATCATCGGCGGGGTGGTTTCCGCGGTCATCATGGTGGTCGCGGTGGTCGAGGTGGCTGGTACCGTCCAGGATTGCCTCCTCCGCCTGTTGTCGAGCAGATGGTCGTTGATGGGTCTGTTGAGGAGCCGGTTTTGTCTGGTCAGGCTATGGAGGTGGTGTCGGCACTAGCTAATGCTGAGATACCCCGGAATGAATCAGTGTTGACAGCGTCAGTGGAGGCAACTGACAGGGCTGAGTCGGAGCGGGCGTCCAAGTGGGCGTGAAGAAAAAGAGAATGTTATGCTATCGATGTGGTGGGAAGGGTCATTTTATCGCTGAGTGTGTGGCTGAACTTTGTGGCACTTGTGGCAAAACGGCACATGATACGGTGTATTGTCCGTTTTTGCGAGATCAGGCACCGTCTCTCAAGATGTATGGAGTGTACTGTGTTGAACTCACGTTCTTTGAGTCTCCTACTGAGAGGGAGGTTCCGGATGAGACCCTGAGTTTGACAACTGGGTTAGTCAAAATTACCAGAGGAGAGGTCTCTAAGACACAGATTGTGCAGAGGCTCAAGGAGTTAGCTCCAGGTGACTTCCAGTGGGGGCTTGTTAGACTCGAGGAAAAACTGTTTAGGGTTGAGTTCCCTTCGGTTGAGGATCTTCAGAGACTTCTGAGTTTTGGGATGTGCAAAGTGCCAGGTACTGATGGTGTCCTTGAGTTTTACGAGTGGAAGAGGGTCGAGCCTCAGGGTAAGCCTCTGACTCAGGTTTGGCTGTGTTTTTCTGGGGCTCCCTCGAAGCCGATGCAGGATGCTAGGGTTGTGGCTAGTTTGGGTATTATGGTGGGGCGACCGGAGCGAGTGGATATGGACTTTACCAGAGCTCACGGGATAGCTCGCATGCTGGTCAGTGTTCTGGATATTGAGTACGTGCCTGAGGTGGTCAAGTGGGCATATCAAGGCCAGATCTATAACCTCATGATTCAGTTTGAGGATGAGAGTCTGTTCGCCGAGGCGGCTAACAGGACTGATATTGTTATGGACGAGAGAGATGACAGTTCGGGGCTTCAGGAGGCGCCGGTTGATGATACTGGATGAGAGTCGTCCACTGCACCGGGCACCGAGTCGTAGATGTCAGGGGATGGGACGATACCACCTTCCTCGGTTCCTACGACTACTCTGAGTTTTGGGTCATTCGAGCCGGCTTCTGCGCCTCCGAGGCTTTAGAGTGAGCGGGTGGAGTCTGTTGATGTGTTTGAGCACACGCTACATGTTTTGGACTTTGAGGATGCTGTGAGTCCATTACTAGGGGTTTCGCCGATCCCGGTCAGGAGTGACCGCCTGATCGTTGATTCTCCTCAGGTTGAGGGCCCGGCGGTGGAGGTCTCTCTCCCAGGAGGGGGTCCGGGGATGGTGATCTCGGTTCCCTCTCGTTCTGTCGTGATGCCGGAGCTGCAGGTGGCGGTTCCGTCTTTTGAAGGGGGCTCGGGGCAGGTGGCCTCGGCGACCTCTTCTTCCTCTCGCGGTGGACGTGGTCTCGGCGGTGGAGGTTGTTTCTTCGGGAGGGGGTCCGGGGCAGGTGGCCTCGAACCTTCTTCTCCTCTCGCGAGGCCGGAGATGCTGGCGGCGGGTCCGCTTTTCGGAGGGGGCCCGGGGCAGGTGGCCTCGGGGTCCTCTTCTCTTGGGGCACCCAGGAGGGCCAGCCCTCCTAGGGCGCCGGTGGCCCCTGCTGGCCGAAGGGCCAGGGTGGACGAGGAGCTCGGGCAGGTGGCCCAGGTTCCACCTTTCCCCGGCATGGTGGAGTCTCTCTGTGGTGGGGCGCGACAGACGTCGCCGGTGCCGTTGAGTGCCCCTTCACTTTTCGGCGGTCCTGTTGCTTCGTTGATGGAGGATGATTGGCTGCGTGTTCGGGGTGGGGCAGGAGGCCCCACAACGAGCAGGGTTATTCGGGAGGAGGTGATGCGTTCGGTGGTATTCCGGATCCGGTCTCTAAGGGATGACGGTTGAGCAGCCGTCTCCAGGATCATCTGGAGGTGGATGCCATATAGCAGCGGTGCGCCATGAGGGCGGCCAAGCTTCATGACATTGAGGTCACCACTGGTATGTCGGTTAATACCTATAATTCTATTTTGCATTTTTCTAAAGATGAGATTATTAATAATGCAAACCAGCTAGGAATTTTACTAGGCAGTAATGATAGTGAAATTTCAACCTCTGTTAATGATATGCTGGATTTAGAGGCAGAGCGGGCTTTAGAGATGATTCGCAACTTAGCTGCGGTTAAACCTATGAATGATTCCGATATTGATGCTTTGGGGGTCAGGGTGCTCGATAATTTTTGTGCGGATCTTGCTCCTACTCTTCCTGAGCCTGGGGAGGAGGATGAGGATATGGAGAATGTTGTAGTTTGAACTTCTGAGCCTGGTTGTGAGGACTGGGTGGAGAGTAAGAACAATAGTAAACACAAATGGAAGCGGAAGATCTACCCGGATTCCGCAGTGCGTAGGAGTGCTCGGATCCGAACGGCTAAAAAATTCCATGACGAGATATGAAAGAAATCTTTAGTAAGAGCAGAGGTCTAAAAGACTTGGCTAAAAGAAGGTTTCTTGCAGAGGCATCTATTGAGCATAGGTTGGACTTTATCACATTGTCGGAAACTGGTAGAGACAACTTTTCGCCACAATTTCTCAATACCTTATCGGGCGATATTGATTTTGACTGGCATTGTCTGCCACCGTGAGGAAGATCGGGTGGGATCTTACTCGGGGTTAGATGCGAGTCGCTAGAAGTCCGAAGTGTGGTCATGGGAGATTTTGCTGTTAAGTTTAGGGTGCGGTCGAAGGCTGATGGGTTTAACTGGGCTTTGGTGGCGATATATGGTGCTGCACAGCCTGAACTAAAACAGGATTTCTTCGCTAAGCTGGTTAGGATTTGCAGTTCTGAGCAACTTCCTATCCTGGTGGGGGTGATTTCAACATTAGTAGAAGGCGTGATGAGAAGAATAATGATAATTTTGACGGCAGATGGTCATTCATGTTTAATACTATCATTGAAAGCTTGGATCTGAGAGAGATAGAGCTTTCGGGCAAAAAGTTTACCTAGGCCAACGCGATGCCAAATCTGACGTTTGAAAAGTTGGATCGAATCCTGGCTAGTGTCGAATGGGAACAGAAAATTCCCCTTTATAACAGTTCAGGCTCTTTCTCATGGTATTTCCGACCACACGCCTTTATTTCTTGACTCTGGTGAGGCCACCCACTTGGGTAATAAAAATTCATTTTCTTTCAAGCTTGCTTGGTTTGAAAGAGAAGGCTTCTTTGATCTTGTAGCCAGGGAGTGGGCTAAGGATGCAGGAGGTAAGTCTGCGCTTGAGCGTTGGCAGAATAAGATTAGGCACCTGAGAAGTTTCCTACATGGGTGGGCTAAGCATCTGAGCAGGATTTATAAGGTAGAAAAGGAACAGCTCCTTACACTTTTTCAGTCCCTAGATGTAAAAGCAAAAACCACGGTTCTGCCAGCCTTGGAGCCTCATGCCAAGCTTGAAGCCGAGATGAGGCTGAAAGAGCTTCTTCGTAAGGAAGAATTAAAGTGGGCGCTGCGGTCCAAGGTCGAAAAAGTAGTCCAGGGGGACGCGAACACCCAATTCTTCCACATGATTGCTAATGGCAAGCACAAAAAGAAGAGGATCTTTCAGCTTGAACAAGATGAAGGAACGATTCTTGGTCAGGAGAACCTAAAATTATACATTACTGAGTATTACAAGCAGTTGTTTGGGCCTCCAGCAGATAACTATGTGTCGCTAGATGAGTCTAGGATTGAGGATGTGCCTCAACTTACTGCTGTTGAGAATGATATTCTAGCTGCTCCTTTTTCTGAGAAAGAGGTGTTTGAGGCTATTTCGCAGATGAAAATAATAAGGCTCCCGGTCCGGATGGATTCCCGACTGAGTTTTATAAGAAGTGCTGGCATATTATTAAAGGAGATCTGTTGTCGTTGTTCCATGATTTATTCTCTAGCCAGCTTTCACCTTTTTCAGCTGAGTTTTGTAACGATAACCTTGCTTCCTAAAAAGATAGAGGCTGTGAGAATCGAGCAATTCAGGCCCATCTGTCTTCTTAATGTTAGTTTCAAAAAATTTACCAAGGTCGGGACGAATAGGCTCACATAGATTGCGCATGCTGTGGTGCAGCCTACTCAATCTGCTTTCATGCCGGACAGGAGCATCCTCGAAGGGGTTGTGGTCCTTCATGAAACGCTCCATGAAATTCACACGAAAAAACTTGATGGAGTTGTTTTGAAAGTGGATTTCGAGAAAGCATACGATAAAGTCAAATGGCCTTTCCTTCAACAAGCCTTACGCATGAAAGGTTTTGATGAAGCTTGGCGACGCCAAGTAGAATCTTTCACGCAAAAAGGGAGTGATGGAATTAAAGTGAATGACGACATAGGTCATTATTTCCAGACACACAAGGGCCTGAGACAAGGTGATCCAATGTCTCCTATTCTATTCAACATCGTCATTGACATATTGGCAATCTTGATAGGTAGGGCAAAGGAGGCCGGTCAGGAGGGTGGCTTGGTACCTCATCTAGTTGATGGTGGTGTGTCCATCCCGCAGTACGCTGTTGATACAATCATCTTTATGGAGCACGACTTGGCAAAAGCGAGAAATATGAAGCTGGTGTTATGCTTATTCGAACAATTGATCAGTTTGAAGATTAACTTTCATAAAAGCGAGTTTTTCTGTTTTGGTAGAGCCAATGAGGAACAAAAGGCTTATAAGCAATTGTTTGGATGCGAATTGGGGGCATTACCTTTAACGTACCTAGGTATACCCATTCACCATCGTAAGCTGACAAACAGAGAATGGAAGTGCATCGAGGATCGTTTTGAGAAGAAACTGAATTGCTGGAAGGGCAAACTCATGTCATATGGAGGCCGATTGATTCTTATTAATTCGGTGCTCACGAGTATGCCTATGTTTCTCTTATCTTTCTTTGAAGTCCCGGTTGGGGTTAGGAAAAGGCTGGACTTCTATCGATCCCGATTCTTCTGGCAGAGTGATGAACTGAAGAGAAAATACCGACTCGCCAAATGGGATATCATCTGTCGACCAAAAGACCGGGGGGGGGGCTTGGTATTGAGAATCTTGAAGTCAAGAACAGATGCCTTCTCAGTAAGTGGCTGTATAAGTTATCAGTTGAGACTGAGGCAACTTGGGCGCAGATTCTCCGTAGTAAGTATCTGCATTCTAAGACTTTGTCACAGGCGACAATGAGACCGACTGACTCACCGTTTTGGAAGTAAAAGCTTCTTTCTTTAATAGAATAAAGTTTATTGTCGGTAATGGTAACACCACTCGCTTCTGGGAGGACACTTGGATTGGTGAAATGCCGTTGGCACTTCAGTATCCGTCCCTGTATCGTATTGTTCAGCGACGTGATGCTCTGGTTGCAACGATTATGCAGTCCATTCCCCTTAATATTCAGTTTAGGAGGATGCTTATTGGTGACCAGTGGGAAGCATGGCTTCACATGGTGAGTAGACTGATGGAGGTTGAGCTAGCTCATCAGCCCGACCAGTTGTGTTGGAAGCTTACTAGGTCTGGAGAATTCACAGTCAAGTCGATGTATATCGATGTCATCAACTCTAGTGTTATTCCTAGCTCCAAACATGTTTCGAAAGTCAAGGTTCCTTTGAAAATTAAAGTGTTTATGTGGTTTGTACATAAACAAGTCATTTTAACAAAGGATAACTTGGTTAAGCGCAACTGGACAGGATCTACTAGGTGTAGCTTCTGTGATCGGGACGAAACTATCAAGCACCTTTTCTTTGATTGCCCATTGGCGAGAGTGTTGTGGCACATAGTGCAAATTGCCTTTAACATTACTCCTTCGAATTCGGTCAGTTCGCTATTTGGAACGTGGCTTGTTGGGATAGAGTCCAAAACAGCTAGACACATTCGCGTAGGAGTATGTGCGTTGTTTTCGGCAATTTGGAACTGCAGAAATGATTTGGCTTTTAACAGAACAACAACTATTCATTTTTTGCAGGTTTTATTCCGAGCTACTGCGCTAATCCGTATGTGGTCCTTACTCACTCCGACGGAGGCCAGGGAGCGTTTGGTTACTGGATCTGTCCGGTGGGAGATGGTAGCGCGGGATATGTTCAACCGGTTTGGATGGCGGTCATGTAATAGGATAGGCGATTAGTTTACCTATCTATGTTATGCCAGCCGGTTGTGTCTTTTGGGCCTTTTTGTTTTTGGCATTGTGGCTCTTTGTGAGCTAGCCATTTTTTTCCAGACTTTAAGACCTTGTTGAACTTCCTTTTTTATCTATAAATGTGGCAGTATGCATCGTTCTGATGCAGAGGCCGGGGAGTCCCTTTTCAAAAAAAAAGATAATTTTCACTCAATATATGTGGCATATAATGTTTTTCATGTAGTGTTTACTTTGTGTAGGTTTTGTTTGTTAAGCGGAGTAATTAAGAAGAGATAATGATGGAGATTTCCTGTACTGAAAAAAGAGAAATAGTTAGGGAGACGGGGGTCATTCTCATGAGTCATCATCATCTTTTTTATGCTTTTTCCTTTGGCCTTGGAGCCCCACCTTTCGATCTTGGCAAGGCAAAGAGATGGAACAGTGCAGTGACAGAGCATGGCCAGCAAACCAGCAACGCACGGCACAGTAGCCTCTTGATGTGAGAGAGAAAGACACCCACCGTTCATCCACTTATCGATCTTTGAAAAAAAGGAAGGTGGGACTTCAAAGGTCCACGGTTCAACTTGATCATTGTCATCTAATCAGAAAGCGTATAAAAACAGAAAGAAGACGATGACGATTGATGATATGCCACCAACAAGGAACAAAGTTGTGAGACATCGTGTACTTTCCAACAACGTAAGATTTCAATATATCATCTCATGTAATCTTAATTCTTCTCTGTCTCAACCACTTCACTAAATTCCAAAATTAGAAACATACTGAGTCATTCTCTATTGCTTTTCTTCGCTCTCTATACTTTGTCAAGAAAGAGACCGGCTACTCTTTAAGATTAGGTTTGGTCCAAATCAAATACCTTGGATGATGTAGAACCACTCGAGCCTACATGGAAATATAATCAATGGATCAAAAGTCTACACACTGTAACTGTGAGTGAACCTCAAAACACACATACACACACACACACACACACACACACACACACACACACACACCCACGCACGCACGCACACACACCATTCATCCACTTATCCGTATTTTTTAAAGAATGGAAAGTGGGATTCCAAAGGTCCACGGTTCAACTTTATAATTGTCATCTAATCCGAAAGCATGTAAAAAAAGAAGGCGATGACGATTGATGGGATGCTTCCATCAAGGAATTAAGTTGCGAGACACCGTTTACTTTCCAACAAACCAAGTTTTCAAGTCATCATCTCGAGTAAGCTCATCTCTCTTTCTCTCTCTCTCTCTCTCTCTCTCTCTCTCTCTCTCTCTCTCTCTCTCTTTCTCTCTATCTCTCTCTCTAGTAAATTCATACTTGAGCCAGTCTCTGTTGCTTTCATTTACTTTTCGATAACCCAATTTGTCAAGTCATCATCTCGAGAAAGTTCAATTATTCTTTCTCTTTATTTTGTCAAGGAAAAGACTTGATCCTCTTCGGGAATTAGGTCTGCTGTAAATCAAATACCTTAGGGCATCTCCAACGCTGACTCCTAAATCATATATCGTATTCGTCCGGCGACCCGTAGAGATCAGTATGCGGACAATGATGCGGGAGCCTATCCAACCATGCCCACATATATTTCAAACCTCATTTCCAGAAACCAAACAAATTTTATCAAACACGATGAATTTAAGCACAGTCCAAACATAATTTACATAAATGGACGATATTTCAACCGTAAACCTAAAAGCTAAAAAAACTGGGGTCACTAACTTGTAGCAGAAACAATGCAATAAAGAAATGCAAATTGAAGGGAAAAGGAAAAAATACAATAAATAAATGGAGGGGGAGAAAGGGCGAGGAAATAGTGGTGGTAATGAAATAGAGTAGGAAAGGTAGGTGAAGAACCTAAAAGGTGAGAACTACTTAACGTTTGGAGAGAAATAAATACAAATGGAAGGGAGAACATTTAAAAAAAATGCCGCATTAAGAAATCGAAGAGCAAAAAAAGAAATGCAAAGTGTAGGTCGACCAGGCACTCGGCTTACACTTATCTGAATTAAAAAAAAGGAAATGCTAAAATGGAAGGCGGGTGTCTGTTACTAGATGCTGGAAAAATAACACCCACCATCGTGCGGTGCCGTCAAACCCGGTTAGAAGGGACATGCGTCTGCATGCTGAGACCCTACAATTTGGCAAGTGCCTTTTGTATTTTTTGCTGAGGTCCTTTCTTATGCCGCGTGTTTTCTTGGCTGTACATAGCGTACACCTTGCTTTGCCGAGCATACAATGGTTGACGACTTTCTTTTTCCATGTACAATCTATATGGCGAGCCCTGATAATTTTCAGTCGGCATCGATCAATATACGCGGTGTACACTGCTTAGTGTTTACTTTGCGTAGGTTCGGTTTGTTAAGCAGAGTAATTAAGAAGAGATAATGATGTAGATTTCCTGCAAAAAAGAAGAGAAATAGTTGGGGAGACGTGGGTGGTTGTCATCAGTCATCATCATCCTTTTTATACTTTTTCCTTTGGCCTTGGAGCCCCACCTTTGGATCTTGGCATGGCAAAGATAGAAGAGTGTAGTGACAGAGCATGGCCAGCAAACCAGCAAAGCACGGCACACTAGTTGCAAGATGCAAGATGTTACTGGAGTAGAAGCCACACTAGCTAAAAAAAATACCGTGCGGCTATTGAAGGAGATGGACGATGTTGTTTTGATCTTCCCTTGTCGAGGTAGATGATGGTGCAGTGTTGGATGTCGGCCTCCTGGTCCATGCTTGTGCATTGGTACACTATTGTGGTACGTATTACGTCGTTGCCATCGAGTGTTTCACCAACTCCAGGGAGATGGCATCCAAGCTTCTTCTTCATGTGTATGTGAACATCATCTGCTCAGCTCTTCGGTGCGATTTGTCACAGCTCTCAACTTTGGTGCAAGTTGATGTTGGCAAGGCGGAGATGGTGCCTGGTTGTAAGTCGGTAGCTTCGACGTCATTGTCACACCCAATATGCAACCCTATCCAAAAGGAACTCGAAGGTCCCACAAAGGATAGACCCGCATATTGAAACGCTTTTGCAAGGTGGATATCATTAATCGACATTACATAATAGATGGGGATACATACATAAGGCATACAATGCCACACGAATACAACATCATCTTACATAAGAGCACCATCCGACTACGGGTGAAACACGAACAGAAACTCAAACGACATCCACCCTGCTAGCCCAGGCTGCCGACCTGGAACCTATCCCCTGATCGAAGAAGAAGAAGAAGAACTGCAAAACAAGTAAACATCGGTCTCGCGTCATTATCATCGCAAAACCTATACCTGCAACTGTTGTTGTAGTAATCTGTGAGCCACGAGGACTCAGCAATCCCATTACCATGGGTATCAAGACTAGCAAAGCTTAAAGGGAAAGGAAGGGGTAAAGTGGTGAGGTTGCAGCAATGACTAAGCATATATGGTCGCTAATATACGCAAATGAGAGCAAGAAGAGAAGCAAAAGGAACTTTCGTCAAGCTAGCAATGATCAAGAGGTGATCCTGAACTCCTACTTACGTCAAACATAACCCAGAAATCGTGTTCACTTCCCGGACTCCGCCGAAAAGAGACCATCACGGCTACACACACGGTTGATGCATTTTAATTCGGATCAGGTGTCAAGTTATCTACAACCCGACATTAACAAATTCCCATCTGCCACATAACCGCGGGCACGGCTTTTGAAAGTTTAAACCCTGTAGGGGTGTCCCAACTTAGCCCATGATAAGCTCTCGCGATCAACGAAGGATATTCCTTCTCCCAGGAAGACACGATCAGACTCAGAATCCCGGTTTACAAGACATTTCGACAATGGTAAAACAAAACCAGCAAGACCGCCCGATGCGCCGACAATCCCGATAGGAGCTGCACATATCTTGTTCTCAGGGCAACACCAGATAGGTCAGCCTACGAGTAAAACCAACCCTCTAGTTGCCCCGAGGTGGCCCCGCAGTCTGCCCGGTTCGGACCAACACTTAGACAAGCACTGGCCCGGGGGGCTAAAATAAAGATGACCCTCGAGAGAGCGACTCCCAAGGGAAAAGTAGGTGGTGGTGAGGCAAATGGTAAAACCAAGGTTGGGCCTTGCTGGAGGAGTTTTATTCAAAGCGAACTGTCAAGGGGGTCCCATAAATCACTCAACCGCGTAAGGAACGCAAAATCCGGAAACATAACACCGGTATGGCGGAAACTAGGGCGGCAAGAGTGGAACAAAACACCAAGCATAAGGCCGAGTCTTCCACCCTTTACCAAGTATATAGATGCATTAATTAAATAAGAGATATTGTGATATCCCAACAAAATCATGTCCACCATGAAGCAATCTTCAACTTCACCTGCAACTAACAACGCTATAAGAGGGGGCTGAGCAAAGCGGTAACATAGCCAAACAATGGTTTGCTAGGAAGGGTGAAAAAGGTTAGAGGCTGACATGGCAATTTGGGAGGCTTGAGGAACAAGTGATAGGTAGCGCAGCATAGCGATAGAACGAAGCAACTAGCATAGCAATGATAGTAGTGAGATCCAGGATAGCGGTCATCTTGCCTGAAATCCCACTAGGAATAAGAACGAGTCCATGAAGAAGAAGAAGCCATGAAGACGAACCAAGCGTAGACGAACGAATCCTCACGATCGCAACGAAATAGGAACTATCAAAAAGAAGCACACAACATGGTAAACACACCACACATGAACAAGGCATGATGCACAACAAGCATGATGCATGACAAGACTACATGAAGCTACTCATGGCAAGAGATGATGCAAACAAGAGCAACACATCAAGACAAGTTTAAATGAGGCCGGGAACAACATATACCAATTCTGGTAAGTCCTCATATGCAAATTTCGAGATTGGTCCAGATGTGATTATACCATATGTTGAAGTTGTTAAACAGTAAGTTAAATTGCACTAATATGATCTACACGAAATTCTAGTCAAGTTACATATAAAGTTCATTAGATTTGGAGCTACGTCCTAAAAGATATGAGCAAAACAAGTTAAACATGGCATTGATGCAAAAGGCATTCAAACATTAAGAAAACACCTCAAAACAAGGATGCAACATGATAATATGAAACTACATGCAAATCTAAGCAAGTTTCATATAGAGCACGCTCAAAACGGAGCAACGGTTCAACACATACACAAGTTTAAAGGACAAGATGTCCAAAACAGCATCTAGACATCTTGCAAGCATCAAAACAATATGCTACAGCACCTCAATATGAAAACAAGAGGCATGAGCACGAAGTACAGGTAAAGCATGACAAAACATGAACAATGAGCTATCTCCAGAAATCACTAGAACATGCTCAAACACACATGGCAAGATTGCAAATAATAATAGTTTCAAATTTATCAGGAAATAACATCAGGTTGCAATATTTAGAGCTATCAAACAACATGTTACAGGAACTTATCATGGCAAAAAAGGCATGGCACGAACCCACTAATTGCATAAAATAAAAGTCCTTTACTGACCATGAGCCAAAAAGGCACAGAAAATATGATGGCACCCATGTAAATATGGCAAATTATATGACAGATTCATACATGGCAGGAACAACAATAAGTAGGCATGTTGGTGAGCTTGAATCACTCACTAGAGAGCAATATATGGCATGGCAAGGAAACCAACAGCAAGAATACATGTTTATGAAGCTATACATGGCAAGAAAAAGTTCATAGGGTGCATGGATCACTAACAAGAAACATGGCAACATTGAACTTAATGTTAACAGGCTGACAGCAACAATATTATGCAACTTTAGAGCAAGATTACAACAACCTACAACAAGCTATAAATGCAACCAAGGGCATGAATGGATAGAGCAAGACATGTATAACAAATCATCTTTAGTAAACATCTCCAGATTATGCACGGAATGACTTGTAGCTGCAGATTTACGTAGCATCCCGAAATAACAGATTCAGCCTAGCAAAACAGCAACAGCAAGTACCCTACTTAACAAGCTTGATGCACTCAGTACAAGACCCACAAAAATACATGGATAGCACCCCTGTAAACATGGCATGACATAGTACAAAACACCTGTAGACATCAACCTCATAGGATGCACACATCAAACATGGCAAAAATGACAAATCATCAAGTTATAACAGTTTCAGCAGATTATCAGCAACATGCACTCTTGCAACGATGATTCGGGCATTAAGATGAACTCAAATGAACATGATGCAATGGAATGAAATAAATGCTCGTCGAGACGAACAATTTGACATATTACACGCACGAAATGAAGCAGTATGCATGGAGTTATGATGCGATGAACAGGGGTCCAAAATATGACAGAAAAAGGGACAGACGAAAAATCACCTTCGAAACTGGATCTAGGGTTTCGGGGCACGCGGATCGAGGACGACCGGAGTCTCGCTGGAGTTGGTCACTGCGGGGGAGGAGGAAGGGCGGCGAGGAGCTCCCGGGCCGGATCTCGCCGGATCCGGCCGGCGGCGAGCCGGAGGGGCGACGGGGGACGCGCGGCGGAGGCGAGGCGGGGCGGTGCAGCCCCGGCGAGGTGAGGCCGGCAGGCGGCGGCGGCGGCCACCGGCGGCGAAGGAGGCGGCCGGAGGGCGGTGACGGGGCGCGCGGGCGGCGCAGACCTGTCACGGGGCGGCGGCGGGCGACCGGGCGCCGGTGGAGTGGTTCCGGCGCGGGGCGGCGAGGCCGCGGTCGGCGGCGGCGGCGGGATGCCGCGGCGGCGACGGGCGGAGCATGGGCGGCGGGGAGGCGGCGCTCGCGGGACGGGACACGACCCAGATCGGGCCCGGGGCGGGTCGGCCTCGGGCCCCGACGGGCCTGGCGGCGGGGCGCGGCGGCTGGGACAGGTGGCGCAAGGGGAGTGGCGGCGGCGGCCGGCGCGAACGTGTCCGGCGCGGGCGGACGCGTCCGGCTGCGGGAGGAAGGGGAAAATGCTAGGGTTCATCCGCGAAAAATGGAGGGGAGGACCTATATATAGGTAGAGGGAGTTAGGAGTGTCCAAATGAGGTGCAGTCTTCGCCCACACGATCGTGATCGAATGACCGAGAGCATGGAGGGGGTTAGGATGAGTTTTGGGCCAGTTTGGAGGGGTGTTGGGCTGCACACAAAAGAGGCCTTTGCGGTTACCCGGTTAACCGTTGGAGTACTAAACGACCCCAAATGGCACGAAACTTGACAGGCGGTCTACCGGTGCTATACCAAGGCCGCTTGGCAAACCTCGGGTCATTCCGAGAAAGTTTAACACCCACTCACAACAAGAGACAAAAGGGGAATGCCGGAGGGCATAGGAGTGCCGGATTGCAAAACGGACAACGGGGAAAATGCTCGGATGCATGAAACGAACACGTATGCAAAATGAGATGCACATGATGACATGGCAAAATGCAACACACAAGCAAATGACATGGCAACAATGGCGAATAACTGGAAGACACCTGGCGCATCGAATCCGGGGTGTTACAACACTCCTCCACTAACAAGAGATCTCGTCCCGAGACCTTAGGACCGAGACGGAAGGAAAAAGGGATGAGGTGAAACAAGAACTCAAGAGAAGAAGCAAAGAATCGAGATAACTCGAGAAAAAGAGAGGAGCGACGAGAATGACAAGAATCGAAAGCTCACGAAATCAGATAGACTATGAAACCACTCCGGTTAGAAGGAGATAAGGCACGAATAAGACTGGAAGGATTTAGGCAGCACTCCGGCTGAACATGGAAGGAATAGAACACGAGCTAGATAGGATGGAATGATACTTGACGAGATGAACAATGCAATGCCTCCGGGAGAATTGAAAGAATGAGCACCTCGGGAAGCAATAAGAAGAAGATACTTGAGCTCTTTCGACAAAATCTTGATGAACTCCTGAAGAATGAATTAAATCATGAAGAACCACCATGAAGAACTCCGTTAACAAAAGGATGATGAGATAGAATGAAGGATGAAAGAATAAGATTAAAGCTTGCGGTGACTTAGATGGGGGTTCCGACGAGATGTCCGAGGAAAATTGAACTCCGGGAAAGAAAAGATGAAAACACTTGGAACTAGAATTTATTCATCAAGAACAAACTCCGAAGGAAGGGATTACTCACTTGATGAAATAAGAATAAGATTTATTGTATGCTTATCCTTCATCAAATTAAATTGATGACTAGCAATGGATCTCGCATACTACTTATTCTTCTTGAAAAGGATTGAGAAGTGACATACCGCAAACTTGAGAAGGTCTTCATGAACCACCGGTAGGATTCGAAAGAACGAATGGATTAAATGATAATCAAGGAAAAAGAATCTTGAATGAACCACCGTAAGAATTTGAAAATGACTGATGAAAGAGACTGAATCACCGGGGAGAATTAGGAGAATAAATATGCTAGAGGGGATTTAGATGCAAAAGAGCGGGAAGAACTCGAACTGGTTAAAGAGCACTTGAACGCGGCGCTGGGATAATTAGAGAACGATAGCTGAAATGATGGCCTCTGGTGAAAAGAAATGGAAAAACAACTCCTGACATACTCCGGATGGGTAAGAAAGAATATCTGACCACGGAATAATATGAGAGGATAACATGAAGCTAGAACCATGAATCTTCGAGAGAGCGGGCAAGATTTAGAGGAAAAACTCTTCTTCGGTCTTCAAAAGACGGCGGAAAACAACACCAAAATTACTGAGATACTCCGAAAAAATGAAAAGCGAAGAGGTTGAGCCAACAATGAAAGAATTTGAAAGCGATCTTGAAGAAGGCATGTGACTGATAAAATTCATTCTTAAGTCACACTTGAAAAGAATTTGGGAATAGCTCCGGAATAATTAGAAGAGTCGGGTAAGATCCTGGAAAAAGACCTGTGGGTTAAGGCCCACTAAAAGAAAACACCGTTGGAAAGAATTGTTGAACAGAAAGATGATACACCGGAACAATTGAAATATTTGAATGAGGTGACAACCTCGAATCAATTCAAACACAGGCGAATCTCCTGAGATGTCTTGAACACTCCGGAAGGATAAACTAGCGAGAGGCGAACGAGCAAGGGGAAAACATTTGAGCCGAGGAAAGAATATAATCACTACCGAAAAACTTGAACTGAATCCACCGGAAAAGAAAAAGAGATGAAGAATGACGAACGAGACGAGAATTCACCGGTTGAGATAATTGAGGGAAAAACCTGAAGAGGTTCCACACGAATGAAATAGCTTCTTGAATAGATGCTCAGACTCCGGAAGAAAAAAAAAAGGTGGGAGGGCGGGAAAACAAAGGCACCTGGAAGGGAGAACCAACAAATAATTTGAAGAGAAAACACTAGTTGAAATAATTAAGGAAAGAAAGCAAAGACTTCGCACGAGTAGGATGTATACTCGATTACGGACTCCGACTCCGAGAAGAAAAAGGGCGGGCGGGTGGGAAAAGAAAACAACTGAGGATTGAACTTGGCAAAGATGAAGAGGTTCGAGTCGACTTGACGAGAATTGCACCGGATAAAAGAGCTGAGAACCAACGAACGAAAAACTAACCGCGTGATCCTAAAAAAAATTGAAGGGAAGAGGAGTAATTCAAAACACCTACGTCAAGATTCCTCACCAGAGCAACAAAGGGGCAGAGGAGTAAAAAGAATTCCTACTCTCTGATATAACTAGACTCCGAAAACAGTTTTTTTCTAGACTCAACAATGGCCAAACTACACGATCAATCAAGGGGGCTCCTAGGGTCGGTCGAGGCTCTGATACCAACTTGTCACGCACAATATGCGACCCTATCCAAAAGGAACTCGAAGGTCCCACCAAGGATAGACCCGCATATTGAAACGCTTATGCAAGGTGGATATCATTACATCAACATTACATAATAGATGGGGATACATACATAAGGCATACAATGCCACACGAATACAACATCATCTTACATAAAAGCACCATCCAACTACGGATGAAACACGAACAGAAACTCAAACGACATCCACCCTGCTAGCCAGGCTGCCGACCTGGAACCTATCCCCTAATCAAAGAAGAAGCAGAAGAAGAACTCCAAAACAAGTAAACATCGCTCTCGCGTCATGATCATTGCAAAACCTATACCTGCAACTGTGTTTGTAGTAATCTGTGAGCCACGAGGACTCAGCAATCCCATTACCATGGGTATCAAGACTAGCAAAGCTTAAAGGGAAACGAAGGGGTAAAGTGGTGAGGTTGCAGCAGCGACTAAGCATATATGGTGGCTAATATACGCAAATGAGAGCGAGAAGAGAAGAAAAAGGAACGGTCGTGAAGCTAGCAATGATCAATAGGTGATCCTGAACTCCTACTTACGTCAAACATAACCCAGAAACCGTGTTCACTTCCCGCACTCCGCCGAAAAGAGACCATCACGGCTACACACATGGTTGATGCGTTTTAATTCGGATCAGGTGTCAAGTTATCTACAACCGGACATTAACAAATTCCCATCTGCCACATAACCGCGGGCACGGCTTTTGAAAGTTTAAACCCTACAGGGGTGTCCCAACTTAGCCCATGATAAGCTCTCGCGATCAACGAAGGATATTCCTTCTCCCAGGAAGACCCGATCAGACTCGGAATCCCGATTTACAAGACATTTCCACAATGGTAAAACAAGACCAGCAAGACCGCCCGATGCGCCGACAATCCCGATAGGAGCTGCACATATCTCGTTCTCAGGGAAACACCGGATAGGTCAGCCTACGAGTAAAACCAACTCTCGAGTTCCCCCGAGGTGGCCCCGCAGTCTGCCCGGTTCGGACCAACACTTAGACAAGCACTGGCCCGGGGGGGGCTAAAATAAAGATGACCCTCAAGAGAGCGACTCCCAAGGGAAAAGTAGGTGGTGGTGAGGCAAATGGTAAAACCAAGGTTGGGCCTTACTGGAGGAGTTTTATTCAAAGCGAACTGTCAAGGGGGTCCCATAAATCACCCAACCGCGTAAGGAACGCAAAATCCGGGAACATAACACCGGTATGACGGAAACTAGGGCGGCAAGAGTGGAACAAAACACCAGGCATAAGGCCGAGTCTTCCACCCTTTACCAAGTATATAGATGCATTAATTAAATAAGAGATATTGTGATATCCCAACAAAATCCTGTCCACCATGGAGCAATCTTCAACTTCACCTGCAACTAACAATGTTATAAGAGGGGGCTGAGCAAAGCGGTAACATAGCCAAACAATGGTTTGCTAGGAAGGGTGAAAAAGGTTAGAGGCTGACATGGCAATTTGGGAGGCTTGAGGAACAAGTGATAGGGAGCGCAGCATAGCGATAGAACGAAGCAACTAGCATAGCAATGATAGTAGTGAGATCCAAGGTAGCGGTCATCTTGCCTGAAATCCCACTAGGAAGAAGAACGAGTCCATGAAGAAGATGAAGCCATGAAGACGAACCAAGCGTAGACGAACGAATCCTCACGATCGCAACAAAACAGGAACTATCGAAAAGAAGCACACAACATGGTAAACACACCACACATGAACAAGGCATGATGCACAACAAGCATGATGTATGACAAGGCTACATGAAGCTACTCATGGCAAGAGATGATGCAAACAAGAGCAACACATCAAGACAAGTTTAAATTAGCCGGGAACAACATATACCAATTCTGGTAAGTCCTCATATGCAAATTTCGAGATTGGTCCAGATCTGATTATACCATATGTTCAAGTTGTTAAACAGCAAGTTAAGATGCATCAATATGATCTACACGAAATTCTAGTCAAGTTACATATAAAGTTCATTAGATTTGGAGCTACGGCCTAGAAGATATGAGCAAAACAAGTTAAACATGGCATTGATGCAAAAGGTATTCAAACATCAAGCAAACACCTCAAAACAAGGATGCAACATGATAATATGAAACTACATGCAAATATAAGCAAGTTTCATATAGAGCACGCTCAAAACGGAGCAACGGTTCAACACATACACTCCATACAAGTTTAAAGGACAAGCTGTCCAAAACAGCATCTAGACATCTTGCAAGCATCAAAACAATATGCTACAGTACTTCAATATGAAAATAAGAGGCATGGGCATGAAGTACAGGTAAAGCATGACAAAACATGAACACTGAGCTATCTCCAGAAATCAGTAGAACATGCTCAAACACACATGGCAAGATTGTAAATAATAACAGTTTCAGATTTATCAGGAAATAACATCAGGTTGCAATGTTTAGAGCTATCAAACAACATGTTACAGGAACTTATCATGGCAAACAAAGGCATGGCATGAACCTACTAATTGCATAAAACGGAAGTCCTTTACTGACCATGAGCCAAAAAGGCACAGAAAATATGATGGCACCCATGTAAACATGGCAAGTTATATGACAGATTCATACATGGCAGGAACAACAATAAGTAGGCATGTTGGTGAGCTTGAATCACTCACTACAGAGCAATACATGGCATGGAAAGGCAACCAACAACAAGAATACATGTTTATGAAGCTATACATGGCAAGAGAAAGTTCATAGGTGCATGGATCACTAACAAGAAACATGACAACATTGAACTTAATGTTAACAGGCTGACAGCAACAATATTTAGCAACTTTAGAGCAAGATTACAACAAGCTACAGCAAGCTATAAATGCAACCAAGGGCATGAATGGATAGAGCAAGACATGTATAACAAATCATCTTTAGTAAACATCTCTAGATTATGCACGGAATGACTTGTAGCTGCAGGTTTACATAGCATCCCGAAATAACAGATTCAGCCTAGCAAAACAGCAATAGCAAGTACCCTACTTAACAAGCTTGATGCACTCAGTACAAGACCCACAAAAATAAATGGATAGCACCCCTGTAAACATGGCATGACATAGCTCAAAACACCTGTAGACATCAACCTCATAGGATGCACACATCAAACATGGCAAAAATGACAAATCATCAAGTTATAACAGTTTCAGCAGATTAACAGCAACATGCACTCTTGCAACGATGATTCGGGCATCAAGATGAACTCAAATAAACATGATGCAATGGAAAGAAATGAAGTACTCGTCGAGGCAAACAATTTGACATATTACACGCACGAAACGGAGCAGTATGCATGGAGTTATGATGCGATGAACAAGGGACCAAAATATGACAAAAAAGGGACTTAGACGAAAAATCACCTCCGAAACTGGATCTAGGGTTTCGGGGCACGCGGATCGAGGACGGCCGGAGTCTCGCCGGACTTGGTCGCTGCGGGGGAGGAGGAAGGGCGGCGAGGAGCTCCCGGGCCGGATCTCGCCGGATCCGGCCGGCGGCGAGCCTGAGGGGCGACGGGGGAGGCGCGGCGGAGGCGACGCGGGGCGGCGCAGCCCCGGCAAGGTGAGGCCGGCAGGCGGCGGCGGTGGCCACCGGCGGCGAAGGAGGCGGCGGGAGGGCGGCGACGGGGCGCGCGGGCGGCGCAGACCGGTCGCGGGGCGGCGGCGGGCGACCGGGCGCCGACGGAGTGGTTCCGGCGCGGGGCGGCGAGGCCGCGGTCGGCGGCGGCGGCGGGATGCCGCGGCGGCGGCGGGATGCCGCGGCGGCGACGGGCGGAGCACGGGCGGCGGGGAGGCGGCGCTCGCGGGACGGGACGCGGCCCAGATCGGGCCCAGGGCGGGTCGGCCTCGGGCCCCAACGGGCCTAGCGGCGGGGCGCGGCGGCTGGGACAGGTGGCGCGAGGGGAGTGGCTGCGGCGGCCGGCGCGGGCAGACGCGTCCGGCTGCGGGAGGAAGGGGAAAATGCTAGGGTTCATCCGCGAAAAATGGAGGGGAGGACCTATATATAGGTAGAGGGAGCTAGGAGTGTCCAAATGAGGTGCGGTTTTCGCCCACACGATCGTGATCGAACGACCAAGAGCATGGAGGGGGTTAGGATGAGTTTTGGGCCAGTTTGGAGGGGTGTTGGGCTGCACATAAAAGAGGCCTTTGCGGTTACCCGGTTAACCGTTGGAGTACCAAACGACCCCCAAATGGCACGAAACTTGACAGGCGGTCTACCGGTGCTATACCAAGGCCGCTTGGCAAACCTTGGACCATTCCGAGAAAGTTTAACACCCACTCACAACAAGAGACAAAAGGGGAACGCCGGAGGGCATAGGAGTGCCGGATTGCAAAACGGACAACGGGGAAAATGCTCGGATGCATGAAACGAACACGTATGCAAAATGAGATGCACATGATGACATGGCAAAATGCAACACACAAGCAAATGACATGGCAACGACGGCGAATAACTGAAAGACACCTGGCGCATCGAATCCGGGGCGTTACAGTCATTGTGGGGGTGTAGATGGCGCCGGGCCGCACGCTAGCAGCCTCTTTGATGTCACCGCTGAGGTGGAGTTGGTGCCCTGCTACTCGTCGGCATCCTCGCTGCTGTTGTCGTCGAAGCGTACATGGAAGAGGACACTGCTGGCGAGCCCTCTATACTTTGTCAAGAAAGAGACCGGCTACTCTTTAGGATTAGGTTTGGTCTAAATCAAATACCTTGGATGATGTAGAACCACTCGAGCCTACATGGAAATATAATCGATGGATCAAAATTCTACACACTGTAACTGTGAGTGAACCTCAAAACACACACACACACACGCGCGCGCGCGTGCGCACACACACCATTCATCCACTTATCCATATTTTTAAAAGAATGGAAAGTGGGATTCCAAAGGTCCACGGTTCCACTTTATAATTGTCATCTAATCGGAAAGCAGGTATACCGTTTACTTTCCAACAAACCAAGTTTTCAAGTCATCATCTCGAGTAAGCTCATCTCTCTCTCTCTCTCTCTCTCTCTCTCTCTCTCTCTCTCTCTCTCTCTCTTAAATTCATACTTGAGCCAATCTCTGTTGCTTTCATTTACTTTTCAACAACCTAATTTGTCAAGTCATCATCTCGAGAAAGTTCAATTATTCTTTCTCTTTATTTTGTCAAGGAAAAGACTTGATCCTCTTCGGGAATTAGGTTTGCTGTAAATCAAATACCTTAGGGCATCTCCAACGCTGACTCCTAAATCATATATCGTATTCGTCCGGGGACCCGTAGAGATCAGTATGCGGACAATGATGCGGGAGCCTATCCAACCATGCCCACATATATTTCAAACCTCATTTCCAGAAACCAAACAAATTTTATCAAACACGATGAATTTAAGCATAGTCCAAACATAATTTACATAAATGGACAATATTTCAACCGTATACCTAAAAGCTAAAAAAACTGGGGTCACTAACTTGTAGCAGGAACAATGCAATAAAGAAATGCAAATTGAAGGGAAAAGGAAAAAATACGATAAGTAAATGGAGGGGGAGAAAGGGCGAGGAAATAGTGGTGGTAATGAAATAGAGTAGGAAAGGTAGGTGAAGAACCTAAAAGGTGAGAACTACTTAACGTTTGGAGAGAAATGAATACAAATGGAAGGGAGAACATTTAAAAAAAATGCCGCATTAAGAAATCGAAGAGCAAAAAAAGAAATGCAAAGTGTAAGTCGACCAGGCACTCGGCTTACACTTATCTGAATTAAAAAAAAAGGAAATGCTAAAATGGAAGGCGGGTGTCTGTTACTAGATGCTGGAAAAATAACACCCACCATCGTGCGGTGCCGTCAAACCCGGTTAGAAGGGACATGTGTCTGCATGCTGAGACCCTACAATTTGGCAAGTGCCTTTTATATTTTTTGCTGAGGTCCTTTCTTATGCCGCGTGTTTTCTTGGCTGTACATAGCGTACACCTTGCTTTGCCGAGCATACAATGGTTGACGACTTTCTTTTTCCATGTACAATCTATATGGCGAGCCCTGATAATTTTCAGTCGGCATCGATCAATATACGCGGTGTACACTGCTTAGTGTTCACTTTGCGTAGGTTCGGTTTTTTAAGCAGAGTAATTAAGAAGAGATAATGTTGTAGATTTCCTGCAAAAAAGAAGAGAAATAGTTGGGGAGACGTGGGTGATTGTCATCAGTCATCATCATCCTTTTTATGCTTTTTCCTTTGGCCTTGGAGCCCCACCTTTGGATCTTGGCATGGCAAAGATAGAAGAGTGAGTGACAGAGCATGGCCAGCAAACCAGCAAAGCACGGCACACTAGTTGCAAGATGCAAGATGTTACTGGAGTAGAAGCCACACTAGCTGAAAAAAATACCGTGCGGCTATTGAAGGAGATGGACGATGTTGTTTTGATCTTCCCAGGGCCGGGCTGGCAAAATCCGGGGCCCTGTGCGGAATAAAAAAATGGGGCCCTATCTCACAAAAAATAAACTAACGAGCAATTATAATGTATATATGTCTCGAGAAAAAAATTATAATGTATATAATGTAATGTCTTATATAAACATTGGACATATAAAAAAGTCATACCTATGCAACTTCCGATTGCTATTCATTTGAACATCCTCATTCTTGCAGTATTTTTTGAAATGAAATCTTCAATGATATCCTCATAATCAATCTTCTCCAGGACTTCACTTTCAAGTGCTATTGTGGCCAAATCATTGAGTCTTTGCTGTGTCATAGTAGTAGCATATAGGATTTCAATAGCTTCAATTTAGAAAAACTTGTGGTGCCTTTTTTCTAACAAATTTGTCCATGCCGCCTTTATAAAATTTATTAATTAAATTTTGTTCTTCTGCTTTTCTCTTGCACTTGTAGGCAACAGACTGATCTTTCCTCATGATGACTCAAATCTATATTATTGAAACACAATATTAAAAAGATGAATACAATGAAATTGAAATTATATAGTAGCATATATTAATTGGAGATCATGCGTCCAATGTTTGGCAGTTAGATGAACTGTCTAACTCACCTAGTTTTGTGTCCTGCACGGATGAACTGGGATCGATCCGACAAGACGACGAGTCTCGGCGGCGGCCTGAATCGGATCGCGGGATCGATCTGATGAACAGATGAAGTGATCAGTGATGATGCGAACGACGAAGGCAACGAGATAATCTTTTCTTACCGAAGCCGCGATAGTGCAATCACGTCTACAGACTCCATATTTCAATGGAAAGACGTTTCGGCGAGCCGCGAGCACCAGATCGATCGAGAAGGGAGCAGACGGAGACCGGGAGACGGAAACGGCGTTTAGGGAATAGCGATCCCGTCTTTTTTTTTACATCGGCTGATCGATTCGATCAATCGATCGCTGAGCACCAGAGCCGATCGATGACCTGCGCACCTGGCCTACAGGCCCACTGGCTCAGGTCGCTCGAGGCAACTTGCCTAGAGGCCCACTAGCCCAGGCGCCCAGCTCGATCGAGGCGCCCACGGCGCGGTGGCCAGATCGATCGAGGCGCCCACGAGCCACGACGTCGAGTCGGTTTTTTTTAATACAACTATATATGCCTATATATATATATTGGGGCCCCCCAAAATCGTGGGCCCTGTGCGGGCTGCACATGTGGCACCACTGTGGGCCCGGGCCTGGATCTTCCCTTGTCGAGGTAGATGATGGTGCAGTGTTGGATGTCGGCCTCCTGGTCCATGCTTGTGCATTGGTACACTATTGTGGCACGTATTACGTCGTTGCCACCGAGTGTTTCACCAACTCCAGGGAGATGGCATCCAAACTTCTTCTTCATGTGTATGTGAACATCATCTGCTCAGCTCTTGGGTGCGATTTGTCACTGCTCTCAACTTTGGTGCAAGTTGATGTTGGCAGGGCGGAGATGGCGCCTGGTTGTAAGTCGGCAGCTTCGACGTCATTGTGGGGGTGTAGATGGCGTCGGGCCGCACGCTAGCAGCCTC
Source organism: Triticum aestivum (assembly GCF_018294505.1). Taxonomy (NCBI): domain Eukaryota; kingdom Viridiplantae; phylum Streptophyta; class Magnoliopsida; order Poales; family Poaceae; genus Triticum; species Triticum aestivum. The sequence continues at coordinate 38,811,483 of NC_057807.1, forward strand.
TTTGATGTCACCGCCGAGGTGGAGTTGGTGCCCTGCTACTCGTCGGCAGCCTCGCTGCTGTTGTCGTCGAAGCGTACATGGAAGAGGACACTGCTGGCGAGCCCTCCGTTGGATGTCCGTCGACGTCGCGCACGTCCAAGGGGCTGCAATTGTCGGCGCGTCGTCCACAGCTGCCTTGGGGTGCAACTGCACTGAGTGTCAGGGCCTCTTCTGCGGCTCCCCTCGGTTCTCCGCGACGTGGTGCTGGCAACCTTTGTCGGTGCGTGTACTCGTGGCCTCCAAGTTGTGTGTGTGTGTGTGCGTTTCCCTTGAGGTGTGCTCTGCGTCGTCACTCCTCCTGGGGTTTAGCGCTGTTCTTCTTCCCGAAGCACGTGTTCCCATTGTTGGCGCCTGCTCGGCGTGCACGCTGCCGCCGTTGCGTTGTCACATGCTGGGTGTGCGTGTCCTCCTTGGCATGGTGCCCACTGCCTCCGTCAGAGCGTGTGTGTACCGCCACCGCTTGTGTCAAAAGTCGTGAGACATCGTGTACTTTCTAACACCGCAAGTTTTCAAGACATCATCTCAAGTAATCTCACTTCTTCTCTCTCTCAACCACTTCACTAAATTCCAAAATTAGAAACATAGCTGAGTCATTCTCTATTCCGTTTCTTTCCCTCTCTTTACTTTGTCAAGGAAGAGACCGGCTACTCTTCAGGAATTAGGTTTGCTCTAAACCAAATACCTTGGATGATGTCAGACTACTCGAGCCTACGTGGCAATACGATGTATAAAAACTCTACACACCGTAATTGTGAGTGAAGCTCAAAACACACAGACACACAGAGTGATACCCACCATTCATCCACTTATCCATCGTAGAGAAGAAAGGAAAGTGGGGCTCCAAAGGTCCACGGTTCAGCTTGATCATTGTCATCTAATCAAAAAGCGTATAAAAAGAAAGAAAGAAGACGATGACGATTGATGATATGCCACCAACAAGGAACAAAGTTGAGACATTGTGTACTTTCCAACAACGCAAGTTTTCAATACATTCATGTAATCTCAATTCTTCTCTGTCTCAACCACTTAACTAAAGTCCAAAATTAGAAACATACTGAGTCATTCTCTATTGCTTTTCTTCGCTCTCTATACTTTGTCAAGAAAGAGACCGGCTACTCTTTAGGATTAGGTTGGGTCTAAATCAAATACCTTGGATGATGTAGAACCACTCGAGCCTACATGGAAATATAATCGATGGATCAAAAGTCTACACACTGTAACTGTGAGTGAACCTCAAAACACACACACACACACACAAGAAGGCAACCAACTAACCCTCTCTCTCCATCTTTCTTCTTGTTTCTTTTGCACGCAGAACAAGAAAACTGAACACTAGCTGTGCCCGTGCGTAGCTAGCTCGGAGCCGGAGCCTTGGATCCACCATGGACGGCAAGAAGATGTGCGATCCGCTGGTTGTGGCCGTGGCCAAGGAGACTATCCCGGCACTGACGGTGAGCCCCTCCCCGTCTCCTTCTCCTCGTTCCCGCCGGCAGACCATGGACGCCAAGAAGCGATCCCGTTTGCCGCCTGGCAGTGGCAGGCCAGCGTGTTGGCGCTCCTGAACGCCTGCCTCACCGTCTTGAGCCCGGCGCTCGCCTACGCACTCGCACACTACGACGCCGGCTGCAGCGAGGTACGCGACTAACTAGGACCCCTTGCAATCTTGCATACTGGACATTCTGAATCTCCGATCGGTTCATCATGCATGCACCAAGTCGGAATGATACGTGTTTGGTGTTGCCGCGCTGCCCTAGCCCTAGCTCTCCTCTCTCTCTCGCTTGGTTCTCTCTCGCTCGACGCCGTCGCTTGCGTGACAGAGGAAGAAGAAGATCAGAGAGGAGTGACACGGTGAGGATTTTCCCGGCGCACGAACGCCAAAACCACGAGCTCGTACTCGTTAAACCCCACACCATTACAAGGTCACCACGGTGACTTTTATGCCCGGGCAACATCGGGCCACGACCCGCACTCCCGTGCCCACCACGCACCTGGTTCGGCCCGCTCGGCGCGCACACACGACGCGCTCCCGCGCGCTCCCCGCGCCCAGCCTGCAACGAACCGGCATGGCCACTGCGTCCGTAACCTCCAACGGCTACCCAACGCACGCACTCGTGCGGTGTTCACTCACATGGACACACCCATGCATTACGCGCGCGCGCACACACACGTCTACCCCGCGCCCGTGGCGCACCCGACGCGTCCAGCTCGTGCCCATACACGGGCCGGTCGCGTCCGGTGCGCCACCGCGACTTACTCTGCCCTATACTACACCTCCCTAAGCCGCGCTCAGAGAAGGCCACCGTCCTCGACGTCGGCGTCCGCCACCGGCGCTTTCTTCATCAGCGGGCACTCCCGCTTGAAGTGGCCGCGGTCGCCGCATTTGTAGCAGCGCCCTCGCCGGCTGCCTCCGAAGCCCGATGCGCTGCTGCGCGCGTCGTCGTTGTCGTCGTTGTCCCGCGCACCTCCCCGACGTCGCTCACGCACACGCCACTGCGCCGCGGTGTACATCAGCTGCCCGTCCACGCCCTCGCCGCCTGCCTGTCCACGCCGACGGAGGCGCTCGTCGAACGCCTTCAGGCGCCCGAGTGCATCCTCGAAGAGCAGCGTGCCCAAGTCGCAGAACTGCTCCATTCCGGCGACCGCCGCGTACAGCCGATCCGGGACGCAGTCTAGGAGTTTCTTCACCTTCGCCGCATCGTCGAGCGTCGCCCCGAGCCCGGTGAAGCGCGCCGCCATGCCGCAGATTTTCCCGGCGAACGCGTCCAGCGTCTCGTCGCTCGCCATGCGCAGCAGCTCCCACTCCCCGCGCAACGTGCCCAGCCGCGCCGCGCCGCGCGCACACGATCTGCCCCGACGAACCGGGCCTTCAAGCTGCTCCAGATTTCCGTCGCGGTCTTCTTCGCGGCCACCTGCAGCAGGAGGTCGTCACCGAGCGCCCGGAGCAGATAAGCCCTCGCCGGCTTATCTTTCTTGGCGATCACCGCCGACGCCGCGTCCTCCGGCGGCACCACCGCCTCCCACAGCCCTGCGGCGTCCAGGTCGGCCTCCACCTTGATGGCCCAGGTGACGTAGTTGTCTCCCGTGAGCACCGGCGCTGGATGCGCCACCGCGCCGCCCGAACCGCCACGGTACGGCACGATGGACATCGCCGGCGCGCTCTGATCGTCACGAGGCTCTGATGCCAACTGTTGTTGCCGCGCTGCCCTAGCCCTAGCTCTCCTCTCTCTCGCTTGGTTCTTTCTCGCTCGACGCCGTTGCTTGCGTGACAGAGGTAGAAGAAGATCAGAGAGGAGTGACACGGTGAGGATTTTCCCGGCGCACGAATGCCAAAACCACGAGATCGTACTCGTTAAACCCCACACCATTACAAGGTCACCACGGTGGCTTTTATGCCCGGGCAACATCGGGCCACGACCCGCACTCCCGTGCCCACTGAAAGAAAGAAAGAAAGGGTTTAAGCGTATGCACTTAGCAGGGACGCGTGCGTGTTAATATATAGAGATAGATTACAAGGATTGGCAGGTTGTTTCTAGTCTTGACCTCTACTCCAAGCTATACAATAGATAAGATCATCTAGTCTAACAACCTGCCTATACACCATATACACACAATACGTACACGCACACAATATACCCTTCGGTGACATCTGTCACGTTACACAAGCCTATTGTTTAACATCCTCCCTCAATCTCAACATGTCAAGGTTTAGATTGTTCTTGAAGGCTTGTAATTGTCATACTTGAAGTGGTTTAGTATAACCATCAGCAACTTGATCTCCGGTTGGAATAAATTTTATCTCCAACAATTTTTGTGCAACTCTTTCACGAACAAAGTGAAAATCAATCTCTATATGCTTTGTCCTTGCATGAAACACAGGATTTGCTGACAGATACGTTGCACCAAGGTTATCACACCACAAACATGACACATGTGATCTGGGAATGCCCAACTCATCAAGTAATGTTTCAATCCACATTACCTCAGCCGTTGCATTCGCCAATGACTTGTACTCTGCTTCAGTACTGGAACGTGAGACCGTTGCCTGTTTCTTTGCATGCCAGGATATAAGATTAGAACCAAGAAAGACAGCAAAACCCTCCGTGGATTTTCTGTCATCAGGACATCCAGCCCAGTCTGCATCAGAAAAGGCACTTACTGCAGTTGATGGAGACTTACATAACTTCAAACCAGTTCCAATACTACCTTGTATGTATCTTAAGATCCTTTTTACAACTGTCCAATGCACAGAAGTGGGTGCATGTAAGAACTGACAAACCTGATTAACAGAGAATGAAATATCTGGTCTTGTCAGTGTTAGGTACTGAAGTACCCCAACTATACTTCGATACCTAGTTCACTCTTCTGGACTTAACAAATTACCTTCATGCAAAGATAATTTTTCAGTGGTGGACATGGGTGTGCTGGAAGGTTTACAGTCCTTCATTCCAACACGCTTTAATATATCAGAAGCATACTTTTCTTGAGTGAGCAAAATACCATCTTGCACCTTTTTAACTTCAATGCCTAGAAAATAGTGTAACTCTCCCAAATCCTTAAGTGCAAACTCGTTTTTCAAGTTTCTTAACAAAGCTGAGGTGGCATCTTGTGAGGAGCTAGCAACAATTATGTCATCAACATAAATTAACATAAACATTGTCACCTTTCCTTTTCTGAAGAAGAACAAAGAAGTGTCTCCCTTTGATGGCCGAAAGCCAAGTTGTTGCAGCTTTGATCTTAGCCTTGAGTACCATGCTCTTGGTGCCTGTTTCAGACCATACAAAGCTTTGTCCAGCCTGCATACATGATGTGGCTTAGACTTGTGCTCAAAACCTGGTGGCTGCCGCATGTAGACCTCTTCCTCGAGAACGCCATGCAAAAACGCATTCTGAACATCCAATTGGCGAAGACTCCACCCCCTGGAAACAACAATAGACATAACAAGCCTGATAGTAGCAGCCTTCACTACTAGACTGAAGGTATCCTCATAATCAATACCATATCGTTGTTTAAAACCTTTAGCTACCAACCTAGCCTTGTATCTGTCTATTGTACCATCAGCCTTCTTCTTGATTTTATACACCCACTTACAATCGATAATATTCCTCCCTGACTTGGGTGGAACTAGATGCCACGTCTGATTTTTCACTAATGCATCATGCTCATTGTTCATAGCATTTTTCCAACTCTTATCATTCAAAGCCTCTATCACATTTTCTGGTTCACCGGTAGAAGTGAAGTTTGCAAACTTAAAGTTTTTATTGTACCTAACCGTGCCATCCTTGGGTACCAACGGTTTGATGATACCTCGCTGCGAGCGTGTTACACGTGTAGTCGTACTGGTGCTAGACACACCAGCGACAGCAGTAGATCCGTCTTCAGTAGCCGCAGCCGATCCTGAAGCCGTAGAAGATCTGGAGGGAGAGCTGCCTCCTCGTACTGGCGAGGACAAATCATCCTCGACAACCGTGCGATCGGTGGCCCGCACGGGGCTGGGGCTGTCCGCGTCATCACGCGTCCGCGGGAACCCAGCCGGCTCGTGCCAACTGGCAGATGGCGACAGGCGCGGGGCCGTCCCGCCCGACCGCGCCGCAGATGGTGACAGGCGCGGGGCCGACCCGCCCGACCACACCGTAGCGCCTGGTGACATGCTAGGTGGGGACTGGCTGGGCCGGTTTGTCCCGACGCGTGCAGGGGAATCCACCTCGGGATCCGCCGCTGCTGCTCCTGCGCCCCCTGCGCCGAATCTCTCGGGATCCGCCGCGTCTGCTCCTGCGCCGAATCTCTCGGGATCCGTGCCCTGGGTTGTGTCAGTCGGATCCTCCTCGTGTCCAGCGCCTGTACCACCAGCCAAATTCTGCATAAAATCACAGGTTTGAACAGCGTTTTTTTAACTGTTTCCGTTAGCATCAGGTGTATGACTTTTAGCCAATTGATCATCAACACATTTATCTCCCCCATGATCAGTTGGATTCAAAAGCTTCGGAGAGAGAAGAAGAATTTCAGCGCGTAGACGTGCACCAGCATTGGGATGTAAAGTGGAGAAAGGGAGAACTGTTTCATCAAACACAACATCCCTAGAGATGTAAACTCGTCCGGAAGAGATGTCTAGGCACTTGAAACCTTTGTGCAAATTACTGTAGCCTAGGAAGACACATTGTTTGGAGCGGAATTGCAGTTTGTGGTTGTTATACGAACGTAAATTCGGCCAACAAGCACATCCAAAAATGCAAAGAGATGAGTAATTAGGCTTCTCATGAGACAACTTTTCAAGAGGAGTTTCAAAGTTGATCACTTTGCTTGGTAGTCTATTGATGAGATATGTGGCAGCAATGAAAGCCTCGTCCCAAAATTTAAGAGGCATGCTTGCTTGAGCTAGGGGGGAGAGGCCAACCTCAACAATATGCCGGTGTTTACGTTCTGCTGACCCGTTTTGCTGGTGTGCATGGGGGCAAGAGACGTGGTGAGATATCCCAACTTTTGTGAAGAAGGAATTTAGCTTCACATATTCCCCTCCCCAATCTGTTTGGAGAGCAAGAATTTTGCGACCAAATTGTCTTTCAACAAGATTTTGGAAGTCATGAAATTTTTGAAAAACTTCTGACTTATGTTTGATGAGGTATATCCACGTGAACTTACTGAAATCATCTATAAAACTCACGTAGTATTTGTTTCTACCTACGGATTCAATAGCTGGACCCCATACATCGGAAAAAATAAGTTCCAAAGGGAACTTTGATTCACTTATTGAGTTTGGATAGGGCAACTGATGACTTTTGCCCAGTTGACAAGAATCACAAATAGCTTCGGAATTGAAAGATTTGACACATGGGAGCTTATTTTCACTAATTATTTTGCTAACTATGGTTGATGAAGGATGCCCTAGGCGCCGGTGCCATCTATCCGAGGAGGGTATGGCACTGAGCACGTGCTTCTTGGCGCCTTGTCCCATGTGTTTGACAGGGTACCCTATACAGAGGCCTATACCGGTATAGGCCTCTCCTACCCCTGCCTTGCAGCAGAACCCTCCTCGTTCCCCGATCCTTTACAAGAAAAGAGTAGGGGTGAATTTCAACGAAAGAATTGTTGTCAATAGCAAGTCGGCTTGCAGAGATTAGACTCTTGTCAGCCTCAGGAACATGTAAGACATTTTTGAGGAGAAGTTTACGTTCGGGGGTATAAATATGAGATTGACCAATGTGTGCTATAGTCATACCTGATCCACTCGCGGTGTGTATTTGATCATCTCCTGTGTACCTATCCCTGATTGTGAGCTTCTCTAGATCTCCTGTGATATGGTTCGTCGCACCACTGTCCAAGTACCAGTTGGTGTCGACGCCATACTGCGGAGCCGCCATGTTTGTAGAGCGTTCCTCCCCCCCCCCCCCTTGATAGGAGGAGTCGTAACGCTTCCAGCACTTCCACGCTGGGTGACCAACCTTGCCGCAGATCTGGCAGATTGGTTTGGCAGCGTTGTTGTTGTGGTTGCCGCTGCCGTTGTTGCCTCCAGGGTTGCCACGATTCGGTGGCTTGGGGAAGGAGCCGCGGCCACGATCACCGCCGCCACCTTGCCTGTTGTTGAAGTCGCGTCCGCGGTCACCGCGGTCACTGCCGCCGCCGCGGCCGCGCCCGCGCCCGCGTGTCGCCATGTTTGCCGATGACTGAGAGGACCCGCCACGAAGATTCATGCGAGTCTCGAAGCTTAGGAGCTGCGAGTACAACTCCGGAACCCCGACGGGCTCAACCCTAGAGCACATGGCGGACACCACGGGGTCGAACTCCTCATCGAGCCCCGCGAGGATGTGAGAGACGACATCCTCCTCGTCCCCCTTCTTCCCTGAAGCAGCTAGTTCATCACAAAGGGTTCGGACCTTACCAACATATTCAGTGATGGTCATGTTGCCCTTCTGGAGATTTGCCAACGCGATCCTGACGTTGACTGTCTAGGCACGGGTATGCGATGCCAGCATCCCCTGCACCGTGTTCCACAGCTCTGCTGCGGTGTGGCACGTCGCCACCTGGATGGCCATCTCGCGAGGCAGCGTGGTCAGCAGGTAGGAGAACACCTGCTGATCGCGCGCGTACCACGCACCGAACTCTGGATTGGGGGCCTTGGACTTGGTCTTACCGTCGCTGCTCGTGACCTCAATTTCCGTCGGGGGCACCACCTGCTCGACGTCGAGGAAGGACGCCATCTGCGCCCCTCGGATGGCCGAGAGCACGGTGGCGCGCCATAGCGCCTCGTTCCCTCTCGTAAGCTTCTCTGTTGCGGTGTGTGCAAACGGAGATGAGGGGAAGGAGTTCGCCGAGGAGCTTGCCATGGATGAATTCGAGGTAGGCTCTGATTACCATGAAAGAAAGAAAGAAAGGGTTTAAGCGTATGCACTTAGCAGGGACGCTTGCGTGTTAATATATAAAGATAGATTACAAGGATTGACAGGTTGTTTCTAGTCTTGACCTCTACTCCAAGCTATACAATAGATAAGATCATCTAGTCTAACAACCTGCCTATACACCATATACACACAATACGTACATGCACACAATATACCCTTCGGTGACATCTGTCACGTTACACAAGCCTATTGTTTAACACCCACCACGCACCTGGTTCGGCCCGCTCGGCGCGCGCGCTCCCCGCGCCCAGCCCGCAACGAACCGGCGTGGCCACCGCGTCCCTAACCTTCAACGGCTACACAACGCACGCACTCGTGCGGTGTTCACTCACATGGACACACACATGCATCACGCGCACACACACACATGCATGTCTACCCCGCGCCCGTGGCGCACCCGACGCGTCCAGCTCGCGCCCATACACGGGCCGGTCGCGTCCGGTGCGCCACCGTGGCCTATTCTGCCCTACAGTGTTCAGTGTTCGTCGTCCTGCAGTGCGTCGCCCTGACGGGCGCGCAGAAGGCCGAGCTGAGCGCCCTCTGGGTCAGGATGCTGTGCTGCGCCGCTCTCCAGGCTGCCGCGGGGGCTCTGGCGCTGCTGCTCCCGTGCCGCCGCCCCTGGGTCCGCAGCGCCCTCGCCCTCCTCGCGCTCGCGCTCACCATCGTCGGCCTCTACATGCACGTCGTCACCTTCCGCTTCCTCATCTCGGCCGACCTGCCACGATCCCTCTTCGCCACCCCGTGCTGCAGCGTTTCTATCTCCCTCTTCGCGGGGGGCAACCTCGTCTATTGATGGGAAGTGAGCAGAGGACTTATGAGTACTAAGTATATTTGCGTTGCGCTGTAATGGGGGCTATATAGTACTTATTATATGTAATGAGAGCTTGGATACAGCACTACTTGTTATGTTTGGAACAAGATATATATGTGATTCACAATTTAATTATGGCCCCCGGAATCGGCAGTACAATATAGCAGTGCTTGTGTAACATGCATGTATATAATCCCGACATTTTCCACTGCTCTTTCTTTCCTTATCGTGCATGTAAGCGAGCGAGATCACAGGCTAAAGACCATGGACCATGAGACACACATGCACGTGGGCACATGGCGGTAAAAGGCTGCACAGTAAATTCCAACTGCTGCAATTTCTAGTACAGTAGCAGGCTAGCAGCATACGCATGTGAACCACCCGCGTGCTTCCTGCACTACCACCATAGCGCCCATACCACTGAATCTAGCGAATGGCAGCTCATACAACATTTCGATCAGGTAGCTGGTAGTACAACATTGTGGCTGAACCGTTTGATTTTAGTTATTCATTTTCCGCTTGGATGTCATTAGCAGGTAAGCTCAAATTTGAGTTACATTAATTGCCTATTGTTAATACGTGATGGATCACCCATTAGATTTTTTACGAGCCCAATCATGAGCTTATTTATCTTTGTCGGGAATGGGTAACGGGGCTCCAAAGGTCAGCATGGTTCATCATGACCCTTAGTCATCTACTCGAAAAGAGTGTCAAAAACAAAAAGAAGTGGTGAGCTTGATGACATGCCTTCATCAAGGCATAATGTGATAAGGCATCATGTACTTCACAAGGACGCACGTTTTCAAAGCATTATCTTGAGTAAGTTTAATTTTTCTCTCTTCTCACAATTTTTTCTGAAGTCTACACGAGGACAAGAAACCTATGTCATTCCCTATTCCTTCTCCTTTACACTGGTGGGAAGAGAGTGGATTATCTATACGAATTAACAATTACCTAATGAAAACCAACAATTCATATGTTGTTGGACCACCAGTGCCTACACAACTGACTAACCGTAACCAGCTAGTTGCTCTAATAAAGTGAGACGGTCATTGTGTAATCTATCCTAGACACTTAGAAACTCAATCCATTGGAAGTCATGACCTCTCAACACATGAATTATTTCAACATCTAGGGGCAAAAAATCAAGAACCTGACGGGTTAATCCATCACATGCTCTCATATTTAGCGTTGACTGGCGTTCGAAGATGTATGACATAACAAGATCTTCAACATGAGTTTAACGATTAAACTAATGTAGCTTGTGTGAGAATTCAAATGGGAATCCATATGCACATCAAGTTGTAAATATGATTTATAATTGATCAAGAGGAATTGTGGCATATCAAATAAAGTGTGGATTAGCATCTTTGAGTGGATAACAATATACAACCGCCACAGTGCACTAGATGTGCATCTGTCCCATCAAAGGATGTGCCACCCAAATGGCGGTCTAACATGATGAAATTAGTATTTCCATATTATATGCCTTTCTAATGGTGGTTTGACATGGCGTCGACACCATGCCTACTGCACCACGCCACAACTAATTAGAGCTGCTGATGGACATCACGTGTCGCCACTGGTGGCTTTGCTGCTTATCACACACTGGCGTGGCCCTGTCATGAGATCCTCCGTTGGCCACCAAACATGCCGGTACGCCCCTAGTATGTCAGGACCGACCATCTAGGGGACATCAACATACGGGGATTGTATTTTTGGAGCATAGCATCACAAAAACTTGCGTGCATCGTATCCACGGCATTATACTCCTATAAAGGATGTTGGCATACTCACCTCTTGGGGGGCTTCAAGGTTGGGACTTGGGAGGGCCCTCCGTGCCATTAGTTTCGTGGTGGTGTGCCACGAGGGCCTCTTGGAGTCTCTCTGCGCCATCCGATCTGCCCGAACAGCGTGCACCCGAGCGACCCACCTTGCGTTTCCATGATTGGTGCACCGCGGGCGTACTTGGGGCCACTGGCATGCGGTGGCTTCGGGGTGCTCACGATAGCTCTGCCACGCATTGTTTCATGCGCGATGAGCCATCTAGACCCTCCTGTCGGCGTTCTCACCCCCGCGTCGGGCTGGTCCAGTTGCGACGAATGGGGTGCGTGACATTTCTGCATCGCTGGCGCAACAGGGTCGGTGTGCATTTCGGTTGCACATTACTGGGCTGGTTGTCTCGTTCGCGCGAGCCGTTTCATGCCTTGGCCGCAGCCCCGTCAAGTGATCTGCCTGTTCGAGTCGGGGTGAGCCGAGTCGTGGTGTTTTGGTCTTTTTACTAAGTCAACTGAGTTTTCCTACATATATATTGTTTTGTGCCATTTTTCGGACTTGGTCACACTGGCCTTCCTCTTGCTTCATTTTGCATGGGTTTCTTCAACCTTACTCATTGCCGGAGGCTTCAAGCCTACTCGGCGTCGGCGGTGGCACCAAGATCGCTTCGAGCTCCCACCTGGGCTGATATCGTCGTGTGAGAGCCCAACACCCACCCAGCATGGCACAAGCAAAGGAACACTGAAATTGGCTACATCCTGCAACAACCAAAAGGTGAGCAAGCATTCGAAGACACTAGACAGCCAGGACCACCGACGGTGATGGACGAATAGGACTCCTTCAGATCTAAACGAGACAACTGGTGGACCCACCCAACAGGCCGACCCAACATCCGCTAGTCAGACAGAAGCAAGACGAAACCAAAACCATACAGATTCTGCAGCAGGCAAAACCCAGGTAGACATCCAAAAATCGTTAGTCCACCAGGAATAGCAACGGCAGGAGGACGGGCAGGCAAGGTATCTTCGAATGTGAGCGAAACTAGCGAGTGGGGACACAGGGAGCATGGGAAAACATTTTTTTTTCTTTGTGCCTTCTTACTGCTCTTGTCAGTAAGCGCGTATAGATGGTCAGTTAATGTTTACCTACTGTGTCTCACAGGCACCAACCAGCAAGGGTTTGTATTGGTGAGGATCCAAGCAGCTAGACCATGGGAAAAAGTGTTGTGCAGCGCTCGGGCATGTGCCCTGGCGACCCGTTCGTAGGCTAACAAAGACTGGTAGCTAGGCCCCTCACAACCCCATATGTCATCAAAGCGAGCCGAAGGACACGAATCTCTATCTATGGCTATAAAAGACAGGTGACTCAGAAGGTTTGGGCCTAACTGACTTCTTAGGCAATTACAGCTTAAGCAGGAGCAAATAGTTCAACTTTAAATTCAAGCCGTCACCATCTAGTTAGTTTTCACGGATTTCCTCGTGTTTGATTGTTATCCTTTTACGCAAGGTATTATTACATTAGGATTGTGTTATGAGGAAAGTTTTTTGAGAGTGGGTGCAAAGAAATCGATCGTGTCATGGAGCTATATACACGGTATGTTTAGTTTCAAGATAACTGATGGAATTGGTTTCATTTCCTTGTTATACTGATTGAATGATATGCTTACACCGTGTTAAAGGTTCATAAGCCTCATTTTAGAAAAACAATATAAAATTCTATAAAAACTACCCAAAACAGATAATATAATATCATAAAACAATTAAAAATTATATATACGTTTGAGACGTATCACACATTTGTGAGGCCGAAGTCATCACTGACCCTAAACCACTAATAACCCAAAAACGCGTCTGATGATATGATATGGCCAGTCAATGCTATCCTAGTGTTTCACCAGAACCAGTAAGTGTATCCCAAATACGATTCTTTGTTATGGAACAATTGGCCTACGAAAACCCAAGGTGACTATGTGTGGCATTTCACTAGAGAACGAGTGAGCATATCCCAAATACGATTGTGTCTGTGGCCGTCATTATTTTTAAGCCTATAGTCCCATATCCCAAGGATGACATTCCTCAGAATTGGTCATCTTGGTCGTCTGGCTCAAAATCCTCCAATCGAGTGGGATAGGCACAATGGCATGGTTATTTTGACCATCAAAGGACTCGAGCGCTCATATAGCGCTCCTCATGTCGATAAGCATGTCGAGAGTGGATTCCCAAAGGAAAAAGTGCATCAAAAGAAGGACCTCAATCAGCAGGACGAAACTCCAAACCATTGTACTATGTCTCCGCTTCTAAGGTCATTAAATCCGACTCGGGGTCGGGTTCACTGATTCAACAGTGGTCCGGCAACACCCATCCAAGAGCTCGAGAGGGTCAGGTCACTATGCACATAAAAATCAAGACAAAGGCCTGAGGTGTGCTTTGGCACACCACCCTAAGAGAAAGTTACAATTCAGTTTCCAGCCATTGTTGTAGACATCCTCCCTAAGTTTACAGGCTATTTTTTGTGTGTGTGATCGAACGACTCTTTGTAAAAGAGGTAGCATGCTCCAAGATGTCATGTGTCTCTTGATTAATATTTTATCCCTGATTCAGAGAAAATATATTGTTTCTCCTTCTTTTGTTGCTTTCAGCTCCATGAAAGAATTCAGTGTTTGTCATCTCCTGTTCCTCTTCAAGGTCAATCTTCACTTGATTTCCTATGCTAGTATTCCTCTTGATCAATTCAAAAGCATACCTAGAACTTCATCTACCCCATCTGAATTCTGGTGCAAGCTACTTTAATTTAGCAGTTAAAGTTATGTTGTTGATCTCATTATGTCATAGTATATTTCGTGAACCTTGGCTGAGGCTAAACAAATTTTATCTTCTGTAGCAGTAGTCACTAAGTGATATGTGAGCATGCACGTGAAGAATTTTTTTTTCTTGAGATCACACTTGAGGGATTATTTGGCTAGGATACTGTCTTTTTTTTGGCAAGATGCCAACATGTTTCATGTGGTGGGAGCTCTGGACTTCAATTTTGATCGATTGGTTTTCCGTGTGTTGGCAATGGATTAATCGTTGACCGTCTTGTTAAACATGAGATATTGTAGGGATATAGATGGCAACAAGGAGTTGTCTTGCGCCATAGATAGAGTTATTTTTCTGTTTAACTTTCTATCCCTATCTCTCTCTCTCTCTGTAATATCTCTGGTTGGTTGAATCCCAACCGAATCCTTTGTACCTCTCGTGAGACTCCCCTCGCTCGATCAATATAACCTGTGGGCTCTCCCTGTTGCAGAGTTGAGACGCTTCCACATCTTCCTACATGGTATACAGAGCAGGCCCTTCCATCACATCTAGCTAGCCTCCATCAATCTCCCATCACCTCCCTCCCATCATGTCATCCTCCATCGTCCCTATCACCTCCGGCCTCAACTACAACACCTCCGAGCCCCTCTCCCGGACGAACTATGTTCTCTAGAGAGCTCAAGCGCGATCCCAGATAATGGGCGCCGGCTTGTTTGGCTATTTAGATCAAACCCTAGAGGAGCCTCCCAAAACCATCACCACCAAAGACAAAGATGGCAAGGACCAGGTGATTCCAAACCCTGCCTATGCCCCCTGGCTGATCCAGGATCAACAAATCGTCGCTTATCTCCTCCGCAACCTGTCCAAAGAAGTTCTTGTCGAAGTTGCCTCGCTTGAATCCTCTCATGCGATCTGCGCTGCATTGGCGACTATGTTCTCTGTTGTCTCGTTGTCCCGCGTCAACAACATCCGATCTGCGCTAACCAACGCGCAGAAAGGTACTCAGTCAGCCTCGGCATACTTCGGGCACATGCGCTCCCTCTCCGATGAGCTCGCGGCGGCGGGCAAACCACTCGTGGAGGGGGAGCTCATCTCCTTCATCGTCGCGGGCCTGGACATGGACTACCAGCCGATCATCTCTGCCCTCGACGTGCGCACAGAACCTGTAACCATCGACGCGCTCTTCTCCATGGTGGCGAACTTCGATCAGCGGATCGAGATGTTCCATGGAGGTGGTGCTGGTGGCTTCAAGTCATCGGCCAACGCTGCGTCTCGGGGTCATCCAAACGCCGGCAAGGGCGGCTACCGCAACCAGAAGGGCGGCGGTGGTGGTGGCTCCCGCGGAAACGGCGGTGGCTATGGTGCTTCTGGTGGCGGCAACTACGGCACTGGCGGAGGTGGCTACCACCCAGGCGGTGGCTCTGGTGGTGGCTACCATCAGAACAATGGAGGAGGAGGCCACTATGGTGGTGGTGGTGGTGGCGGCCACTATCATCAGAACCCTTCTGGTGGTGGCAACAACGCTCGGCGCCCTCCCAGCAACAACAACAGAGGGCGTCACTTCCAAGGGTACGATGGTTATGAGGGACGTTGCCAAATCTGTAAGAAAACAAATCATCTTGCAAAGGACTGTGATTGGCGCTATGCCGATGATCCTAACTCCCAAAGCAAGAAAATTGCAGCTGCAGCTGATGTATCCTATGGTGTCGATACCAATTGGTATATGGGCACACGTGCCACAAATCATATCACTGGTGAATTGGAGAAGCTGACAATGCATGAAAAATACCGTGGCCATGATCAAGTCTACACCACCGCAAATGGTGCAGGTATGGAGATAAGTCATATTGGTCACTCATTTATCAAAACCCCACACAAAAATCTTGAGCTCAATGAAATCTTGCATGTTCCCAATGCTTCCAAAACCTTGTTATCTGTTCATCGTATTGCTCTTGACAACAATGTGTTTCTAGAGTTTCACCCATTCTTTTTTTGATCAAGGATCAGGTCACGAAGAAAGTACTTCATAGAGGTGTTTGTATTCAAGGCCTCTACTCTTTGCTTCCGCAGTATTGCCGATACAATAAACAAGCCTATGGTGCCATCAAGCTTTCTGCTGAACGGTGGCACAATCGCTTAGGACATCCTTCATTTGCTACGGTTCATCGTATTCTTAGTAATAATAATCTCCCAGTTGTTGGTGAGAGAAACTCAGAAACAATTTGTGATTCCTCAACGTGCTAAAAGTCATCAATTACCATATTCTGTGTCTATTAGTGTCTCTACAAAACCTTTGCAACTCATCTTTTCTGATGTATGGGGTCCAGCACCCACCTCTGTTGGTAGACACCAATACTATGTAAGCTTTATTGATGACTTTAGCAAATATACATGGATTTATCTTCTTAAGAAACGTTCTGACGTGTTTCAAGTGTTCCACAACTTTCAAGCTCTTGTAGAGAGAAAATTCGATAGTAAAATCATTGCTGTACAGTCCGACTGGGGTGGTGAGTATGAGAAACTCATTTTTTTTCAAAAGATAGGTATCTCTCACCATATTTCATGCCCACATGCGCATCAGCAGAATGGCCCTGCTGAACGAAAGCATCGACATATTGTCGAAGTAGGCTTGGCTTTATTAGCTTCTGTCTCCATGCCTCTCAAATTTTGGGATGAGGCTTTTCTCACCGCTGTTCATCTTATTAACATGTGGCCCAGTCGCACTATTTCTCATGAAACTCCCACTGAACGTCTTCTTCATATCACACCAGATTACACCGCCCTTCGTGTTTTTGGTTGCGCATGTTGGCCAAATCTTCGTCCATACAATACTCGAAAACTCATGTATCGTTCCAAACAATGCGTTTTTCTTGGCTATAGTATGCAACACAAAGGTGTCGAGTGCCTTGATGTTTCTACAGGTCGTGTGTACATCCCACGTGACGTCGTTTTTGATGAGACTCAGTTTCCCTTTGCATGTCTACACCCCAATGCCGGCGCCCTCCTTAGGAAAGAAATCCTTCTTCTCTCATCTCACCTTTCCGGCGTTTCGTGTGCGGGTGATGATAGTTGCGCTGACCAAAATATGACTAATGTATCTCCTGTTATCCCTGAGTTTACTGTTCTAGGCAGAATCGGCGAAGAAAATGACGCAGAAAATGGTGCATCAGGGAGCCCCAGCGTGCATGCAGGCGATCCGGTGGAATCAGCCTCGGGATCGACCCGGCTGGACGCGTCCGATCCGACCACATCCCCCTCGGGATTGCCATCGAGTCAGCCGGCTCGGGGCCCTCCACCATCTCCCGCCCCGCGCCTCTCTTCAGGAGATGCTTGTCGCCCTGCCTCCGCACTGGACTCCGCGGGCGCCGCGCTCCAATCAGCAATGGGGAGCCAGCCAACCGCGCGGTACGCGCCGGTCCCGCAGATGTACTCCAGGCGCCTCCCGCGGGCCACCCTGTCCTCTGCACCAGGCGCGCCAGACGGGCCCGCTGCTGGATCCGATGATGATCCTGTCCCTCCGCCCGGATCTTCTGCGGCCTCGCCCGTCTCTCCGTCGGCCGTTCTGCCACAGCAGATTCGGCGGGGTCTGGTGCTGCTGATGCTGCTGGATCCTCTGCGGCTACACCACCGCTCGTCTCCACGCCTCCTCGTACACGTCTTCGTGACGGCACCATACAACAGGTCAACTACAAAACTAAGTATGGCCTAGTTTCTTCTGTTCCCACAGGTGAACCTCGCACTGTTAATGAGGCTTTAGCTGATCCTAAGTGGTGGATGGCAATGGAAGAGGAGTTTCATGCCCTCCAGAAAAATCATACATGGCATCTTGTTCCTCCTCATCCAGGTCGTAATATCATTGATTGCAAATGGGTGTACAGAATAAAACGCAGGTGTGATGGTACAATTGATCGGTATAAAGCTAGACTCGTTGCCAAGGGGTTCAAACAGAGGTATGGACTCGACTACGAGGACACATTTAGTCCTGTTGTCAAAGCTGCCACCATCCGCCTTGTTTTATCTATTGCTGTGTCCAGAGGATGGAGCCTTCGCCAGCTAGATGTGCAGAACGCATTCCTTCATGGTGTTCTGGAAGAGGAAGTGTATATGAAGCAACCTCCTGGGTTTGAGGATAAACATAAACCATCTCACATTTGCAGGCTTGACAAATCTCTTTATGGACTCAAGCAAGCTCCACGTGCCTGGTATTCTCGGTTGAGTTCTAAGTTGCACGCCCTTGGTTTTACTCCCTCTAAGTCTGATACATCCCTATTTATTTACCGTAAGTCACAGATAGCTATCTTTGTACTCATTTATGTGGATGATATCAT
The DNA here is from genome assembly GCF_018294505.1 of Triticum aestivum. Taxonomy (NCBI): domain Eukaryota; kingdom Viridiplantae; phylum Streptophyta; class Magnoliopsida; order Poales; family Poaceae; genus Triticum; species Triticum aestivum. The sequence continues at coordinate 38,829,628 of NC_057807.1, forward strand.
TGTCACTAGCTCGTCCAATGAGGCAATTATAGCTCTTTTGAAGGATTTGAACTCAGAGTTTCCTCTTAAGGATCTTGGAGATCTTCATTATTTCCTTGGTATTGAGGTAAAAAGGAATGCAGAAGGTGGTCTTCATCTCTCTCAAGAAAAATATGCATCTGATCTTTTGAACAAGACTAGGTTGCAGGGCTGCAAACCATCTCCAACACCACTCTCCAGTTCTAAAAGACTGTCTCTTGCCGAAGGGGTTCCCCTGAGTCCAGAGGATGGCACCAAATATAGGAGTTTGGTAGGTGCACTCCAGTACTTGACACTCACCAGGCCTGATATTTCTTTTACAGTCAATAAAGTGTGTCAGTTTCTTCATGCACCTACTTCAGCCCATTGGACTGCTGCCAAACGCATCTTGAGATATGTAAAGCACACCTTGGGTGTTGGCCTCACTTTCAGCAAGTCACCCTCAACACTTGTTAGTGCATTTTCTGATTCTGACTGGGCAGGATGTCTGGATGACAGAATGTCCACAGGTGGGTTTGTAGTTTTCTTTGGACCTAATCTCATCTCATGGTGTGCCAAGAAACAGACAACTGTCTCTAGGTCAAGTACTGAGGCAGAATATAAGGCGTTGGCCAATGCAACAGCCGAAATTATATCGGTCAGATCTATGCTTAAGGAGCTTGGAATATATCATATACAAACTCCATGTCTTTGGTGTGACAATCTTGGTGCCACATATCTTTCAGCTAATTCGGTCTTCCATGCAAGAACCAAGCACATTGAGATTGATTATCATTTTGTTCGTGAAAGGGTTGCAAGCAAGGAGTTGGAGATCCGGTTTGTCCCTTCAAAAGATCAAGTTGCAGATGGCTTCACAAAGGCTTTGGCTACAGGGCCGTTTGAAGAGTTCAAGCGTAATCTGAACTTGAGAAGCTTAGATTAAGAGATGGTGTTAAACAGGAGATATTGTAGGGATATAGATGGCAGCAAGGAGTTGTCTTGCGCCATAGATAGAGTTATTTTTCTGTTTAACTTTCTATCCCTATCTCTCTCTCTGTAATATCTCTGGTTGGTTGAATCCCAACCGAATCCTTTGTACCTCTCACGAGACTCCCCTCGCTCGATCAATATAACCTGCGGGCTCTCCCTGTTGGAGAGTTGAGACGCTTCCACATCTTCCTACACGTCTAACTTGGGTAAATCAACTAGCTTGGCTGTGCTGAGTGCTACCCGAACAACTGTGGTGGTTTTTGCTTTGCATTGGTTTGCTTTTTTCATGGGCTAAGTTGAGATAGATGATGGAGACGTGCTTGAATGTCATGAATCATTGCCATCTTTTTCTTTCCTTCTTCTGCTTTTGAGAATCTTTGGAGTAGATCACATGGGTCAAGCCGTGTAGAACATTTGATTTTGTGAAATGAAAAACCATGTTGACACTTGACAGGCCTTTGGAGCCCCACCACCTCTCATATTCTTGGCAAAGATAGGGCAGGCAGTGCACATGGTGATGCAGCATGCATGACCGCATGCAGTCACGAGCTCCGCAAAGCAGCAATGGCACGTTACCCGGGGCTGGCAAAATGGGCAAGGTGTAGTGTGGTGAAACATACACTGCTCTAACAACCAGCAGTGCACAGTGCACAGAGCACGCGGGTTACATGCGATGCTGATGCTACCAAACTAGCAGAGAAAAACACTGTGCAGCTAAAATGAGGTAGCTAGCTAAGCTTGACAAAACAGCTAAAAATACTGTGCCTATGACTGCCTGCTAAAATATGCAGTTAGTTTTGTTTGCCATCTTGATTTGTTGCGTCTAGTCTAGTCCCACTCATTGGTCACATGCAGTCTGGGTACATCTTAACGGAACAAGCACAAAATGATCGTCGCAGCGAGTATGGGGAGTAAATTGCAAAAACCACTACTTTGAATCAAGGTTTGAGAAAATCATTACAATACATTTTTTTTGTAAAAAACACCGTGTCTTCGGTAATTTTTTTACAGAAAGCACTGATCGGCGGATTTGGCTCTGTTAACTAAGATTATGACAGTTGGGACCTATTTTTTTGTCTACGTGGCATAAATTTGACACATGCACCCCTCTCTTCTTCTCCACCTCTCTCCCCTCTATGTAAAAATTAGACACCACCGTCGACCGCCGCCGCACTCCCTACCGCCCTCAAGCATCTGGCGGCCCGCCGCCGCATGTCGCCCCGGTGCCGTCGAGGGTGAAGGACACCTCCGTGTTCTGCTCCGCCTTGCCGCTCAGCATCCACACGAGCCTGACCTGCAGATCCCCCAACCCCAAACAACAACAGGGTAAGAAGCCGATCCAGACGGGCCCGGAGCCGAGCGGAGGCGCATGGCGGATGATTCTTCGCTCACGTTGGCCGTCTCGACACCGTTGACGACCAAGGGCAAGCCCTTCTTCCCCGTGCCGGCCAGTCGCGCGTCCGCGATCTGCTTCACGGTCAGCGGCATCGTGCCCGACGCGCCCCGGAATTGCGACGCCAAACCGAGAGAAAGCGGGGACTGGGGAGGGGAGGAGGAAAGGGACCTTGTTGGGGGTGGAGTCGGCGGCGGCGTTCTGCGACGCAGGGAACTGCGACGGCGAGAAGGCGTCGACCTGGCTCGAGAACATCATGGCCGCGGGTCCTCTCTCCCGTCTCCTCCCCCTGCTATGCTCTGCTCTTGGCTCGGCCGGCAATTCACACGGGGCCTAATTGCGTTTTTTCTTTTAAATTTAGGGGTGTCTATATAAAATTTTAGGGACTCGTTTGTAAAAGTAAATTAAAACCCATTTGGCACGAAACGTTACGCCACGTAAATAAAAAAGGACCCACCTGTCATAAACGCGCTCAAATGAGCTTAGTCCACCGATCAGTGCTTTCTGCAAAAAGATTACCGAAGACACGGTGTTTTTTGTAAAAAAAATGTATTGTAGTGGTTTTCGCAAACCTTGCCTTCAAAGTGGTGGTTTTCTGCAATTTACTCGAGTATGGGGCATCTGTGGCTGTGCCTGATCATCAAACACACACGCGGTTAACAATTACCAACCGAACCACATTCACATGCATGCACGGGTAAGATTCAGAGTAAAACTTGGAAATAAAGCGAGCCCCCTTAAACACTAGCTGAATCATGGACGAACGAAATTAGCACAAGCAAGACAATGTAAGCAGAAATCTCTCAAGCACATGCATATGCATGTAATCTGAACATTTTCCTCTACACTTTATTTCCTTGTCTCAAAAAACACATGTAAGCAAGCGAGATTACGGGCTAAAGACCATGATGAGACATTTATCGGTGCAGAACTTTACAGAACCAGTAACTTGCATTTGCATAACTCTAGACACGCCAGTGATAATCTCACCATCATCAATTATACAGAAGCTGGATAAATAAGCATATATAGATGATGTCTGAAACAATTCAGGGTACGTAACACATTACACAAATACTAATTAACTAGGATCGTCGATCTATCCAATTAACAGTCGAGTACACTGGTGGATTCACGCATGCGGCACTCCGTCAATTGTCGCAGCTAGCATAATGCATACTCATTATTTATCAGTCACTCATCAGTCCCTCATTGGTACCTCACCGGCTGATCCATGGACATGATCGCTGTCTACGTACTGCTTGCCCTGCTTCTCAGTCCAAGTCCTCAGTCCTCACCTCCCAGGAGGAGGGCCAGGAAGCTGACGATGTCTCTCTCTTCGCGTATTTGAAGCCCAGGCTCGACACATCGCGTCGTCGCTTTGCATCGCAGGCTCCAACACGACCGAGCAGACGTACGTCCCATGAAACGATGAATAATGAGTATGCAGCCACCCGAGCAGACGTACGTCCAATGAAATGAAATTAGGCAGCATTGCCAAAGATGGTCGTCCCAGAGAATGTACGACATAACGATATCAGCAACGTAAGTTTAACTGTTAGATTAATGTAGTTTGCGCAGGGATTCAGATCGGGATACATATGCACGTTAAGGTGTAAATATGCTTTTATAATTGATCTAGTGGAACATTATGGCATAGGAAATCAAGTGGAGATTGCCTCCTTAAATAGGATAACAATGCTTAGCCGCCATTATGCACCGAATGTGCATGTGTCCCCTCGATGCATGTGGTACGATACCCTGATGGCGGATAGACAAGATAAACTCGTCATCACCGAAGATCGCAATTTCCACATCTCAACAATGTATGTCGTGGTGCACCATGTATGATGCGCTTTCATAGCACTTTGATGGTGCTTGTTGTCAAGTGGTCACCTATGTGTCGTGTCGAGCTCTGTCGCACTTCCTACTACACCACCCGATGACTAAGCTAAACGATCTCAAGTAAGGCACATATTCCCACAAGAATTTGGGCCTTAAGTTTAGTATGAACACAATGCAACCTATTTCGAGACATATTCGTGATTATTGTGTGTGATGGCATATTGAAAGCAACAAGTGCAATTCGCCAAAGGAGAGATGCAAATGGGCATGAGAGAATCATATGATTAATGGTTAATGATTAAAGGAGAGATGCAACCTCAACTTTAAGTTACATGATGGGGCTCCAAAGGTCTGCATGGTCATCTTGACCCTTGTGATCTACTCAAAAGGCTTGTCAAAGGAAGAAAGAAGGTGATGTCGATTGATGGCATGCCTCCACCAAGGCATAAAGTGGTGAGCCATCATGTGCTTACAAACCGCGCGTGCTTTCAAGGCATTATCTTGAGTGACCTTTTTTCCCCTCTTTTCATAACTTCTTATAATTTCTAGGTGAGGACAATAAACCAAGGCATTCTCTTTAGTTTATCCAGGAGGACATTGGCTCCTTTGCAAGAATTAGCTTTGCTCTAAAGGTAACAATCCAGATATTGTTGTACACCCTAACCCTAAACCCTAAAAACCATAAAGTCTTGCTTTAACAAAGTGAGATGGTCATTGTTTAATCTCTTCTGTTCACATTTGGGGCAAGATATATGTGTAATTCACAAGTTAATGACCTTGGGACAAGGGCATATACAGCAGTGTTTGCACTTGCAAACACGGTATAGAAGCAACGTGGCTGGCCAATGCAAAATGCAAAGCAGGGCATGTGTAACATGCATGTAATCTAAACATGTTTCTCGGCGGTTCCTTTCCTTGTCCTGTTCTCAGTCCTACTCCTCGCCGTCGCCGCCCATGGTGGATCCAGCCTTTCTTTGCGGGGAGTCCATGGATCCAAGCTAGCTAGGTAGCTTGGAAAAGAGATGAGCAACAAGCCAACAACGGACGGATAATTAGTTCCCTTGTTTAATTTCCTCTGGGAGAAGAAACGATCGACAGACACTAGCTCAAATTCAACCGGAAAGAAGATCATCAAGAAGGCACGTACGGTTTCAAGTTACCAACAGGAAAAGAGAAGAAGATTTAAAGATTTAAGCTGAGAAAAGAAAGCACCAACAACCGTCACTGCTTGGAGCATCGCCGTTTATAGCAGAGGCGCCGAGCAATGCAACGTGGGCGAAGCGGGGATGCGAGGACGGATCAAAGCGAGGTGTGGGCTGAGTGAAGCCAACACAAACACGCACAGAGACACACACATGCACATGGGCACATGGTAGTAAAAGGTGCACAGTAAATTCCAACTGGTGTAATTTCTAGTACAGTAGCAGGCTAGCAGCATACGCATGTGAACCACCCGCGTGCTTCCAGCACTACCACCACCCATACCACTCTAGGGAATGGCAAGCTCATACATGTTAAACGGTCACTTGTGTATGTGTAACGTTAAGTCTGTAAACTGAGTCTTCTCCTAGATATTAGGATCTAGCAACGCTCGTGGCCTGCGTGCCACTTTTCCAGGAGCGCTTGCTCTCTCCCTGCGGGGTATATGTATACACATTGTAACTCTATTGATTCAGTGAATACAGAAACAATCTCTCCAACTTGGTATCAGTTACCAGGCGCCCCATGGTCGCGACCTCCTCCTCCACCGCCGCCGCCACGAGCTCTGCCACCTCCCCCGGCGATCTCTCGTCCTCTTCGACGGCACCAGCTGCGGCCTCCTCCACTGCTTTCTCCCCGCCGTTCGTTTTCGGCACCTCCCCCTCTCTCCTCAACGGCACCACCCCCGCAGCTGGCACCCAGTTTGCCCCTCTGTTCAACGCCGGCGTTCCCCCTGCTCCTCCGGCGCCCGCTCCCTGCCTTCCCATCTTCCAGGACCATATCACCAACCACATCAAGTTTCTTCTCAACCCCGCAGATCACAACTATCACAAATGGAAGACCTTCTTCCTCATGGTTCTCGTCCGCTACGGCGTCTCCCACCTCATCGAACATCCGCTGCCACCAAATGCTTCCGCTACCTACCTCGAGCTCGATGCTCATGTCATTCTCTGGATCTACGCCACCCTTTCGGACACCATGTGTGATCACGTCGTCGGCGCCACGACCACCTTCGCCCTCTGGAACAAGATCCGCGACTACTTCCTTGCCAATCGCGCCGCTCGCTTCATGATCCTCAACCGCAAGTACCGCAACCTCAAGCAGGGCGACCTGTCCGTCTCCGAGTACACTCGCCGGATGAAGCTCCTCACCGACACCCTCGCCGACATCGACCGCGCCGTCACCGAGGTGGATCTCACCACCCAATTCCTCCATGGCCTCGACAAGCGGCTCGACACGATCAGGGTCGTCCTTGGTGACCAGGACCTGCCCTTCGACACCGTCCTCTCTCGGGTCGTCCTGGCCGAGGAATCCCAGGAGCATCGCGCGGCCGAAGAGAGCGCCTCCGCGTTCGCGCTGACGGGTGGCAGTGCCTCTGGTGCCGGCTCCAGCACGGGCGGCCATGCCCCGATGGATCGTACGGATCGCTCCTCCACTGGTGCTCCGGCCGCTCCTCCCCAGCCGCTCCCGCACCCTGGCCGTGGACGCGGTGACCGCGACGGTGGTGACCATGGTGGCCGTGGCCGCGATCGTGGCAGCGGTCGTGGGCGCGGCGACAACACTGAACGCGGCCACGCCGCTCCTCCCCTGGCGTCGCCCTTCACTGGCTACTTCGCGCCTTACGGGATGGCGATCCCCTACCCGCGCTCCGGCTGGATCCCGTCGAATGCGGCCGGCTTCCTTGTCCCGCGCCCGGGCTCTCATGTGCAGGCTTATCCGCTCCTCCCCACCCCGCCGGCGCCCGCCGCTCCGTTCCACCAGCACCCTCCCTCGTCATAGGAACACGCAGCCATGCTCAACGCAGCCTACAACAATGGTGGTTTCCCCTTCACTCCCGTGCCCGAGTGGTACTTCGACAGCGGTGCGTCATCTCATGTCACCAGCAACCAAGGTAACCTAACCCGGTCTAGTTTTTTTTAAAGCACGTTCCTTCTAGCATCTTGGTTGGCAATGGGCACCACTTACCTGTCACGGCTACTGGCTCCACCTCTCTTCCTCCCATTGACTTTCGCCTTACCGACGTTGTCGCTTCTCCTCATGTTGTCACTAGCTTAATTTCTTGTGAAGGACCTTCGAACTCGGAGGGTTCTCATGATCTCCGTTAGCAATGGTGACCTATATCCATTCTACGGCAATAACCATGCTCCACCGTCGGCGTTCACCGTCTCCACGTCGGATCTGTGGCACCGTCGACTTGGGCACCCCGGCACACACTCCATGTCTACCATCGCCCACGACTTCCTTAGCTCATGTAATACGAGTGCACACTCTCCATGTAATGCTTGTCAACTTTTTGTGGACCTCTCCCGTTGTAAGCTTCTCTGGTTTCCAATATTATCTTGTTGTCCTCGACGATTTTACACATTACTCTTGGACATTTCCCTTGCGCAACAAATCGGACACATCCACCACGCTACAACGATTTTTCACCTTCATCCACACCCAATACAATGTCATTATCAAGGCCATGCAATGTGACAATGGAGCGGAGTTCACAACTCCTCCCTTCGTTCCTTCTTCTCTGCTAATGGCATTGTGTACCGTTTTTCTTGTCCACATACCTCTCCCAAAATGGCAAGGCTAAGCGTCTCATCCGCACTACCAACGACGTCGTTCGCTCCCTTCTCATCCAGGCCAACCTCACTCCCCCCTTCTGGGTAGAAGCCCTCCACACGGACACCTACCTTCTCAACCGTCGCCCTTCTCGCACCATTAACGATCATATGCCATATTATCTTCTCCACGATGCTCATCCATCCTATGATCATCTACACGTCTTTGGGTGTTTATGTTTTCCCAACACTTCTGCTACAATGGCCCACAAACTTTCCCCCTGCTCCACTCAGTGCATCTTCTTAGGGTATCCTGTAACGCCTCGGATTCGATGCGCCAGGTGTCTGCCAGTTATTCTCCGTCGTTGCCATGTCATTTGCTTGCGTGTTGCATTTTATCATGTCATCATGTGCATTTCATTTTGCATACGTGTTCATTTCTTGCATTCAATCCTTCCTTCTAAGTTCTTTTCTTTCAATTCTATTTCAATTCTTTCCGGAGGTTTGTGTCATGTCTTCATCAAGTATCATTCCATCCTCTCCAGTTCTTCTTCTATTCTTTCCTTGTTCAACCGGAGTGCTGCCTAAATCCTTTCAGTCTTATTCGTTTCTTATCTCGTTTAACCAGAGTGGTTTCAGAGTCTATCTGATTCCGTGAGCTTTCGATTCTCGTCATTCTCGTCGTTCCCCTCTTCTTCTCGAGTGCTCTCGATTCTTTGTTTCTTCTTTCAATTCTTGCTTCACCTCATCCCTTTCCTCTTCCGTCTCGGTCCTAAGATCTCGGGACGAGATCTCTTGTTAGTGGAGGAGTGTTGTAACGCCCCGGATTCGATGCGCCAGGTATCTGCCAGTTATTCGCCGTCGTTGCCATGTTATTTGCTTGCGTGTTGCATTTTATCATGTCATCATGTGCATTTCATTTTGCATACGTGTTCATTTCTTGCATCCGAGCACTTTCCCCGTTGTCCGTTTTGCAATCCGGCGCTCCTACGTCCTCCGGCGTCCCCCTCTTCTCTCTTTTCATGAGTGGGTGTTAAACTTTCTCGGAATGGCCCGAGGCCTGCCAAGTGGCATTGCTATAGCACCGGTAGACCGCCTGTCAAGTTTCGTGCCATTTGGAGGTCGTTTGATACTCCAATGGTTAACCGGGTAATCGTAAAGCCCCTCTCTCTTTGCAGCCCAACGCCCCTTCAAAGTGGCCCAAAACCCAGCAAACTCCCCTCCATGCTCTCGGTCGTTCGATCACGATCGCGTGGCCAAAAACCGCTCCTCATTTGGATTCTCCTAGCTCCCTCTACCTATATGGAGGCCTCTCTCCCCGAAATATTCGTCCAAACCCTAGCTCCTTCCTCTTCCTCGCACCGCCGGACATGTCCACCGCAGCCGGACATGTCCGCCCGTCCCCGCGCCGCCGCCCGCAGCCAGTCGCGTGCCGCCACATTGCACCTGCGCCCTCCCCGCCGCCGCGGCCCGCGGAGCCCATCCGGGGCCCGCGCGGGCCCTCGCGCCGCCGCCGCCTGGCCCGCTCCGCCGCCGCCCGGCCCGTGCGCCCCGCCGCCCGCCTCCCGCTGCTTCGGCCCGCGCCCGAGCCGGCCCCGCGCCTCCCAACCGCGCCCCGAGCCGCCGGAGCGCCTCGCTCCTCCGTCCGCGTTCCCGGCCGCCGTCGGCCGCTCCTCGCCTCGCCAGCGCGCCGAGCGCCGCCGCCCCGCCCGGATCCGGCCGGGACCGACCCGGCCGCGCCCTTCCCCGCGCCCCTCCGGCCTCCTCCTCCTCCTCCCGCAGCTCCGGCGAGCGTTCTCCGGCGATCCTCGAGCTCCGCACCCCGATCTGGATCCAGCCCGAAGGTTGACTTTCCCTCCGAAATGACTAAGTCCCAGATTTCTGTCATTTTAATGCCATGTTCGTCATGTCGTATCTCCGCATCCGTAGCTCCATTTCGTGCGCGTAATATGTAAAATTGTTCGTCTCGACGAGTAAATCATTTCATTACATTGCATCATATTCATTTGAGGTCATCTTGATGCCTGAATCATTGTTGTAAGAGTGCTTCATGATGTTTTCTGCTGTCTGTTATCAGAACGAGCTCTTTTGTCATTTTTGCCATGATTGATGTGTGCATCCTATGAGGTTGATGTCTGCATGTGTTTTGATCTATGCTATGTGTTCTTTACAGAGGTACTTACCATGTATTTTTGTGATCAATGTGGTGACTAGCACAAGCATGCAAACTAGGCATCATAATGTTGCTGATTTTAGTCTCTGTTCTGCTGTTATTTTGATGCCATGTAAACTTGATGCTACAGAGAGATTCATGCATATTTTGAGATAGTTCAGTAAGGATGTTTTGAACATGTGGTTATTGTCTATCCATTAGTGCCCTTTGTTGCAATTATGGAGTAGTCTAGCATGTCATTTGAGTGCTCTACTTTTGCTTCAAAATATTTCCTGACAGATTGTTTAGTTGTTATTCAATTTAGCCAAGGTTGTTGTAGTTGATCCTTGCATGCTATGGACTTGTTCTTGCCTTGGTTTGTTACACAAACATGTCTTCTTGATGATGCTATGCTTATCTTGCCATGAAATGACTTGTGGTGAGTGATTCGAGCTTGTTAAGTAGGGTTCATGATGTTGCTGTTTTGCTAGGCTGAATCTGTTATTTTGTGATGCTATATAAACCTGCTCCTACTAATCATTCTATGCATAATCTGGAGATGTTCTATAAACATGTTTTGATCTACATGTCCTCCTCTAACCATACATGCCCCGGGTTGCATTTATAGGTTGCTGTAGATTGTTCATATCTTGCTCCAAAGTTGCTTCATAATGTTGCCGTCAGCCTGTTAACATTAAGTTCAGTTGTTTCCATGTGTTTTCCTAGTGATCCATGCACCCTATGAACTTGCTCTTGCCATGATTAACTTCACAAATATGCCTTCTTACTGTCGGGTGCCTTGCCATACCATGTATTGCTCTGTAGTGAGTTGCACAAACTCATTTACATGCCTTCATAATTATATTTCTGACATGTTCGAATCTGTAATATAACTTGCCATGTTTACGTGGGTGCCATCATATTTTCTGATCCTTTTTGGCTTATAGTTAGTAAGGGATTTTTTATCTATGCAATTAGTAGATTCATACCATGCCTTTGTTTGCCATTATAAGTTCCTGTAACATGTTGTTTGATAGCTCTAAACATTGCATCATGATGTTATTTTCTGCAAAGTATGAAATTGTTATAACTTGCAATCTCTCCATGTGTGTTTGAGCATGTTCTAGTGATTTCTAAAGATAGCTCGGTGTTCATGTTTTGTAATGCTTTACCTGTATATCATGCCCATGCCTTTTGTTATTATGTTGGGGTGCTGTAGCATGTTGTTTTGATGCTTGCAATATGCCTAGTTGCTGTTTTGGACAGATTGTTGCTATAACTTGTATAGTGTGTGTGTGTTGAACCGTTGCTCCGTTTTGAGTGTGCTCTATACGAAACTTGCTTAGAATTGTATGTAGTTTCATATTATCATGTTGCATACATGTTTTGAGGTGTTTGCTTGATGTTTGGGTGCATTTTGCATCTATGTCATGTTTAACTTGTTTCGCTCATATCTTCTAGGCCATAGCTCCGAATTAAGTGAACTTTATATGTAACTTGATTAGAATCTCGTGTAGATCATCTTGGTGCATCTTAACTTGATGTTTAGCTACTTGAACATAAGTTTTATTCAGATCTGGACCAATTTCGAAATATGCATATGAGGACTTACCGGAATTGTTATATGTTGTTCCCGGCCTCATTTAAACTTGCCTTGATGTGTTGTTCTCGTTTGCATCGTCTTTTGCCATGAGTAGCTTCATCTAGATTGGTCATGCATCATACTTGGTTGTGCATCATGCCTTGTTCATGTGTGGTGTGTTTACCATGTTGTGTGCCTCTTCTTGTTAGTTCCTGTTTCGTTGCGATCGTGAGGATTCGTTTGTCTACGGTTGGTTCGGCTTCACCCGTTCGTCTTCTTCATGGACTCGTTCTTCTTCCTTGCGGGATTTCAGGCAAGATGACCGCTACCCTGGATCTCACTACTATCATTGCTATGCTAGTTGCTTCGTTCTATCGCTATGTTGCGCTACCTATTACTTGTTTATCAAGCCATCCCAAATTGCCATGTCAGCCTCTAACCTTTGACACCTTTCCCATGCAAACCGTTGTTTGGCTATGTTACCGCTTTTGCTCAGCCCCTCTTATAGCGTTGCTAGTTGCAGGTGAAGTTGAAGATTTCTCCATGGTGGACAGGATTTTGGTTGGGATATCACAATATCTCTTATATTATTAATGCATCTATATACTTGGTAAAGGGTGGAAGACTTGGCCTTTTGCCTGGTGTTTTGTTCCACTCTAGCCGCCCTAGTTTCCGTCATACCGGTGTTATGTTCCTGGATTTTGCGTTCCTTACGCGGTCGGGTGATTTATGGGACCCCCTTGACAGTTCGCTTTGAGTAAAACTCCTCCAGCAAGGCCCAACCTTGGTTTTACCATTTGCCTCACCTAGCCCTTTTTCCCTTGAGAGTCGCGCTCTCGAGGGTCATGGTCATCTTTATTTTATCCCCCCCGGGCCAGTGCTCGTTGTGAGTGTTGGTCCAAACTGTCGGCCACCGGTGGCCACCAGGGGCAACTCTGGGCTGGCCTACCGGAAGTCTGGACAATCCGGTGTGCCCTGAGAACGAGATATGTGCAGCTCCTATCGGAATTTGTCGGCACAGTGGGAGGCTTTGCTGGTCTTGTTTTACCATTGTCGAAATGTCTTGTAAACCGGGATTCCGAGTCTGATCGGGTCTTCCTGGGAGAAGGTCTATTCCTTCGTTGATCGCGAGAGCTTGTCATGGGCTAAGTTGGGACACCCCTGCAGGGTATAATCTTTCGAAAGCCGTGCCTGTGGTTATTGGCAGATGGGAAATTGTTAATGTCCGGTTGTAGATAACTTGACACCAGATCCGAATTAAAATGCATCAACCGTGTGTGTAGCCGTGATGGTCTCTTCTCGGCGGAGTCCGGGAAGTGAACACGGTTTCTGGGTTATGTTTGACGTAAGTAGGAGTTCAGGATCACTTCTTGATCATTACTAGTTCACGACCATTCCATTTGCTCTCTTCTCGCTCTTATTTGCGTATGTTAGCCACCATATATGCTTAGTCGCTGCTGCAACCTCACCACTTTACCCCTTCCTTTCCCTTTAAGCTTTGCTAGTCTTGATACCCATGGTAATGGGATTGCTGAGTCCTCGTGGCTCACAGATTACTACAACAACAGTTGCAGGTACAGGTTTTGCGATGATCATGACGCGAGAGCGATGCTTGCTTGCGTTGAGTTATTCTTCTGCTTCTTCGATCAGGGGATAGGTTCCAGGTCGGCAGCCTGGGCTAGCAGGGTGGATGTCGTTTGAGTTTCTGTTTGTGTTTCATCCGTAGTCGGATGATGCTCTAATGTATTGTGATGTTGTATTCGTGTGCATTGTATGCCTCTTGTATGTATCCCCATCTATTATGTAATGTTGATGTAATGATATCCACCTTGCAAAAGCGTTTCAATATGCGGGTCTATCCTTGGTGGGACCTTCGAGTTCCTTTTGAATAGGGTCTCATATTGGGCGTGACATATCCCCTCGAACACAAGGGCTACAGGTGCTTCGACTTATCCACACGGCGCGCTATTGTGTCAAGGCATGTCATTTTTTATGAACACTCCTTTCCTTATACCCCGCTCACAGCACCGGCTCCAGATTCACCGTCCGCACCCGATCCGCTCGCCTGCACCTGATCCTCAGCCGATCTCTTGGATCCGCCGCCCCAACAACCTCGTACGGGCCCCACACCCCACCATCCCCGCCACCCCACCAACCGCGTGCCCCCGCTTCCACCTGCAGCCAATCCACTGCCGACCCAACCTCCACTCCCCATTCCGCGGCGCGCATCTCCTCGTCCGGATCTGCCTTGCCTGCTGCGCCCCCCTCCCCACCAACCACCCATGCCACATCCACCTCGCCCCCCATGCCTGTCGGCTACCCCACCGCATCTTCCTCGCGGGATCTGAGGCATGCACAACCACTCCCCCTCCGCCACGACTACCACGCCATGCACAACCAGCTCCGCCCCCACGTAATTCCCATACGATGACCACCCGGGCCAAACACGGCTACTGCATGCCTCGCCTTCTCTTCCTTGCTGATGCCTCTACCACACCACTCTCTCCTATCCCTCCAACGTACAAATCAGCCCTCGAGGACCCAAATTGGCGCCAAGCTATGCAAGAAGAGTATCATGCTTTAATTAATAACTTCACTTGGTCTTTGGTGCCTAAGCCTGCAGGTGTCAACATTGTTACGGGAAGTGGATTTTTCTCCATAAGTTTCACACAGATGGATCTTTGGCTCGTTACAAAGCTCGGTGGGTCGTCCGGGGGTTCACTCAGCAAGAGGGCGCGGACTATGACGAGACATTCAGTCCGGTCGTCAAACCGGCCACTATCCATGTGGTGCTCAGTCTTGCCACCTCTCACTCGTGGCCAATTCACCAACTGGACGTCAAAAATGCATTTCTACATGGTGATCTCAAGGAGACTGTCTACTGCTCCCAACCGGCTAGTTCTGTTGATTCTTCTCACCTGGATCATGTGTGCCTCCTCAACAAGTCTCTCTATGGCTTGAAACAAGCCCCTCGGATGTGGTTTCTTCGGTTCAAGGCATTCTTGTTGTCTATTGGGTTTTGTGCTTCCAAGAGTGACTCGTCGTTATTCATCCGCCACCATGGACACACCATTGCATACCTTCTGGTTTATGTGGATGATATCATCCTCACCGCCAACACTGCCGCCACCCTTCACTCCATCATCGCCTCTCTCAAGAAGGAATTCTCCATGTTGGACCTTGGTGAGTTACATCATTTCCTTGGCATCAATGTTACTCCCAATTCCTCCGGTTTGTTCCTCTACCAACAACAATATACACTTGAGATCCTTCATCGTGCCAACATGCTACATTGCAAACCTGTGTCCACACCTGTCGACACCTCCTCCAAATTATCCATCCACGAAGGTACACCGCTTTCCAACCCCACATACTACCGCAGCTTGGCCGGTGCACTGCAATACCTCACCCTCACTCGCCCAGACATCTCCTATATATGCCGTTCAACAGGTTTGTCTGTTCATGCATGAGCCACGCGACACTCATATGCAGTTAGTGAAACGCACCCTACAGTATCTCCAAGGCACCTCTCATTACAGTATTCAGCTCTACAAGTCACCCGCACATGATCTCATTGCCTATACAGATGCTGATTGGGCCGGGTGCCCTGACACTCGCAAGTCCACCTCTGGTTTCTGCGTTTTTCTTGGCAACATCATCATTTCTTGGTCTTCGAAGCGCCAACCCACTGTCTCCAGATCCAGTGCCGAAGCTGAGTACCGGGGTGTCACAAATTGTGTTGCTGAGTCCTGCTGGCTACGACAACTCTTGCATGATCTCAAGTGTCCCCCAACAAGAGCAACCGTGGTCTATTGTGACAATGTCAGCGCCACCTACCTTGCCTCCAACCCAGTTCAACATCAATGAACGAAGCACATTGAGATTGATCTCCATTTCGTCCGGGATCGTGTGGCTCTGGGTGAAGCTCGTGTTCTTCATGTTCCATCAAGTTCACAGTTCGTTGACCTGTTCACCAAAGGGCTGCCTTCTCAAGTGTTTCACGAGTTCCGTGCCAGCCTGAACGTCCTACCCAACGGAGTTCCGGCTGAGGGGGGGGGGGTGTTAAACGGTCACTTGTGTATGTGTAACGTTAAGTCTGTAAACTGAGTCTTCTCCTAGATATTAGGATCTAGAGACGCTCGTGGCCTGCGTGCCACTTTTCTCTCTCCCTGAGGGGTATATGTATAACATTGTAACTCTATTGATTCAGTGAATACAGAAACAATCTCTCCAACTATACAACATTTCGGTCAGCTAGCTCGTACAATATTGTGGCTGAACCGTTTGATTTTTACTTATTCATTTTCCGCTTGAATGTCATTAGCAGGCAAGCTCAAATTTGTGTTACATTAATTGTCTATTGTTAATACGTGATGGATCACCCATTATGTCTTTTACTAGCCCAATCGTGAGATTATTTATCTTTGTCGAGAATGGGAAATGGGAAATGGTCTGCATGGTTCATTTTGACCATCATCATCTACTCGAAAAGAGTGTCAAAAAAAGTGATGACGATTGGTGGCATATTTTTATCAAGGCATAAAGTGACAAGGCATCACGTACTTCCCAGCCACGCATGTGTTCAAGCCAGTAGGATTATTTTTCTCTCTTCTCGTACATTTTTTTTCCTAATTTCTAGACTAGGACAATATATTTTTGTCATTCCCAATTCCTTTTCCTTTACTTTGGCGGGAAGAGAGTGGATCATCTATTCGTATTCCTTTTTTTTGGACAAGTCGGTTATATCTGAACCGTTGGATCAAGATCCAACGGATCCACAATCGTCTTCCAGCTCCAACATGCTGCAACCCGACACGCACTCTTCTTCTTCCTCTGGTCGCCTTCCAGCCCTGGCTGAACCGCCTGCATCCGCCGCCCGCGGTCGGCGGGCCTCCCACGACCGCCTCGCCGCCCCACCCTCCCGTTGACCTTCCCCCACCACCGGGCTTGCCACCGCCCCCGGCCATCCCTGTAAAGTCGGCGAACTACCCAACTTCTCCGGTGAACCTGTACCCTCCGGTAGCCATAAGATAGACCGAGAGGCTTCTGCTCCCCGGCGAGCACCTGCACCCCTGGCATCCCTAAGATAGACCTACAGGCTGCTGGTTCCGGGCAAGTCGGCCGCTCCTACACCTCCACAAGCCTATTTCTTCTCAAACAGAAATCAACTGATCCTTAAATAATTTTCAGGCGACTGACGTGCAGCTAAACTAATATGAATTACCATTGTCCTAATTAAAACCAACAATTCATGTGTTGTTGGACCACCGGTGCGACAGTGCCTACATAATCAACTAGTTGCTCTAACAAAGTGAGATTGTCATTGTGAAACTCAATCCATTGGAAGTCGTGACCTCTCAACACAAGAAATATTTTAACATCTAGGAAAAAAAAGCAAGAACCAAACGGTTTATTCCCTCAAATGCCCACATATTTAGCGTTAACTGGCGTTCGAAGAATGTATGACATAACGAGATCATCAAAATTATTTTAATGATTAAACTAAAGTAGCTTGTGTCAGAATGCATATGGTAATCCATATGCAAATCTAAGTTGTAAAAATGCTTTAAAATTGATCAAGAGGAATTGTGGCATATCAAATAAAGTGTGGGTTGGCATCTTAGAGGGGACAACAACATATAACTGCCACCATGCACATCTATCCCATCTAAGGATGTGTTACCCCAAATGAGGGACGAATAAGATGGCATTGACACCATGCCTACTGCATCACCCCACAACTGAGTAGTGCTGCTGATGGTCACCACGTGCAGCCACAGGTGGCCTTGCTGCTTATCACGCACTCTCGTCGTCTCTGTTGGCCATCAAACATGCCTCTACGCCCCTGTATGTCAGCACCGAGGGACATGAACACACGGGGATTGTATATTTGGACCAGAGCATCACAAAAACCTGAATGCATCCTATCCATGGCATTACGCATATAAAGGATGTTGGAGTACTCGCCTTCTAGAGGGCTTCAAGGGTGAGAGTGCCCCTGCGCCATCAGTGTCATGGTGGCGTGCCACGAGGACCTTTCGGAGGCTCTCGGGGCCATCCAATCTGCCCAACGGCGCACACCCGGGCGACCCGTCTTGGTTTTTCATGACTGGTGGACCGCGGGCATACTCGGGCCGGGCTGCTTTCATGCGGCTTTAGGGGTGCCCGTGATAGCTCTGCTGTGTGTCGTTGTTCTGTGGACGATGAGCTATCTGGACCCGCCCGTCGGCGTCCTCATCCCGTGTTGGGCTGGTCCGGTCGCGACAGATGGGGTGCGACATTTGCGCATTGCTGACGCAGCTGGGTCGGCGTGCGCGTCCTTCGCACATTGCTACCCGGCTCAATGTGCGTTTCAGTTGCACGTTGCTGGGTTGGCTATCTCGTTTGCGCGAGCCAGTTTGTGCCTTGGTTGTTGCCCCGTGAAGTGCTTCGTCTGTTCGAGTCAGGGTGAGCGGAGTCAGGGTGTTTTGGTATTTTTATTAATTCGGTTGAGTTTTTAATAAATTTATTGTTTTGTACCCTTTGTAGGACATGGCCACACTGGCCTTCCTCTCACTTTGTTTTGTACGGGCTTCTTCGAGCTTACTCATTGCTGAAGGCTTTGAGCCTACTCGGCGTCCGTAACCGCGCCGAGATTGCTTCGAGCTTACTCGGCGCCATTGGCGTACGTCGTCCCGTTGGCTGTTCATAGCACCTCAGGTTTCTATTTGTGCACTGTTTATTAAATTCATGCTTCAGCCAACTCATTCAAAAGTCCGAACTGATGGATAGAGATGGGCAATATATTTCAACACGCTTGGGCAATATATTTCAGCACTGTTTGCCTTTGGCGATGGCGTTGCCTTCGTGTGCCACCTCCTTTTTTTCCTATCTGTAGTTGTATCAGGCATGGTGCTCACTAGCTTAATTTGTATTTCTTTGTCTTGCATAGTTGGATGACGTGTTTATGCTGGGCTTTGCACGTGCTTCTTGGAGCTATGTAGAGTTCGTCTTACGCTTGATGGGAAGGGGGGAGCATGCTGGAAACATGAAATGTGTGGCAATGCATGTCTGTTTGATGTTGTCAATGGTCCGGGCAAGCACTTTTGAGTGAGATGTTTTTTTGGCATTGCCTTTTTTGTATGTTCTTAATTTCCCGGGTTTATTCAAGCTAAGTCAATTGCATAACTTGTGGATTTATTAAATGAGAAATAAAGTTGTCGTTATGTTGCCCTTTCTACATGTGTTCTTAATCGTTTGAGTTTATGCATTGCACGGGTTGTTCATAGATGTGGGTGTATTGGTACTCGTCACTGGGGTTCATGTTTTTCTTTGTTACTTGGAGCACACGGACTTTGGTTCAGGCATTTAGAGGTGTTCCCCTTTGATCAAGGAAGCCTTCACGTTCAATTCTTTCACATGATCGCTAATGGTAAGCATCGAAAGAAGAAGATCTTTCAGCTTGAGCAAGATGAGGGTACAATTGTAGGATAGGAAAACCTAAAATTGTACATCACCGAGTACTATAAGCAGCTGTTTGGTCCTCCAGAAAAGAACTGTGTGTCTCTGGATGAGTCCAGGGTTGAGGATGTTCCTCAGCTCATAGCGGTGGAGAATGATATTCTTACGGCTGCTTTCTCCGAGAAAGAGGTTCTGGAGGCCATTTCGCAAATGAAAAATAACAAGGCGCCGGGCCCCGATGGATTTCCAGCGGAGTTCTATAAGAAATGTTGGCATATCATTAAAGGGGATTTGTTGCCTTTGTTCAATGATCTGTTTGCTGGACAGCTTCATCTTTTTCAGCTCAATTTTGGAACGATCACCCTTCTTCCTAAGAAAATAGAGGCTGTGAGAATTGAGCAATTCAGGCCAATCTGTCTTCTTAATGTTAGTTTCAAAATTTTCACCAAGGTCGGGACCAATAGGCTCACACAGATCGCACATGTTGTTGTGCAGCCTACCCAAACTGCTTTCATGCCGGACAGGAATATCCTTGAGGGGGTAGTGGTCCTTCATGAAAGGCTCCATGAAATCCACACGAGAAAGCTGGATGGGGTTGTTTTTAAAGTGGATTTCGAAAAAGCGTATGACAAAGTCAAATGGCCATTCCTTCACCAGGCCTTACGTATGAAGGGTTTTGATGAGGCTTGGCGACGCCAGGTAGAATCCTTCACACAAAAAGGAAGTGTTGGAATTAAAGTAAATGATGATATAAGGCATTATTTTCAGACACACAAAGGCCTGAGGCAAGGAGATCCAATGTCCCCTATTTTGTTCAACATTGTGGTTGACATGTTTGGCAATTCTCATAGGTAGGGCAAAGGAGGCCGGTCATGTGGGTGCCTTGGTGCCAAACCTAGTTGATGGGGGCGTGTCCATTCTGCAGTACGCTGATGATACAATCATCTTTATGGAGCATGACCTGGCAAAAGCGAGAAATATGAAGCTGGTGTTATGCTTATTTGAACAATTGACCGGGTTAAAGATTAACTTTCATAAAAGCGAGTTGTTCCGCTTTGGTAGAGCCAAGGAGGAACAAGAGGCTTATAGGCAATTGTTTGGATCAACTAGGTGTAGTTTCTGTGATCATGACGAGACCATTAAGCATCTCTTCTTTGAGTGTCCATTGGTGAGAATTCTGTGGCGCACCGTGCAAATTGCTTTTAACATTACTCCTCCGAGTTCGGTCGGGTCGTTATTTGGAACGTGGCTGGATGGGATATAGTCCGATACAGCTAGACATATTCGTGTAGGAGTTTGTGCGTTGTTATGGGAAATTTGGAACTGCAGAAATGATTTAGCTTTTAATAGAATAACTACTATTCATTTTTTGCAGGGTGTATTCCGTGCTACGGCGCTGATCCGTATGTGGTCCTTACTCACTCCGACGGAGGCCAGGGAGCGTTTGGTTACTGGATCTGTCCGTTGGGAGATGGTAGCGCGGGATATCTTCAACCGGTTTGGATGGCGGTCATGTAATAGGATAGGCAATTAGTTTTCCTATCTTTATTTTGCCTGCCGGTTGTGGCTTGATGGCCTTTTCTTGTTTTAGCATCGAGGCTCTATGTGAGCCCGCCTTCATTTTATTTCAAGACTCTATGACTTTGTTGAACCTATTTTATTTATTTAAGTGGCCGTATGCATCGTTCTGATGCAGAGGCCGGGGAGTCCCCCCTTTTTAAAAAAAAAGGGTATTTAGAGGTGTTGTAGTTGCCACAGTGGTTTGGTGCGTTGGTTTTTGTTGGTGGATGGAAGGAGAGGGCACGTTGTTGGGTAGCCGGTTGGTGTAGATGCGGGGCGAAGAGCCATGCTGATGGTCACGTCCTATTACACGGTTGGCATCACATCCAACCGCTACGTACAGTTCTGAGCAGTGGGTTGTACCGTCCGGTTCCTTTATTCGTGGTTTTTGCTTGATGCACACTCCAGAGTGCAGTGGGTGGTTTAGGGAGGCTGGGTGCGGAGAAAGGAGTGCCATAAAGGACACCATAGCTGCTCCATCACGCATCGACCAACATCCAAGAAGACAACAATTGAAAACACCCGAGGCATGCGCTCCCACCTGTGTTGATGTCGTCGTGTGAGAGCCCAACATCCACCTGGCATGACACATGCAAAGGAGCACTTAAATTGGCTACATCCCGTGGCAATGGAAAGACGAGTAGGCATCCGAAGACGTGCTAGATGGCCAAGACCAACGACGGTGATAGGCCGAATAAGACTCCTTCTGATCTGACTGAGACCAACCGGTGGACCTACAGGGCAACCTGACACCCGCTCGTCACAACAAAAGCAAGAGGATACCAAAACCGTACAGGTCTCGCGGCAGTCAAAAGCCGAGTGGACATCCGAAAATCGTTAGTCGGTCAGGAATAGCAACGACAAGAGTCTGGGCAGGCAAGGCATCTTCGGATGTGAGCGAAACCAGTCAGTGGGGACCACAGGAGAGTGGGAAAACATTTGTCCTTTATGCCTCCTTACTGCTCTGGTCAGGCAAGCGCGCGAAGATGATCAATTACTGTTTACCCACTGTGCCCCACGGGCACCAGCCGGCAAGGGTTTGCACTGGGGAGGATCCAGGTAGATAAACCATGGGTAAAAGTATTGCGCAGCGCCCGACGGGCATGTGCCCCGGTGACCCGTTCGTATGCAGACAAAGACGGGAAGCTAGGCCCCTCACAAACTCATACGTCATCAAAGCAAGCATGGTGTAAGCAGATCATTCAACCAGTACATATCAGTTTGAACAAACCGCATATCATTTCAAATATAGCCTTTTCCATCTTGTTACCTGCATGCCAGATTTGAAATGATGATTTATTGCTGAAAGACATGCTCTTATTCTCTAAGATGGATGATGATGAGTGGTGCTCAAAGCTCAGCTTACACACTTGACGTATTTATCGCAAGGACATGACAGTGGTGTACCTGATAAATAGTCAGACTATATCTCGGTTGACTGGTGCCAAGTGTCTGAAACAAGTAATTTTATGTCTCCGCTTGCCGCGCTTATTCTTAGGCATATCTGGCACTCTGGGCAAGTGAAGTTTTTTTTAGAACGAAGGCTCAAGAAGAGCCCGGCTTTGAAGTCGTTGCGGCTATCATTGCCCGTCGTGTTGCTCCAGGGGAAACTCTGATTCTTGGATCGGGCGGTGGCGGCGCTCCGGTGTCGTATTCTTCTTGAAGGCGCCGCCTTGAAGCCCATGGTTCGCCATATGCGGCTTCACTTCTTCGCAGTGTTCACGGCTGAAGCCCCCAGCGGCTCTTGTAGTGCTAGGGAGTGTGTTGCTGCACTCAGCGCCTATGTATCCAGCCTTGGGTGTGTGTGTGCGTGTGTGGTGGGTGAGTGCGGTTGTATCGGGCACTGTTGGTCTATGCTTTATATATAAAGCGGGGTGAACGCCTTTTTCGGTAATTAACAAAGCCATCAACCGGCCAGGATTATAAGATCACCAACTTACAATGAAAAGCAAGAAAGGAAACAAGCGGCTGTAACAAGGAGCAAAGCGAAACAGACTCAAAGGCAGCAATGATAGCAAGCACACCATGCTGCCGCCAACACGCTACAAGACGACCTACACCAACCGGACAAGCTACGGGCTTGAGAGGATGCGCCACCGTGCAAGCTTCATGACCGTAGCCAAACTCGAAGACAGTAATGGGCAGACACTCCTCTGGAACTGCCGCTGCAAAGGGCCCCTGCCCTCTCATCCTGGCTCAAAGGATGCCGCACCGGCATGCGGTAGCTCGGTTCACCCTAGAGCCCAGAGGAAGACGTCCAAGCTGCGCATGAAGAAGGAACTAGGATAAGACCTGCTAGCTCAGAGCACACCATTCCGGGCACCGTCGTCATCCGCGGTTAAGCCACACTGAAGGGCTAGAGCTGTCGGCCACAGTCGTAGCAACAAGGGTAACATCGATGAGCCACCGAAGAAAAGGCGGTGAAGCGCCGAGCCAAGCTGCCACCTGCCACCATCACACCCACAACCCGACTCTCTCGATGCCCCTGCGATCCTTGGACTGCGCCTCCAAGAAGGAACACGACACGGATATGTTGTCGCCGCCCGAAACAGGGGACCTAGGCTTTCACCTAGCAGGGGACGGAAGGAGGGAGAGAAGGATCCTCACCACAACCTCCAAGGAGGGGTACGGCACCCAGGGCGTCGCCTACGGTGTGGCTGCGCCGGCCAGGGGTTTCCCCCGGATCCAACCCCACTCGACGAGATCCGCGCTGCCGGTGCCCGGGAGAAAGGCCTAAGCCACTGGGGCCCAGATCCGGCGATGGAAGGAGCAGATCGGGGCGGAGAGGATGAGATGCATCTGGCGGCGGCAACCGCGCGGGGGAGGCCGCACACCAGCGACCATGGACCAACGCCTCCTCGTCCCCCGCGAGACCGAGGGAGGCGCCTCACCAGCTCCGACCGGAGTCGCCCACCGCCTGGGGCCGCCGCCCTGGATGCCGAGGCCCTCCACGCTAAGTGAAGCCGCCAGATCCCCCGCCGCCACCTTCATCGGTGTCGAGCGCACGCCGGCACACACCTCTGGCGGCGGCGGAGGGGAAGGGGAGGGGGGAGGAGGGGTGCAGCGGCGGCGGCGGTTAGGGTTTCCCCCGAGTCGCCTCGGAGGAGACGACGCGGTCCAAAATGTGCAGGTTCGGCAAGTGAAGTTCCAGTATTTTCTTTCCCCTATTATTTCTGTCTTGTAGAGAGATCACTGAATGAGATTATATATAGTGCAGTACCAGTACGGTGTTCATTTTCAGGAATAGAGTTGCTTCCTAGATAGAAAGAACAAGCTGACAAAGGATGATATACTTGAGGCATGTCACTCCGTGTGTCTGCATGCCGGCTTGTGAGAACGCATCGTACTGGCATTCTATCTGTACCTGTGCTGTGTGTAGGCAGGCTTGATGTAATTCAGTGTTAGAGGGGCCTTCGTCATTGAAAAGAAACTCTTCCAAATACAGGACCTGACCATACAAACTGAAAAATCATACTACCTGGATGCTCTCTTATTGTAAAGAGAAAGAAAAAAAGCAGCAACCACGATATATATATTCTGCTGCGCCGAGGTCATGCTCAAGAGTTACTTCTTCCCTGGCTTGATAACCACCAGCACGACGATAACCACAATTAGCAGGAGAACGATTATGGCGGAGCACATGCACATTCTCGAGTTCTTCTGAAGCTTCTTTGCCTTCTGGAGAGCATCCAAACTTTGCTGTATGTAGTCGCTAGCCTTTGAAACCTTGCAGAGACAAACAAAATGCCAGCATCACAGTCGTTAGCTTGCTTTATTGACAAAATCGGTTAGGTCTATTTATTACTCCATCTACTAAATCAGCGACACTTTTATTTTGGGACCTAGGGAGTAGAATAGAATAAGCTGTTTTCACAATTTTGTCGCCTTACATGTGTCACTATGTCGTCCGTCATGTCTCCTTGAGCGTCAACCAATACTGCCATATCCAGGAATATCTACAAGCCAAAACCTAGGAAATATGTTCACATATGCATGCTGACAACTATTTAAAAAATTGCATAAGAGCATACGCAAATGAAAGGTAACCTGCTGCAACTCCAGAAGCTTCCTCTCTAGATCTCTTACAGCATCATGCCGCTCTTGTATCTCAGCAAGTGTATCCAATATCTGCAACATGGAAAATTATCCTAATGAGATTTCGATGCATTTTCCCACACGTATCCATATAATGACCAAGTTATAACTCGTATATACCTGGCCTCTCCCCTGCTGTTGAACCGCATCTTTGAAAATATGCTCGCTTCTCCCTGTCTCGATTAAATCATCAATTGTCTGCAGATTCCAAAGTAACAGAAGAGGCACACTGTAAGATAAGCAATAGAAAGAAAAAGAATCTCAAATTCAATAACCATAGAAAAAAAAGGTGCAACTATACCTGTTCATCAGGGCGATTACCAGTTACAGTAAATACCCTTCTTTCAACAACTTCCCGGTACTCCTGCCGGATTGATTCTCTCAGTACCTGCATCAGAGGGTAACAACACCATGTCACTCACATAGTTGCAAGATTACATTATATTATTTCACCTTCAGAGACATCAGGCTGATAGCATACTATCAATAATCTACCATAATGGCTAAGAAACATTCTTGTAAAGTTACTGAAAGTCGAAAGGAGGGCAATTTGCAAAACTCTTTCTTTTACTTTTTAGAACATATAAGCATCAACGAAGCCACTTCCACTGCTTATGAACAGCCAGATGTTTCAGAATTCATATAGCTGAATGCTTGGATGGCTCATAGACATGCGAAAGCAGAGCAGTTTCTCCCTGCTGCTCTATGAGGGAATATCAAATCAAATAGCCCAAGTAGTAAACAGAAATAATGACTGGTTTTAAGTTATTTTTGTGTATCTAAAGACTACGATTAGGCATTAGAGGGAACATTTATTTATTCACAGACAGAAAAGGAAAATCATCACATACATGTCAATTTGGACATTCAAGTTAGAGGGAAGCACTACCTGAAAATCGTCCATCCGTTTCTTTAACTTCTTTTTCACTGCTCTGTAGAGATCAATCAGTAAGCACAGTGAATAAGTAATAATTCATTTTCGCAAAAAAGGAGAGGCTAATTCATGCAGGCAAGAGATTGGAAACACAAACCGACAGTAAATTTAATTTACCCAGTAGTCTGTTCCCTTAATTGATCTACCACGGAGCCCTTCCCGCATCCAGGTTTCTCCGTGTTAGATAAGTTCTGTAGCATAGCATAGGGGCAAAGAGCAAACCATAAGCAGAATATCCGTCTTTTAGTTTATGCACATGCGGATACAGCTAGGAAAGAAGAATAACATACATCTTTTTCCAGTTCATCAATTTTTGTTTTTGCCATACGAGCAATTTTCATCACTGCATCAATATCTTTCTCCATTTGCTTCTTAATTGCTACAAAAATGTATTGTTGTGCGTGACTATAAGTAAAGCGAATTTTTCAACTCATTAAGATAAGATTTGGAGCTGTAACCTTTCATGGCGCTTGCTTTTGTAACTACTTTTGATTCCTCATTTGCAGTCTGCAAGCAAAGGCACACGAGATTCCATTATTACTATGAGAACCAATATGTGAGCATAATAACATAAGAAGAAGCAGAAATAAGGAAATTCGATTGGGTTGGACCTGGAGCTTAGTCAAGAGACTCGTCAGCTTAGCTATTAGGCTCTTGATTCCATTAACCTGTGTGTGTATGAAAGCAACATCACATGATTATTCTGAACCGCAAAAAATGGACAGATAACATTAGAGACTAGCAAGGTTCAAAATATCATATGTTGAGTTTGTATCAGTTTGGAACATATCGGATGTCAGATATCCGGTGATATATTGGACGATATGTAGATATATAAGATAAAAATATATCTGGATTTGTTTTTCAATATTCAGGTTCAAAAATGTAAAACCGAATGTATGCCGTCAATGCTCCAGCATAACAAACATAAATTCCTAGTTTGTGAACTTGTTAATTAAGAAACTATCCTAGAAAGATTCTCTCTAATAATATATATGTGTTTGTACAAAGCATTAACCATTTCTTTGATAATAAGAAGAAGTTGTAAATACGTAATATTTTTTCACTACTTTTTGATAAATAGTGTTCATCGACGTACCGGTCTATATCAGCGGTCATATCGGGTCAGATATCAGTCAATATCGAATGATATGTGTGAAAATGATATCTATAAAATGTTATGTTATATGTTTATATCAGTAAAGCCCCAAAACTGATATATCGGCCTTGGTTGTGTCGGCCTAGCTTTAAAAGCTTGGACACTAGTAGAGACGGCATGCACCTTGTTCAAGAAGCCTTTTAAATTATCAGAGGCGTCTAGCTGATGTATCCCCATTTCAACATCCCCCTCATCTCTTGAGGAATCTCGCCGGAGAAGCTCAAAGGAATCCTGCAAAATTGGACTGTTTAGAAGAACATGTACTGCACAGCAGCGCCTGCACGAAGGCTAACTTGATTGTTATGAATTTGATCTAACATTATAGCCAATTGTGATGCTACTTTCATCATCAGCTAAAACCTGCCAAACCAATAGGACATGATTGTTGCGAAAATAAAGCATTGACATTATTACAACTGGTCCCAAAAGAGTATTACTAAAGCTTATATGTTGGTAGCAGAAGAGATAAACTGCTCAAAAAGAGTATTCAAGCTATCACTTTCAAAATCAGAACATGACGGCGAGTCGGCGACCATGAATGTAAT
Source organism: Triticum aestivum (assembly GCF_018294505.1). NCBI lineage: Eukaryota > Viridiplantae > Streptophyta > Magnoliopsida > Poales > Poaceae > Triticum > Triticum aestivum. The sequence continues at coordinate 38,857,072 of NC_057807.1, forward strand.
GCCAAAAGAACATTCTCAAGTTAATTTGAGTGTTGAAATAAGTAATGTGATCCCACTACGTGTTGTTTTCAACCTAACAAACAAACAGTGAATGACATTTTGAGACTCGAGTGCTTGCTAAGCATAAAGCTGGGACAAATAAAATCAGAATAATCTCCCGGAGAGGTTCACACAAGTGCAACCAGCCCACTGCTGATATATAGCACACACTCGAAAGGAGCAAGCAGATCCTAAAAGGAGGGGCAAATAAATCCTGCTACTTGGAGCTCAAGCAGATCTGAGCAACCAAGCGGATCCCTGGCGAACGGTTCCTTGAGGTATTTGAAGCTCGTGCGCACGGCGTCGGCGAAGCAATTGAGCAGCGTGAAGAGATGAAAGGAGGAACAGGGGGGAGGGTTCAGAGTGGATGGAGAGGAAACTTACGGTTAGCAAGTTGTTCATGGCGGCGGGGCGGGAGGAAGAGACAGTGGCGCAGCGAGGAGATAGAGGAAGGAAGACGGCGGCGCGGCGAGGGTTTAGCTGGAGGGACGCCTCGTGTCCTAGCTAGCTTTTCTTTCCTTTCATTTTCTTTTCTTTCCTTGTACAGGCTCCACTATTCCTTGCAGCGTCAGCGAGCAAAGAATAGGACACGTCCTATTCCACATATTGACCGGGAATAGTTGAGGAAAAGCCTATGGCTCCCTCGCAAGGGCTGGCCACGTGCGACCCATTAAACATGTGCTTTTTTATATTCTTGCAAAATATATTTTGCTTAATGAATGTTTGACACGACAAAATAAAAACGAAATGCGGGCATGAAAATGTACCTAAGTACACAAAGAAAAGATATAAAATAATATGTATTTTATTAATCTCGTGTCGAGAAACAAAATTATAAAAAAAACCTATGAAGGATGCGCTCTGTGGCCTGCTGGCGTGCCCAATGTGACTTCGGCGAATGTGAGGTTCTGATTCACGTGGCCTCGAAAAGCTCCCGATTAATTACCTCCGCGAGTCAAGTCGCGAACCACCTCCAATTAAGCTGCTGCAATGGTCGTCGTCTTCTCGTCTTGTCTTCTCCATGAGCTTGGTGTATACGGTGATGATATGGTGATGAAGTGGAAGGGGAGGGCGATATGCTCATCGCTTCGGCTATGCTTAGCCATATCCCTCCGCCGTGTCAATGCCCGTCTTCGCCTCGTCGGTGCCCGACCTTGTGGTGTCCGCCTTACCGGTGTCGGACTGAATGACTTGACATTGCACTATAAGAAATATGTCAACTTGTGACCAGCACTATTGGTCACTGAATGGTCATTATTTTTAATTTGTGACCTTTTTGTGACAAAAAACATAAGGTCAAAAGCTGACGATCGTAAACTGACTATAGCGACCTTTCTTCTGAAATAGTCGTGGACGTTTATGGCCAAAATACATCTACTATGGCGTTTTGGTCACTAGCAACCTCCCCAGGCCACGTAGGCATCCAGCGTGGCAATCTGATGTGGCACAAGATTCGGCCCGGTCCAATTCAATTTTCTACATGGACCTAGCCCAACAATTCGGCATTTTTAATGTATTTTTTTCTTGTTAATTTTCGCTAGCTACATAGGCTTGGGCCATTAATTCGGCCTTTTTTTCTAAGATGCAGCCTTTTACAATCTATTGGTTTTTTATTTTTGTCCTTTTTTTGCCACTTGTCGCACCAATCAGATTGGTCCCACTTGTCATACTTATCACAAAATTGATCCCACACATCAAAAATTTCAAAATCTGACAAACAACCATTATAACTTGTCAGGTTTCCATTTCACGGGTATTCAAAGCACATACACAATCATTGTTTTGAACTGGCCAGAGAGCAAATGAAATTGGTCCAAAACAATACTGCATTAATCTATTACAATCGTTGCTACCCAGATATGCCTACTACTGCCTACAACTACAACACATAATATGCTACTCTTTGCTGATATGCTTCACAGCTTCGGACATGGATTCACGCTTCACCTGTGCAAAAAATAAGAATGAACATATAAGAATAAGAACAGGTACAGAACATCATACAGTAGCCAATGAGGGATCCAATAACTCATAATCAAGAATTGACAGCAAATGCCATGTACATAAATAATATGACTAACACTAACCAGTATGCGTTCATGGAGTGACTAAAATGTTCTCACTAGCTAGAAATTTTTTTGGTATATAATATACTGACATGTCCAACTCTCTAAATTAATCATAGAAATGAAAACTGTAAGAACAAGTTTTAGAATCCAAGCATGTCAAATTTTAAGCACCAGCAGAATAGATCTAACAAACCAAACCATGATCATCATGCGCATCAGGATTTATGGTTCTAGCAAAATAGTAAAGAGATGGACATACACGCATCAAGCATACCAGCTACTACATCACCATTCTCATGACCACAGACATCACCATTCACTAATAATTCCCATTGGGAGATCAAACTATGCATCCAACAAGCTACAACAATAGGGAATGCAGAAAAATTTATGACCCGAGATGACGAATCAACTGGGTACATCTCAGTTTGAACAACCACGGCGAGACAACAACCGCATACTAATGCGGCGAATCAAATCTGCACGCAGGAGCAGCGCCATTCGTGGCATCCACATGAGGTCGCGCAACATCAAGAACAAGGCGCATGACAGCAATAGACCTAGAGATCTAGGACGGAGGGAGGGGGGAGCTTACACTTGCGGATGCGGGCGGCCGGGTAATCGCACGAGGAGCAGGTGCTCTTCTAGAGGTGGAAGTTGCGGCGGCCGCAATGGATGCAGAATTGAAGAGGGTCCTCATGTAGCAGTAGCAGCAGCAACATGAAGAATTGAAGACCGACCAACAGAGCCTGCAATGCAAACAGAGAGGCATGAGGAAACTAAATCCAATCACATCAAATCAAATCGAGCTGCTGCACCTTGACCTTGAGGAAAACAAACCTCATATCATGTCATCTCATGGAAGAATAATAAGAAAAATATATAGCTGTTGCTCCATGACCATGACCTTGAATTGTTGTTGCTGCACCAGATCGAGGAAGAAGAAGACCTGCAAAAAAAGCAATAACTAGCAATGCACAAGCATGAATTCATGGAAGGGCGGATGCAAGGCCAAACATCCAGCATACTGTTTCTTAATGCCCCAACTACTTAAAAAACCATGGTAGTTCTAACCATATTAGTCACACAAATGAGCCAAAAAAAGAAACACCATCAGACCAAAATACTAAAAAACTGCACGTTTAATCAGCTAAGCATACAACAGATTTAGGAGAAGCACATGACACCACAACAAGCACATCAACAAGCAGCAACTATTGGAGATGATGCTCTAAGCCGGCAACATCGCAAAACACTGGCGGCAGCTTAGCCTATATAGTAGGAGCGGTGTCTGCTGACCTACTGCCGAGGAAAACACAATTATCTCGACTCCATACAAACACTATGGAAGCAGACTGCTACAAAATAGGCAGCCTGGCCGCCTCATACAAACAAAGAGAGAAGCATAACAGAAGTGCAGAAGTATGTATTACTAAGTAAATGGGTAGACAGTGGAGTGGAACATGCATATAAATTTCACTGGATATGATCACAGATTCATATGATGTGTGCATATAATTTTACAGGATAGGATCATAGAATCGCACAACCACTAGGCCTACCAATCACTTCAACCCAAACTAAAAATAGCAGAACTACATGGGAAGATATTTATGCTGAAATTTTACTAACAGGAGATCATACAGACCTACTTCAGTACTGATTTGTGTATATATAAGTCCCAAAGCCGGTCCAGTTTAATTAAACTGAAACCCTTCTTTAATTATAATTAAAGGAAAGGTTTCAATGTAATTTAATTAAACAAATAAATTCAGTTAATTAATTAGAGTTACTGGACTGAATTATGTTAACAAGACTATCAAGAAGAGATACTGGACTGAAACAAGCTACCAGCATCATGACATACAGGGGATATCAGTCTTGACAACAAACCATCAAGAGCATCTCAGAGCACCACATGGACCTCACTCGGTATGACTTTGTTGCACTAAAACATTACAGATCAAGAAGAGATTCTGGAAATTTTAATTGAATTCAGTTAAATTTGTGCTACTGCTGCTGTTATATGCTTTTTTATTTGAGATAACAGTACATAAATCATCAGACCAGATATTGATTATATGCTTTCAATGAATGTAAATACATGTATGAAGTTTCAGTTATACTTCAAAACAAATAATTAATCTAATGAATTATACACTCAATAACAACCAACATAAGCATAGTCAATTATGTATGACAAACTAAAACAGTTTCTGTTGAACACGTGTAGTGGAGAAGAGGGGTCAGTGACGAGAGCTCCTCTCCCGACGGCAAAATAGGGCCACCCGCTAAGCCGTATAGTACTAATCCGGCGGCACCTACAGAAAGATAGAGAGAGATTGAGCGAGTCAAACTGAGAGAGGGGCAGGTCGAATATACAAGTTATCATGGTCTATTAGCATTCGCAACAGACTAAATCGAGCACCCTGGTATGAGAAAAATGCGTTACCATTTTTGTTAATAAATATGCATCATGTTCGGGTACTAGTCATGCTATTGAAGCTGATCATTGCGACTAACACCAGCACGGTGCTCACGGACATACTGCTAGTACCGACATGCACACAACACAAGACAACTACCAAGCATCCAACATCAGTGTCTTATCTCCTCTAAAAGTGCAACCTTATTTTAACACATTACACATTAATTTTAACATAGCATTACTAGCTCTGTTGTTGTCCGCATATTACACCATATGGAAAAATGTTCAGGTCATTATTAATGTCATGAAAACGGTACATAGGAGGCTACAACTTTTCATCGAGGCATGATGGATAGCAACAAATGGACATTCTATATGAGAACAAAACATCATTGATCAAACATATGTTACAAGGATGGATATGTGACTGCTAAGATGAGTGAATTATCAAAAAAAAAGGAAGATATGCACCTGCCTGCCAAATACACAGGACTAGTGCAACTAAAGGATGATGGGAAATTTGCATCTGATGCTACCACTTAATTTCAGAGCATGACAAGACAAAAAGCATGGCATCAACAACATCAGCAGCAGCATATTACCATCGTAAATAGATGGACTAAATTGATGGACACTCATCCATCCATGAGAGAAGACAGTACCTCTGGTTGATGAAGAGAACAGAAGACCTGATGTTCCTGCGACCAAACCATCCATCCATGCATCAGAGGAGACCAGCCCATCCACCATGAGAGAATCACACAAGTTAGACAGGGGAATGGAAGGAAGAATGGCAGGAAGAGAGGGGGTGCTGACCTTGATGGTGTCGGCTGCTTGACCTCAAGTAGCACTTGAGCGGGCAGAGGAAGACCATGGCATCGGGGCTCGATCTGGCCCATGGCATGGTGGATCTGCAACGTGAGGAGGGAGAGGGTCATGGCAAATAAGAGGGATGGACCAGAAACCCTCTGTTGTTGCGTGGTTGTGCCATGTCGATGAGGCGGGCTGAGAGACGGAGGTGAGGTCATGGCGGCGGATCCCGTCGAAGAAGAGCGGAGCGGCCGCCGGCGACGCCGGCCCAAAACCCTAGCACCGAATGGGTTGCAGACGGTGAAGACGAGTGTGCCGGTGAGCGCGCGCACGACCTCGTCCGACGCGAGCACGAGGGACTGGGCGGCGCCATGGGGAAAGGAGGAGGCGACGGCGAGGGTGGAGAGGTGGTGCTGGAGAGGCGGCAGTGAGGGGGGTTGGGAGACGGAGAGGGGGGGGGGGACGTGCGGCGGTGGCGTGGATCTGAATCGGGGAAGAGTATGAGAGGGGATCGATGGGAGTTAGGGTTTTGGGGTAGTTGGGCTGCGGGTGGGGTTTTCTTTTTCTTTTTTTCTCCTTTTTCTGTAGATAAATGGGATAGATGGGTGGATGGATGTGTGCTACGTCATCAATCCGTGGCACAAACGTTTCAACCAATGAGAACAAAGCTTATGTAATTGTATTATTTCTTTTTGTTCTCTTGTATTTTTTGCACAAGGTTGTATCTTGGAATGGCATAGGTTTTTCAAAGGGCGTTGATCTGCGCCGGTCGACCAGCTGAGTTGCTCCACCAGTCTCCCTGCGTCCGCTGGATTCATCCATCCATAGACGTTGGATATGTGTTCTTTCGGTTATCTCTCAGCCCGCATCTCGCACACACACATGAAAAAAAAAGATGCATCCACCTTCTTCACAACTGCTCGCGCACAACTCTCCCCCACACGTCTGCCCACATTTCCTAGGATGGCGACCTGCGAAGTGCCCCTGCAACTCTCAGGCGGCGGCTTGCCGGCGTGGAGTCAGGGGAGGGAGGGGCCGTGTTTCGCGGCGGCTGGTGTGATTGGATTCTCAATCTGAAGTAAAGAAGACGAGAGAGAGACACACACAAGGGAGACGTAATCTCAAACGCACGATGAGATTGGATCGCACGATGCGCGTGTGACCGACGAATCATTGGACCGACGCGTCGTTGTTAAACGTTCCCCTTTTCAAATGACATTATATTTTGCACAAGTTTGCATCTTTGAATGGCAAACAATGTTGCTTAAGAAAGTTTTCATTATCTTTACATGAAAATTTCATTTCACATTTTTCAAGTGCACAAAATGAGTTTTTTTAAGAACCTATCAAATATTTGTTGAAAAATTGGACCAAATCATCTTCTATATCTAAATAGGGGCTCCCCACTACCTGATTTTCCTAGCTTCTTATGAAGCCACATCACCCGGATTATTATAGCCGTTGATATAGTACAGCCGAGCAGTCTGCAGCCGTTTGATCTAAGAGTTGATTAAATTTACTGGAACTTGCCACCCCTAAGTGGAGAATAACGATTCGCAGTGCCCTCTATTCTTCAACTCGCACTGTCCTGCTCGCTGTCTCGGCTATGCGAGTCGCATTTTTGTACGTGGGCTATAGAACTGGGCTCTTTGTAAACGTTCTAAGCCCACGGCAAATGAATCAATAGCCCATGTATCCTTCGTCACCCATCGCGTCTTCATCTTCCCCGTGCAATCCCTATTATCCCCATAGCCGCCGCCACAACCGCTCCCCGCCTGGTACCTCGGGTCCACGGCCATCCGCCGGCACAGCCACTACGCTCCCCGGCCTGTCCCTCGGCCAGCCGCCGACACGCTGAACGCTTACTGGTCAGTCGCCGCCATGCCGGACGCTCTCTCAGCCAGCCGCCGCCATGGCCGATGCTCCCTCGGCCAACCGCAGCCACCGTGACGACGCCCCTTCACCTGCTACTGCCGCCATGACCGACGATCTCCCGTGCATTAATTCTCTTGCCGCTACCGCATTATGGCCATCACTACCCTTCCACCTCCACGACGTATGTTATCCCGACCATAATGCATCCACAAATGTTCATGAAACGTCCTCACCCACAACCTAATTCATCACCCCTCATTACATCACCTTCCATTAACCTGCAAATTCGGAGTAAAGTGGGTTTAGATACCCCTATGTAATGTCATCGTCATCCATCACAGACGCCTTCTCGCGCCCCGTCCGAAGAGGCCTCCGGTGTGGTAGGTGCACACTCACTATTTCCAGCAGCCTATGATTTTTTCCATCCTGAAGCTAATGCCTTCGAATCTTTTCAGGTTGCGCTTCGGATCAAAGGTGCTCGGCTCCACATTATGCTTCATAGATCCCTTGCTGTTGGGAATTGTTTCATTACTTCACACGTCTTTGCATTTGTTCCAGATTGTGCTTTACTCTCATTTTGTCATGTGCAGCAAATTCTCCTCAAGGTGTCCATTGATCCCGCCCCCTTGCACTACAGGTCTGGTTCTAAATCCTAGAACTTCATCATGCAATTGTCTTTCTTGGTTGTGCAATGCTTATCTTCGAAATTCATGTCTTGGCTGATGCAAAGCTTGATGCTTCTGGGCAAAAACATGACGAAATATTGCTCTTAAATTTTCCATGTCCCAATATACCACCACATTGTGTCGGTTAATTGATTTTCCAACTATTTCTATGACAGATTGTCATTGGGTTCATGCTATATCTATAGATTTTAAGTTCTGCTAGATAATATTTCTCTCCCGTGCAATCCGAGTGATATATATACATCAGTAATCTCTTGGTTGAGCCAAGTCACATACCCGAGAAGAATTAAAAGATGCAGCTCATTCAAGCTGTAGACTATCATCACAAACATTAGGAACTACATCCATAATTTGGAGACAGAGAGGAATTATTCTTCATATCAATATATCATAAAATATAACTACATACAGCAAATAGACATGCGTAGGCTCTGCTAGCCTGAAGAACTATATGTATATCTTGGAAATAATACACTTGACAGGTTGACAGGTCTACATGTGTTCTTGCTTCAAACTTTATCTCTAACAGTATGAATTATATATATGACATGTTGTTTACTGTAAATGTTAGATAAGTGAATTGATAAAATAAGAGATGTGTAAAAAGAGGGACAAGATATACAACCATAGATTACACAGGAGAAAACTTGGGCTCAACTCGCTTGGTTTATAGAACTTTTTTACATTTTTCAAGACGTATACAGTCACCTTTAGAAGGGTACCAGTGACGTATGATAATACTATTACTAAAGCATAAATGTGTGTTAGGCTGACTGATGCCCAGTTAGCTAGGATGGGAAGTGAAAATAACTATTAAACATAATTAGTCCCCTTAATTTGGTTTTCATTAACAAATGTAGACTCGGGCGTATTAAAACTTATACTTCCTATTTTGTCAGTAGTTTGGTGTACTAAAAACACAGACTTGGAGCAACACAATGAGATTGTGAATTTTTGGTACTAGCATATATTTGAAAATCTTTCTTAATTATTCTGGCATTGTCAACATTTTCTGTTTTGTCGATGTATTAAATGCCCCGCTCTGTCATATAGAAAATCATGGATGTACACCATCTGTTAAATTTGTAGCAGCTAGCAGCAAAAAAAATGTGTATTTTATTTACCTTTGTTTGGTAAGCAGCAAGAGTGAAATTTATTTAGCCTCATTTGATAATCAGCAAAACAGGCTTCCTACTACAACACACACATCTATATAACATAATCGTATTGCATTTTCAGCTTACCACTTATCTTTCCAATCACGGGTCGAAAACAAGTACAAATGGGCAACCGAAGTATCAGGTACTCCTGCTGAATTGGTTTTCCCTATATTTCATTTCACTTCTAACCTTGATTGACAACATATACCTAATTTGGCAAACAATAATTTGCCACGTTCTAGCACCATTTCACTAAGAGAAGCTCAAGAGAAATACACAAATGCAATTGCAAAGATGAAGAGCACAAAGGACCCGGTGTTTATAACTTTTAAACCGGAATACAAGCCTCAAGGCACCACTGACCCACTGCATGGTGACCATCCATTCTCATATGTTGGATACATTGTTGAGTATGAAAAGAATGGGATATCATATGCCCAGGTCATAGTAATTGCACAAGGCACACCTAAAAACAACATCAAATATATCCTGTAAGAATATGGTTCATGCTACAAAGTGCTAGCTTTTTATCATACAATATATGGTTCTTGCTACAAACTGATATGGTTTAATCATGTGTTACATATTTGTATCAACAATAATTTTCAACCTTTCCAATATAAGAAATCTATCATTTATTGACTCAAATTATGTTCTTCTTTGAGATGTCGATGCTCTGAATTTCCACACAAAAATTCCGCAGCAACGCGCGGGGCATCACCTAGTTTTTTATAAAATATTAGGACATATTTAATGTAAATTGACCAAATGGTTGGGTGTCAAAAGCTTTGATCCACCTCTGGTGAAAAAGACAAATTTATGTCGATTCAGTAGGAAGCGGGTTAAATTTGAACTGTAGTTGCCTCATAGTTTGCTATTTATTTTTTCCAAAAATCATTTCTAGGTACATAAGTAGCTATTTTAGCAGATAAACATCAAAAGTTTTCCAAGATTCAACCACTAGCTAGGAACGGCCAAGCCCGTCGTTTTGACCGCATTTTGAAACAGTCATAAAAAATTCAAAAAAACAAAAAAATGGAAAAACTTCGCATTGTGTCATTATATGTGACCACATTTTTAGGAAAAATAATAAAGTTGTAATACAGTAATTGTTTTAAAAAGGTGTTCTCAGAAATAATCTATCATGCGTGAAGATTCATGGCTTTTAAGCCAAATGATCCATCTTATGGCCACATTCATGCATAGTTTGTTCAAACGATCTCATATTGTGTACAAGGGTGCATCTTGGAATTCCAAACAATGTTGCCTAAGGAACTTTTCATTTTTTTTGCACGGAAAATTCATTTTCCATTTTCCGAGTGTCCGAAATGAGTTTTTTTTTATGAAGGACCTACCAGATATTTGTTGAAAAATCGGACCAAATCATTTTTATAAAATATTAGGACATATTTAATGTAAATTGACCAAATGGTTGGGTGTCAAAAGATTTGATCCACTTCTGGTGAAATAGACAAATTTCTCTCGATTCAGTAGGAAGCGGGTCAAATTTGAACTGTAGTTGCCTCATAGTTTGCTATTTATTTTTTCCAAAAATCATTTCTAGGTACATAAGTAGCTATTTTATCAGAGAAACATCAAAAGTTTTCCAAAATTAAACCACCAGCTAGGAACGGTCAAGCCCGCCGTTTTGACCGCATTTTGAAACGGGCATAAAAAATTCAAAAAAAATCAAAAAAATGGAAAACCTTCGCATTGTGTCATTATATGTGACCAAGTTTCCAGAAAAAATAATAAACTTGTAATACGGTAATTGCTTTGAAAAAGTGTTCACAGAAATGAGCTATCATGCGTGAAGATTCATGGCTTTCAAGCCAAATGATCCATCTTATGGCCACATTCATGGCATAGTTTGTTCAACTGATCTCATATTGGGCACAAGGATGCATCCTGGAATTCCAAACAATGTTGCCTAAGGAAATTTTCATTTTCTTTGCATGGAAATTCATTTACCATTTTCTGAGTGTCCGGAATGAGTTTTTTGTTGTGAAGGACCTACAATATATTTATTGCAAAATTGGACCAAATCAATTTTCTAAAATACTAGGCCATATTGAATGCACAATTGACCAAATGGTTGGGTGTCAAAAGTTTTGATCCACCTCTGGTGAAAAAGACAAATTTCTGTCGATTTAGTAGGAAGCGAGTCAAATTTGAACTGTAGTTGCCTCATAGTTTGCTACTTATTTTTTCTAAAAATCATTTCTAGGTACATAAGTAGTTATTTTATCAGAGAAACATCAAAAGTTTTCCAATATTCAACCACTAGCTAGGAACGGTCAAGCCCGCTGTTTTGACTGCATTTTGAAACGGGCATAAAAAATTCAAAACAAATCAAAAAGTTGAAAAACCTTCGCATTGTGTCATTATATGTGGCCAAGTTTCCAAGAAAAAAAATAAACTTGTAATATGATAATTAATTTTGAAAATTATTCTCAGAAACGAGCTATCACGTGTGGAGATCAATGGATTTCAAGTCAAATGATCAATTTTATGGCCACATTCATGGCATAGTTTGTTCAAATGATCTCATATTGTGCATATAGGTGCATATTGGAATGACAAACAATGTTGCCTAAGGAGTTTACATTTTGTTTGGACGAAAAAAATAATTTTTCCATTTTTTGAGTGCCTAAAATGAGTTTTTTGTGTGAAGGACCTACCATATATTTGTTGCAAAATTGGATCAAATCATTTTTCTAAAATATTAGGCCATATTTTATGTACAGTTGATCAAATGGTTGGGTATCAAAACCTTTCCATCTATTCAATTAGAGATACTTCAAAAGTTTTGCAAAATTCAACACCTAGCAATTTGAACTACATTTGTTTCATAGTTTTCTCTTTATGTCTCCAAAAATCATTTCTAGGTAAGCAACTAGATATTTCATTAGAGATCCAACAAAAGTTTTGAAAGACTCCCTCTAGCTATGACGGTCATGCTGCCATTTTGACCGCAATAATAGGGTGTTTTCATTTTCCTATTCTCGTAATTTTATATTTTTAAGTTGTTTCGAGATTTTCCTATAATGAAGAACCTTTTTCTAGAGAGATAAATTTTTAGAAAATGGTTTATTGACTTCAAAAAGTTTTCATAATATTTCGATAATGTTCATGATTTTTGGAAAAATGTTCGTTGAATTAAAAAATGTTCTTGAATTCAAAACATTTCATGAAATTTATTTTTTTCATTGAATTTATTGAATTTGTTAACATACTTCTGAATTCGTGAATGTTGTTTTGCATTAGTGTACATTTTTTGAATTATAATCTTTTTTGTAATCCCCAACTTTTTTATGAAACAAAAATAAAAACGGAAAAGAAAACAGAAAACAAAAAACTAATGAAAAAAGAGGGAGCCCGGCCTGGGCCGGCCCAAGTTCTACCATAGCATCGACACTAACCTTTATTCCTGAATGGGCCAAAGCCTAGGCGACACACGAAAATGTTGAAAGAAAATAAAATAGGAGGTGGTCTTGTCCGAACAAGGCCCAATCACCAACGTGGTGGTAGCCTGGTGGTTTGCTTCTCTAAACGGGACTAAGACGTTGCGGGTTCGAGTCCCACGGGAGCCATTTTTTGCTGCGTTTATTCGTCAATTTGCAGGTCCTTTATTTTAGAGGAGGACGGTCCCACGTGTCTTAGGTATTGTATTAGTTGGTCCTGCTTGTCAGTAGTAGGCCTCACATGTTAGTGTACTCAATGAGTTAATATGTGAGTGGACAACGGGTCCCACATGTCATTGGCATTGTGTTAGTTGGCCCCGCATGTCAGTGGTAGGTCCATAGATCATTTTAGTAAATATGTGAGTGGTCAAACCAACTGCTAGAAGTGACACATGAGCAAAAATGACATGACACGTAGGCGGAATTGATGATGTGGCATCCAGTCATATCAATGCATCCCTGTTTAGAACATTATGACCATTTATATTGGTCGTGATCAGCTCGAAATATGGCAACAGACCAGTGTTGTCTGCTTTACGACCATTTCGTGTAAGGAAATTGCGACCTTTCTGACCAAAATGGTCGTTATGGTTTAGGGTTTGGAGCCCCTTGAACAGCTTTTGACCAATTAGTTTCAAATGGTCATAGATTTACGACCAATTCTTTCAGGGTCACTGACAGAAGGTCATAAGTTGACATATTTCTTGTAGTGTTGCCTCATCGGCATATCAAGTGGTAGTTTGCTTCATGGGAGAAAGACACATCGCTAGTGTATAGCTTCGCATCGCCGGTCATCTACATAGTGCGGACTGTGTGTGATGATGAGAAGGCTCCGTCCTGCAGCGGCTACGAGCGCTGACATATTGGCCTCGTCGTGACCGGTATAGCTGGTGTCCCCCTGGTGCGGCAAGCCAACCTCGTTGTGGCCGATGATCTGCACCGTTTTCATTACTTGTAGGGTAGAAACCATTAAGAGGTTATCAGGGATCAAACTGGGGAATGTGCACTACAACAAAACAAAGATTAAGTACTACAATCATGTAACACATAGGAAAACATGTTTCGGAGAAAATTTGCAGAAACGCATCATGTCTGTTGCAGATTGGACAGTAACACATAGTTGATAAGATTCGAAAACGTGTTACCGCACATTACCATAGTAACTTAAAAAGTTTGTGTTGCTCCATCTGTGTTACAACTATTGATGCAGTAACACATAATCATGTGTTGTTGCATAGTGTTACAAACTATATAACTTTAGCGAAAAAGGAACAGTTTTAAAATACTATATAGTGCCACACTGCTTACAAACATAAGTTCAAATTTTCACTCAATTGATTTTCACAAAAATCATTTTCTATGACATAAGCTTGTACATACGTCTTGAATATTTTTCCTATATTACTTAACTTCATTTGAGATACATATATATACACTGGTGGAAAAAGGGCCTTTGGTCGCGGTTCGCAACTGCCATTAGTCGCGGTTGCGCAACCGCGACCGAACGGGCGCGACTAAAGGCCCCCCCCTTTAGTCGCGGTTGCTTAAGAACCGCGACTAAAGGCCCGTCCACGTGGGCGCCAGGTGGCCGTCGGGGCGGAGGACCTTTAGTCGCGGTTCTTGTGGCTAACCGCGACTAAAGGCCGCCACAGGTTTTTGAAAAAAAAAATTGAATTTTTTTTTTTCAAATTTCTGAATTATTTTAACCTCTAGTCTCTAATCACCACCCCTCATCACTTCTCAATTTATTCTTTTATCACCCCTCATCATTCCAAATCATCTAACTTCCCAACCGGTCACCCATCCCTCTCACTACTCCAGCCCAAGCACGCTTAACTTCCGGGTTCTATTCTCCCACGCTCCAAGTCTGCACTTGTTGTTTTCCTGACAATAGTAAGATGTCAATCCTATTAACCTTCAGGAATTTTGCTTGAGCATGAAGTGACACATTTCACTGTTTGAGTTTGAAACTATTGTGTTTTAAAAAACAATAATTATTTAGTAACACTAATATTTCTTGAATAATTAGTTTGACCATTGTTTGACCACAGTTTGACCACAGTTGACCACAGTTTGACCAGATTTGACCAAAATTGAAATAATTAAAATAATTATTTAGTAACACTAATATTCTAGAATAATTAGTTTGACCATTGTTTGACCATAGTTTGCCCACTGTTTGAATATTTTTCAATTTTTTCCACTCTAGATCTTACAAGCCCCGTAACTTTTTTTCTATTAGGTTTTTGAGGATTTTGAAAATGTTTAACGGGGTTCCCCCATGTTAAATTTGGATGTAACTTTTCGAGTAGATGATTTTTCATATAAAAAACTTTTTCATCCGAGTTAGTATGCAAAAGTTATGCCCATTTTTACAAATTTCAGAGAGATTTTGCAAATAAAGTCAAAATTCACATTTGCAAATTTTCCCAACAACTATTCCACATATCATATGATAAACTTATTTTCTTTTATTTTTTTGACATTTCCATTATTTTCTTTTATTTTTTTAAAACTGAAAAGGCGATCCCGGGGGGGGGGGTAGAGTTTGAAAATGGGACCTTTAGTACCGGTTCGTGGCACGAACCGGGACTAAAGGTCTCAACCCCATTAGTTCCGGTTCGTGCCACAAACCGGGACTAAAAGGGAGGAGCTTTAGTCGCGGTTGGCCTGGCCAACCGCGACTAAAGGCCTTTGGGCACCTTTAGTCGCGGTTGGCCTGGCCAACCGCGACTAAAGCCCGCGAGCGCCCTGGGCCCAGGCATTTGGTCGCGGTTCATCTGCCGAACCGCGACTAAAGACTTCATTAGTCGCGGTTCCTACAGTTTCGCGACTAATGGGGCTGGACGGAAGCCTCTTTTTCTACCAGTGATATATGGCTCAAATTGAAATTACTCTTCCAATATGCACGCATAAATTCATTCATTTATCTATAGAAAATAGCGAATAAATTTCAAATTTTGTTCTAAAATTTAAATATTAGCATGGAAGCATATTATATATACATAATCTTCCTATAAGAAATTGAAGACATGTGACGTGAAAGCATATTATATGTACATAATAATCTTGCTATAAAAATTTTAGAACATATGGGCCCGTAAGCAAGTGAGACCGGCTAAATAACCCAACAGATCCCAGGGTCATTTGACAATCATGAACAACGTAAAATGACCAACAATGAGGGCCATTTGACATGCATGAAGAAAAAATAGTGATATCCTAAAAAAAATCGAACTTGCTACCTACTAGCAAGAAAGGCAGCTCACGTGATAACCACGTGGCCAATATTGTTGCTGTGCTTGAAATGAATTACGCGGCATGTTTTTTTTTTGGAGGGAAACCTGTATCCTTTATTCAAGTTGTAAGTTCATAGGGATACAGATGATATCGGGCAAAGAAGCAAGCCACACATGGCGCCATGAAGAAAGAGAAGAAGCTACTTTAGCTAAAGCATGAGCCTCTACATTGTGCTCTCTTTTCTCATGAACAAAAGTGACCTCCTAGAAATATGTAGATCGATGTTGAATCTCCCAAAGAATCGTGACGTACCGGCAAGGGGCTTCCACCGCAATGTTGGCCACCACTTCTGCACAGTCCAACGCAATATGAAGTGAATGCACATTTAGATCTACCGCAAGAGGCAATGCTTCATTACACGCCATGGCTTCCAGCGACGCCGGGTCAGTAAGGCCGTTCAGCACCAATGCCGACGCTCCAAGGTACCGGCCCCATCTATCTCTACAAATGACAGCTGCCGCACCCATCTTACCACTCTGCGACAACCCGCCGTTGACGTTTAGCTTCACAAATCCGTACCCCGGAGGGATCCAGGTCGAACGTGCCGACTATGCTCTAGGCGAACAGGAAAGATCTGAGATTACATGCAGGCCCTGTTGCTTCACATGCACGTCCTTGGTTGTGGTAGACTTGAGTGACGGAATCAGTTCAAGGTCCTAAATGAATCTCTTGATAAAGCATGACGTGCTCATCGGACTCTGGAATTGTTCATCATGGATAGCACGTCTCCTAGCCCACCATATTGCCCACATTGTGACCAATACATGGATTACCTCTTGCTCTGGGAGTGTATTGAGGAGCCAGAACATCCCAAGCTTGGCGTTTTTGGTAGTATTAGATATCACGACCTCCGTTAGCTCCTCATCAGCCAAGGCCCAGACACACCGTGCCATATGACAACTAAACAGCGAATGCCTCCAAGAATCCACCACATCGTTACAAATACCACATGCTGGCGTGTCAGCCATCTTCTGATGATTGCGAACATCACCTGTGGGAAGAGAGGTTTTTGCAAGACGCCATGCAAGGACCTTTACCTTGGATGGAACATTAAGCTTCCATAATTTTCCCCAATCACGCCGGTCCTCTTCCAACCGGGAGTGGCCGGGGTTGTTCTCGAGCCAGTCCGTGCGGTGTTGCTTCATGGATGCCAGTAGTCTATAGGCAGACCGGACTGAGAAAATTCCCTTCTTATCATAATGCCATGACCAAAAGTCCCGTTGCACACGGGAGCTTAGAGGGATATTAAGGATAGCTTCCCTGTCCATTGCAAAAAAATGTTCATCCAACAGCGCCACATCCCAAGAAGCTGATGTGTGGTCAATTAATTCCGAAACTCTGTGGGGTGGATTAGATGATTTTGGGCATACCGGCCGTAGCTTGAAATCTCTAGGGATCCTATTGTCCTGCCAGATATCAGGTGTCATTGCCCATCCTAATCCTTTTGATTATGCCGAGCTTGAGTGTGTCCCGTCCCTCCAATACAGATCTCCAAACCTGTGAGGGATTTTTGCCAAGCTCCGCATCCAAAACCGAACAGTCTGGGTAATAATCAGATTTCAAAATCCATGCACTCAAGGAGTGGGGCTCTTGTAGGAGATGCCATGCTTGTCGGGCAAGCAGTGCAAGATTAAAAAGCTTAATATCATGGAAACCCATACCTCCCATGAACTTTGGTTGAGACATTACTTCCCATGACACCCACGCCGTTTTCCTCTCCCCCTTCTTCGACCCCCACCAGAATTTCCGAAGGAGGCCATTAATATGTTGGCATAGACCCCGGGGCAGCTTGAAACGTGCCATGGAATACATGGGTATCACTTGAGCAACAGATTTTATAAGAACCTCATTACCCCCAACAAAGAGCGTTTTTTCCATCCACCCCTGGACATGCTTCCATATCCTATCCTTCAAGAACTTGAAAGATCCCTCTTTTGCTCTGCCAACATCCGAGGGGAGTCCTAGATACTTATCTAAGAGCTGCTCGTTCTGGACATCCAGACTTTGCTTGATTTCCTGCCTGAGAGATTCAGAGCATCCCTTGCTAAAAAATATGGATGATTTATCGTTATTTATCCCATGGCCCGATGTTGCACAATATCTCTGTAACAGAGCCTCAACTCGCATAGCCATAGTAGGAGTAGCCTCAAAGAAAAGCAAACTATCATCAGCAAACAATAGGTGATTAACATGAGGAGCACCAGGAGCCAGCTGACTACCATGAATTGCTTCTCCCGGATTGCTAGATTTCAGTAAATAGGAGAGACCTTCAGCCGCAAGAAGGAAGAGATAGGGGGGATGGGGTCCCCCTGCCTGAGTCCTCGTGAAGGCTTAAACTCCTCCAGCTTCCCTCCATTGAACATAACTGAGAAAGAGACCGAAGTGACACACCTCATAATGGTTTCTGTAAAACGTGGGCTGATCCCGAGCTTCAACATAACCACCTTCAAATACGGCCACTCAAGCCTATCATAAGCTTTCATCATGTCAAGCTTGAGCGCGCAATACCTATTCCCCTTAACTTTCCTGGTTTTCATGTAATGTAGACACTCATAAGCAGAGATAAAATTATCAGTAATGAGCCTTCCTGGTACGAATGGAGATTGTTCCTCAGAGATGACATCGGGGAGAATGAGTTTGAGCCGATTAGCTAGTACCTTGGATGCGATCTTAAAGATCACATTGCAAAGACTTATCGGTCGAAACTGTCCTAAATTTTTTGGACTCGCAATCTTGGGAATTAAAACAATGAACGTCTTGTTTATCTCCTCCGAGGAATCATCACCACTCAAAACACGCAATACCATATCAGTTACCTCATCACCACATAGGTCCGAATGTCTCTGGAAAAATTGTGCCGGAGATCCATCGGGGCCGGGAGCCTTCGTAGGGAACATTTGAAAGAGCGCATCCTTTACCTCCTCCTTTGTATAGGGCACATTTAGCTTGCTGTTCATAAGGCCATCAACCCTCTCTGGTATGTGGGACAGTACCTCCTCTATACCAATCATATTCTATGAAGTATACAATTGCTCAAAGAAGGCCGTAGCCATTGCAGCCAATTCCTCTTGATCAGTACACATGGTTCCATCATTCCGTTGTAACTCAACAATGCGATTTTTTGCTTTCCGGGTGCTCGCTTTGCGATGGAAGAACTTCGTATTGCTGTCACCCTCAACCAGCCACTGTATGCGGGCTCACTGACGCCACATGACCTCCTCACGGAAGCATAATTCAACAATCCGAGCCTCCACGTCCTGCTCTTCCTTTGATGGTGCAGTTCTGTCCGACACAACACGCAACTCGCCGAGCTTCACTTGTAATCTGCATAACTCGGTCCGGACCGAGCCAAAGGTATTCTTCCCCCATGTTTGTAGGGCTGCAACAACATTAGAAAGTTTCTCCGCCAGCCCTGCTTTGTGTGCGCCCGACCAGCGGCTCTCCAAGCATCATCAATCATTGCTCGAAGCGTGCATCACATTCCCACATGCATTCATACCTGAAAGGCCTCTGCGTCGCCCGAGGACTAATGTCAACTTGCTCTGTTTCCAGTAATATGGGACTATGATATGGTTTCACCGCTGTTAGATGCTCCAACGATGCAAAAGGGAATATAGAAGACCAACATGTTGTAGCTAGTGCCCTGTCGAGACGCACTCGAAAATAATGCCCGCCATCCACTTTTTTCTCCCACGTACAGTCCAGCCCTCTGTAGCCCAAGTCTGCAAGCGAACACACGTCAATTGCTTCCCGGAAAGCCTCCATATGTGCACTATCTCGTTCATTGGGTACAATCTGCTCTTCCTGACGGAGACGGAGGATCTCGTTGAAGTCACCGATACAGAGCCCTGGCAAAGTGCTCTCGCTTCTTAGTCTCTTCATGGTTTCCCATGTTTTATATGGCATGTTACGATTAGCCTCACCATAGAAACAAGTTAACCACCATTGCTCCTTTCCAACTTCCTTCACCCATGCATCAACGTGATACTGTGAATAATTCTTTATTGATAAATCTAATGAGTTCTTCCAGAGAATACAAATCCCGGCTGCGGCCACTGCTACTCACACCAAAACTAAAATCAAAACCAAGCTTATATCGAAGTCCTTCTACCCGACTCTTTGAATGTTGGGTTTCAACCAAACAGAGAATCGAGGGCGAACAAAACTCCAAGAGACTGCGGAGTTCCCTAACTGTCGCGGGGTTGCCTATCCCGTGGTAGTTCCAACATAGGGTTTTCATTGGGCTTGGCGGTGCTCCGGCACGGAGCCCACCAATAATGCATCTTACTTGGGGATGTCACTTTCTTAACTCTCTTTATATCTCTCGGCGAAACATACACCGGCGGCAGCGGCGTTATTTTCTCCGTATGATTAGCAGGGAGTAACAAGGGTGCAGATGTCCTGACATGAGCAATAGGGGTCGTCGTAACCACGGCGACCGCCATCTTCTCTTTCGCGGTTGCACTGTATGTCCTCATCACAGCAGGTATCACGGCGCTCGCATCTAGCTCCTGGTTCAGATTTCTTTGCTTCGTCGAATCCTCCTTTACCTACCCGACACCATCAGCTTCAGTATCCTTCAGAGGGCTTGTAACTTCATCCATATCCTGCGATTCATCACCCAATCCAGCTTCCTGCGAAGACCTCTTTGTAGAACCTTGAGAAGAGGTGTCTACAGGGGGGTGATTAGACACTAAGTACCAAAGTTGCAGTTTTTAAGCTTTTCTTAAAGTTTAAGTGGAGTTTAGGCACAAATTTAACATTCACAACACATATCAAGCAAGCATGCAACGAGTTTATGAGCAGCGAAAAGTAAAGCATGCAACTTGCAAGAATGTAAAGGGAAGGGTTTGGAGGATTCAAACGCAATTGGAGACACGGATGTTTTTGGCGTGGTTCCGATAGGTGGTGCTATCGTACATCCACGTTGATGGAGACTTCAACCCACAAAGGGTAACGGTTGCGCGAGTCCACGGAGGGCTCCACCCACGAAGGGTCCACGAAGAAGCAACCTTGTCTATCCCACCATGGCCGTCGCCCACGAAGGACTTGCCTCACTAGCGGTAGATCTTCACGAAGTAGGCGATCTCCTTGCCCTTACAAACTCATTGGTTCAACTCCACAATCTTTTCGGAGGCTCCCAAGTGACACCAAGCCAATCTAGGAGACACCACTCTCCAAGAAGTAACAAATGGTGCATTGATGATGAACTCCTTGCTCTTGTGCTTCAAATGATAGTCTCCCAACACTCAACTCTCTCTCATAGGATTTGGATCTGGTGGAAAGAGGATTTGAGTGGAAAGCAACTTGGGGAAGGCTAGATATCAAGATTCATATGGTAGGAATGGAATATCTTGGCCTCAACACATGAGTAGGTAGTTCTCTCTCAAAAATAGTAAGTTGGAAGTGTAGGTTTAGTCTGATGGCTCTCTCCATGAATGAAGAGGAGGTGGAGGGGTATATATAGCCTCCACACAAAATCTAATCGTTACACACAACTTGCCAAACTCGGTGAGACCGAATTGAGAAACTCGGTCAGACCGATTTAGCAAATAATGTGACCGTTAGGGTTTTCGGTGGGACCGAAATGCAACTCGGTAGGACCGATTCGGTTAGGGTTAGGGCATAACGTAATCTCGGTGAGACCGATTACACAAACTCGGTGAGACCGATTTTGCTAACAAGCTAACCAGAGAGTTGGTCAGGCAAACTCGGTTGGACCGATTATCAAACTCGGTGGGACCGATTTTGGTAATGAGTCAACCAGAAAGTTTGCATTGTAATCTTGGTAGTACCGATTGCTCAAACTCGGTGAGACCGATTTTGATAATGGACATACACAGAGAGATTACGATCCCATCTCGGTGAGACCGAGATCCCTATCGGTGAAACCGATTTGCCTTGGGTTTGTGGAGTGGCTAAGACATCCAAACTCGGTGGCGCCGGATAGGAAGAATCAGTGGGGCCGAGTTTGACTTTAGGTTTAGGACTTATGTGTGGAAGTGGGAAAGTAGTTGAGGGTATTTGGAGCATATCACTAAGCACTTGAAGCAAGAGGCTCATTAAGCAACACCTCATCCCTCCTTGATAGTATTGGCTTTTCCTATAGACTCAATGTGATCTTGGATCACTAAAATGTAAAATGAAGAGTCTTGAGCTTGAAGCTTGAGCCAATCCTTTGTCCTTAGCATCTTGAAGGAGTTCCACATCCTTTAGTCCATGCCACTCCATTGTTGAACTTGTCTGAAAAATACTAGATAAAAGTGTTAGTCCAACAAGAGATATGTTGACATTAATTACCAAAACCACCTAGGGAGCACTTGTGCTTTCAATCTCCCCCTTTTTGGTAATTGATGACAACATACATCAAAGCTTTAGATAAAGATATAAAGAATAGCAAGTAAAGCTTTGGAAAGACATGTAACAAGCATAGGCTCCCCCTACATTTATGCAATCATGTGAATATTGAAAATGGAAGCATGTGATAGCATAACCATGATAGAGCAGGCAATGTGTTACATGTATCTTGGCCATATGCATCAGAGCAAAAAATATTAAAGGAAATACCTTCATGCCCATGAGTCCTTCTTGCAAACAGTATGTACATCAGCAAGAATTCCTCATACACATGATTGTGATGCATATACTTACCTTGTAGTCTTGAGTTGGCTTAGGATGGAATGAACCTGTCAAAATAAGGTTAGATAACACAGATGCATCTACTAGCCAGAGCAAACAGAAGAAACCACAAGAATACCAAGACTGGGATGACATGTAGAGAGTGAGTACTAAGTACTACATTGGATTAGACATGTCCCCAAGAGTAAAGATATGCAATGAATTTGAATGATTTCTTTCCCTTAGATGTCTTGCTCCCCCTGAATCTAGCATGGGATACTGGGAGAAGATAGGGAACAGAAAATCAGAGCTGAAGGATATAAATGAACAGAGCTAATGCAAACTAATGCAAGTAAGCACATATGAACATGTATTTCCCCTCAAGAAGACATGTGGCATCTCTCCTCTTGAACACCAAGCATCTAGGATCCTTGAGAAATACTTTCTACTAGTATTCTCTCCCCCTGGAGATCTCTCTCTCTCTCCCAGAAGGATCTCTCTCTCTCCTTCTTTGATGTGATCTCTTTAAGTGATAAGCTTTGATGTGATCTCTCTCTCCCCCTTTAACATCAATTTCCAAGAAGGGCTTGATAAAGATGTAATCTCTCTCTCTCTCCCTCTGGAATTTGTCGTGAATGGGTTTGATCCTTGAGTCACAACATAAAGCAAAGATAAAAATGTGATGCTTGTAGAGGACAAGATTCTTTGAGTGGAGCTGGATCAGAAGAAACACAGAATAAGTGGCAAATTGTTTTTCCTGTTGTGAAATCGGTGGCACCGAGTTCTAAGCTTTGGTTGCACCGAAAGGATTCGGTTGGACCGAAAATAACAAATCGGTGTAACCGAGTTCATCGCAGTGAAAAGACTTGTCACCTCAGCTCACTAGACTAATAAGATCTCACAAAGATTTGCAAGGAATTTACTGAATGATATGCAAGGAATTGGATGCATAAAATGCAGAGTAAAAGGAAGGAAATCTAGATGAAGTTTTTTTTTGAAAGGGGAAACAAATATGCATGAGACAAATGCAAAAATACAGAAAAGAACACATGAGAACTTCATCTAGAGATGGTCGGCGACGAAGTCACCTATGTTAGAGTATATTGACTTAGGAGTCAAGTGAGATCACTTGATCATAGGTCATACTCATCGTTTAAGCTCAAAATGGGGTTACCATTTTTCGTTTAAGCATCTTAATGTATTCTCATCTTGTCGAGTTGCTTTAGCTCATGTCTTGGAGTAAAGCTTCTCTAAGATTGAATAACATACCTTGGTTGGTGGTGTTGTCCATGTAGTTGAACTTGTGTGAGTTGCTCGAGGTTGATGTAGCTCATCAAGAATTTGGAGCACCACTTTGAATTTGAGTCCATCTACCTACATGGGTTAGTTCTTGCAAGGAATAGCACTTGTGTATCCAAAAAAAATGACAATCATGAAGCTCAACATAGAATTTGTCAAAGGATATGTTTAAATGGTTTCGTGCTTCCTTGTCTTGAACCACCTTTGTGTACAGACTTGGTGATGTAGAGATTGCTCAAGATATGAGTAGATTACAATCTCATGGAATTTGATTCAACCAAGTACCTACAAGGGTTAGATAACATGCAAGATACAAATATATCCAAGACATAAGATTTTTATCATAAGAGAAATATCAAGGATTAGTCATAAGCTCATGTCTTGCATGTATCCAATGGAGTTTCTACTCCAAGTTTGAAGCATCGATGATGTTCAATTCTCCTCTTAACCCGCAAAACACTTTCTCATCAAGAGGTTTAGTGAATATATCCGCTAATTGCTTTTCGGTGCGAACATGCTTAAGATCAATGTCACCCTTAGCAACATGATCTCGAATGAAATGATCATGAACTTCAATATGCTTAGTTCGAGAATGTTGCACAGGATTATGACCAATTTTGATAGCACTTTCATTGTCACAAAGCAATGGAACATGTTTCACATATATCCCATAATCTTTAAGATTTTGAGTCATCCAAAGTAATTGAGCACAACATGAACCAGCGGCAATGTATTCCGCTTCGACAGTGGATAAGGATACTTAGTTTTGTTTCTTGGAAGACCAAGACACAAGAGATCTACCAAGAAATTGACAAGTACCCGAAGTGGACTTTCTATCAACCTTGTCTCCGGCATAGTCCGAGTCGGAGTAGCCAACAAGATCGAAAGAGGCCCTCTTAGGATACCAAATGCCAAAATTTGGTGTATGGATTAAGTATCTCACTATCCTTTTCACAGCCTTAAGATGACATTCTTTAGGAGCAGCTTGATATCGTGCACACATGCACACACTTAGCATAATATCGGGACGTGAAGCACATAGATATAACAATGAACCAATCATAGAGCGATAAACCTTTTGATCAACCGGTTCACCATCTTTGGTCAAATCAAGATGTCCACTAGTAGGCATGGGTGTAGACATACCTTTGCATTCTTGCATATTGAACTTCTTGAACAAGTCCTTGGTGTACTTTGTTTGAGAGACAAAAGTACCTTCCTTAGTTTGCTTGATTAGCAACCCAAGAAAGAATTTGAGTTCACTCATCATTGACATCTCAAACTTCTCCGACATTAGCTTCCCAAACTTTTCACCATAGTCCATACCTTCGACTTGTGTGTAGCCTTGGGCGACGAGACGTGCTTTGTTGCGAACTACTTGTCCATCTTCATCTTGCTTGTTGCGAAACACCCATTTGGTACCGATGATGTTGTGGTTGTTGTCGGGCTTCTCAACCAATGTCCAAACTTGGTTTCTCTCAAAGTTGTGTAGCTCTTCATGCATAGCGTTTATCCAATCCGGATCTTCCAATGCTTCTTCGACCTTCATAGGTTCAATGCTAGAGATGAAAGAATGGTTTTCACAAAAGTTAGATAAACGAGTTTTAGAGCGAGTGATTCTCCCGGTTTGAATATCATTGTAGATTTGCTCGACGGGATGGTCTTTAGCAATTCTTGCTCGAACTCGTGAAAGCTTTTGCTTGGTTCTTCGTTGAACATCTTCTTCATCTTGTTCTTCTTCTTGGCCTTCTTCATTGTTGGCGTTGTCGTTCTCTTGTCGTGGTGGAGGAGTTTGTTGACATTCATCTTGATGCACTTTCTCGTTTCCTTCATCTTGGTGTGTCCCACTTGTGGATGCTTCCGTATCAACTTTTGGTTCACCTTGTCATGAAGTAGAAGCTTCCACTTGGACAGATGAGGTACTCTCCTTCACCTCCGTTGGACGGACCTTTCCAATAGACAAGTCTTGGATTGCTTCCGAAGGATCTTTGTCTCCTACATCAATTGGCAATTGCTCTACTTGCGAGCCGTTAGATTCATCAAACTTCACATCTACCGTCTCTTCAACCTTTCAGGTGAAATTGTTGTAGACACGGTATGTGTGAGAGTTTGATCCATAACCTAGTAGGAAACCTTCATGAGACTTAGGAGCAAACTTAGAACGATGATGCTTATCAAGAATGTAGCACTTTGAGCCGAATACTCGAAAGTATCCAACTTGGGGTTTGTTACCGGTGAGTAGCTTGTATGCCGTCTTGCCGAGTAGCTTGTGAAGATACAAGCAAGTTGTTGCATGACAAGCTGTCTCAACCGCTTCTGCCCAAAAGTGCGTCGGCGTCTTGTACTCATCAAGCATTGTTCTCGCCATTTTGATGAGCGTCCGGTTCTTCCTCTCAACAACTCCATTTTGTTGAGGTGTGTACGTAGCCGAGAACTCGTGTGAAATCCCTTCTTCGTCAAGAAAGGTGTCCACATTTGCGTTCTTGAACTCCGTTCCGTTGTTGCTGCGAACCTTCTTGATCTTCACTTCAAATTGATTTTGGGCCTTCCTGGCGAAGTTTTTGAAGATCTTTTGGACCTGCGATTTATCATCGAGAAAGAACACCCACGTAAATCTGGAAAATTCATCGACTATAACTAGACCAAAAGAATTTCCATCGAGAGTCTTGTATGAGTTGGGACCAAAGAGATCCATGTGAAGTAGCTCGAATGGCCTCTTTGTGGTCATGATGTTCTTCACGGGATGCCTTCTCCAACCTTTTTACCTGCCTGACAAGCACTGCAAAGTCTATCCTTATCAAAAATGACATCATTAACTCCAAGGATATGATTCCCTTTAATAAGCTTGTCAAGGTTTCTCATGCCAACGTGACCTAATCGTCTATGCCATAACCATCCTTTTGAGGATTTAGCAATGAAGCAAGTTTTAGGTTGAGCCTTTTTAGTGAAATCAACAATGTATAGATCACCTCTATGTATGCCGGTAAATACCATTTTATGATTGTCTCGACGAAACACTTGGCAATCTACTTCAGTAAATAGGACATTGAAACCGAAATCAGCAAGTCTAGATACTGAAAGTAAGTTGTACCCAAGAGATTCAACGAGCATGACATTTTGTATGGAGCTATCACGTGATATGGCCACCTTACCGAGGCCAACCACCTTACCCTTTGAGTTGTCACCGAAAGTGACATACTTTCGAGGACTATCATTATTAGCAAGCTCACGAAACATGTCTTTATCTCCGGTCATGTGATCGGTACATCCACTATCAACAACCCATTCCTTTCCTCCTGACATATATCCCCGAAGATTTGCCATAAGGCCAAAATGTCTCATTGCATCATCAAGATCGAAGTCACTATCATCATCCTCATCATAGTATCCATGTTCAACATCGTCATGTGGTGGATCGAATCCTAGAGAGGGTGATTTGTTAGAGTGATTTTGATAATGATCTTGTCTATGAATTTTTATAGCTTCAGAAATAATATCACTAATAATACCAACGTTTCCTTTGGCACGCATGAGGCTCGTAAGCTCAAATAGACGATCACCAAACATAGGATCACTAGTATTAATCTTACTCAAAGTAATAGACTTATGGAGAATTTCATCAAGATTTTTCAAAGAATAATCAGGAAATCGTTCCTCAAGAAATTTCCATATAGTGTAGGCACACTCAAGAGTAGGCAGTTTTATAATCAAGTTTCTAGGCAAGCCTGTAGTGATAAGATTAACAGTTCTAACATTCCTAATCATGTCAATAGACTCATCAAGGGTAGGATGCATAGGATCAACACAAGGTGCACAAGGACTAGCAATGTACTTGTTCAAATGATATTGATTGAAAATTACAAGCATCTCATTTTTCCACTCATGAAAATACTCTCCATCAAGAATAGGCACTCTATGTCTAAGACTCCCCAAAGTAGACTCATCCATCTTCCTCCAATGGTGATTAAACCAAGGCAATGGAGACCAATGCTCTGATACCACTTGTAGGACATTGATAAGAGGTGTCTAGAGGGGGTGATTAGACACTAAGTACCAAAGTTGCAGTTTTTAAGCTTTTCTTAAAGTTTAAGTGGTGTTTAGGCACAAATTTAACATTCACAACACATATCAAGCAAGCATGCAAAGAGTTTATGAGGAGCGGAAAGTAAAGCATGCAACTTGCAAGAATGTAAAAGGAAGGGTTTGGAGGATTCAAACGCAATTGGAGACACGGATGTTTTTGGCCTGGTTCCGATAGGTGGTGCTATCGTACATCCACGTTGATGGAGACTTCAACCCACAAAGGGTAACGGTTGCGCGAGTCCACGGAGGGATCCACCCACGAAGGGTCCACGAAGAAGCAACCTTGTCTATCCCACCATGGTCGTCGCCCATGAAGGACTTGCCTCACTAGCGGTAGATCTTCATGAAGTAGGCGATCTCCTTGCCCTTACAAACTCCTTGGTTCAACTCCACAATCTTGTCGGAGGCTCCCAAGTGACACCTAGCCAATCTAGGAGACACCACTCTCCAAGAAGTAACAAATGGTGCGTTGATGATGAACTCCTTGCTCTTGTGCTTCAAATGATAGTCTTCCCAACACTCAACTCTCTCTCATAGGATTTGGATCTGGTGGAAAGAGGATTTGAGTGGAAAGCAACTTGGGGAAGGCTAGAGATCAAGATTCATATGGTAGGAATGGAATATCTTGGCCTCAACACATGAGTAGGTAGTTCTCTCTCAGAAATAGTAAGTTGGAAGTGTAGGTTTAGTCTGATGGCTCTCTCCACGAATGAAGAGGAGGTGGAGGGGTATATATAGCCTCCACACAAAATCTAACCGTTACACACAACTTGCCAAACTCGGTGAGACCGAATTGAGAAACTCGGTCAGACCGATTTAGCAAATAATGTGACCGTTAGGGTTTTCGGTGGGACCGAAATGCAACTCGGTAGGCCCGATTCGGTTAGGGTTAGGGCATAACGTAATCTCGGTGAGACCGATTACACAAGCTCGGTGAGACCGATTTTGCTAACAAGCTAACCAGAGAGTTGGTCAGGCAAACTCGGTTGGACCGATTATCAAACTCGGTGGGACCGATTTTGGTAATGAGTCAACCAGAAAGTTTGCATTGTAATCTCGGTAGTACCGATTGCTCAAACTCGGTGAGACCGATTTTGATAATGGACATACACAGAGAGATTACGATCCCATCTCGGTGAGACCGAGATCCCTATCGGTGAAACCGATTTGCCTAGGGTTTGTGGCAGTGGCTAAGACATCCAAACTCGGTGGCGCCGGATAGGAAGAATCAGTGGGGCCGAGTTTGACTTTAGGTTTAGGACTTATGTGTGGAAGTGGGAAAGTAGTTGAGGGTATTTGGAGCATATCACTAAGCACTTGAAGCAAGAGGCTCATTAAGCAACACCTCATCCCTCCTTGATAGTATTGGCTTTTCCTATAGACTCAATGTGATCTTGGATCACTAAAATGTAAAATGAAGAGTCTTGAGCTTGAAGCTTGAGCCAATCCTTTGTCCTTAGCATCTTGAAGGAGTTCCACATCCTTTAGTCCATGCCACTCCATTGTTGAACTTGTCTGAAAAATACTAGATAAAAGTGTTAGTCCAACAAGAGATATGTTGACATTAATTACCAAAACCACCTAGGGAGCACTTGTGCTTTCAATCTCCCCCTTTTTGGTAATTGATGACAACATACATCAAAGCTTTAGATAAAGATATAAAGAATAGCAAGTAAAGCTTTGGAAAGACATGTAAAAAGCATAGGCTCCCCCTACATTTATGCAATCATGTGAATATTGAAAATGGAAGCATGTGATAGCATAACATGATAGAGCAGGCAATGTGTTACATGTATCTTGGCCATATGCATCATCGCAAAAAATATTAAAGGAAATACCTTCATGCCCATGAGTCCTTCTTGCAAACAGTATGTACATCAGCAAGAATTCCTCATACACATGATTGTGATGCATATACTTACCTTGTAGTCTTGAGTTGGCTTAGGATGGAATGAACCTGTCAAAATAAGGTTAGATAACACAGATGCATCTACTAGCCAGTGCAAACAGAAGAAACCACAAGAATACCAAGACTGGGATGACATGTAGAGAGTGAGTACTAAGTACTACATTGGATTAGACATGTCCCCAAGAGTAAAGATATGCAATGAATTTGAATGATTTCTTTCCCTTAGATGTCTTGCTCCCCCTGAATCTAGCATGGGATACTGGGAGAAGATAGGGAACAGAAAATCAGAGCTGAAGGATATAAATGAACAGAGCTAATGCAAACTAATGCAAGTAAGCACATATGAACATGTATTTCCCCTCAAGAAGACATGTGGCATCTCTCCTCTTGAACACCAAGCATCTGGGATCCTTGAGAAATACTTTCTACTAGTATTCCCTCCCCCTGGAGATCTCTCTCTCTCCCTGAAGGATCTCTCTCTCTCCTTCTTTGATGTGATCTCTTTAAGTGATAAGCTTTGATGTGATCTCTCTCTCCCCCTTTGACATCAATTTCCAAGAAGGGCTTGATAAAGATGTAATCTCTCTCTCCCTCTGGAATTTGTCGTGAATGGGTTTGATCCTTGAGTCACAACATAAAGCAAAGATAAAAATGTGATGCTTGTAGAGGACAAGATTCTTTGAGTGGAGCTGGATCAGAAGAAACACAGAATAAGTGGCAAACTGTTATTCCTGTTGTGAAATCGGTGGCACCGAGTTGTAAGATTCGGTTGCACCGAAAGGATTCGGTTGGACCGAAAATAACAAATTGGTGTAACCGAGTTCATCGCAGTGAAAACACTTGTCACCTCAGCTCACTAGACTAATAAGATCTCACAAAGATTTGCAAGGAATTTACTGAATGATATGCAAGGAATTGGATGCATAAAATGCAGAGTAAAAGGAAGGAAATCTAGATGAAGTTTTTTTTGAAAGGGGAAACAAATATGCATGAGACAAATGCAAAAATGCAGAAAAGAACACAGGAGAACTTCATCTAGAGATGGTCGGCAACGAAGTCACCTATGTTAGAGTATATTGACTTAGGAGTCAAGTGAGATCACTTGATCATAGGTCATACTCATCGTTTAAGCTCAAAATGGGGTTACCATTTTTCGTTTAAGCATCTTGATGTATTCTCATCTTGTCGAGTTGCTTTAGCTCATGTCTTGGAGTAAAGCTTCTCTAAGATTGAATAACATACCTTGGTTGGTGGTGTTGTCCATGTAGTTGAACTTGTGTGAGTTGCTCGAGGTTGATGTAGCTCATCAAGAATTTGGAGCACCACTTTGAATTTGAGTCCATCTACCTACATGGGTTAGTTCTTGCAAGGAATAGCACTTGTGTATCCAAAAAAATGACAATCATGAAGCTCAACATAGAATTTGTCAAAGGATATGTTTAAATGGTTTCGTGCTTCCTTGTCTTGAACCACCTTTGTGTAGAGACTTGGTGATGTAGAGATTGCTCAAGATATGAGTAGATTACAATCTCATGGAATTTGATTCAACCAAGTACCTACAAGGGTTAGATAACATGCAAGATACAAATATATCCAAGACATAAGATTTTTATCATAAGAGAAATATCAAGGATTAGTCATAAGCTCATGTCTTGCATGTATCCAATGGAGTTTCTACTCCAAGTTTGAAGCATCGATGATGTTCAATTCTCCTCTTAACCTGCAAAACACTTTCTCATGAAGAGGTTTAGTGAATATATCCGCTAATTGCTTTTCGGTGCGAACATGCTTAAGATCAATGTCACCCTTAGCAACATGATCTCGAATGAAATGATCACGAACTTCAATATGCTTAGTTCGAGAATGTTGCACAGGATTATGACCAATTTTGATAGCACTTTCATTGTCACAAAGCAATGGAACATGTTTCACATATATCCCATAATCTTTAAGATTTTGAGTCATCCAAAGTAATTGAGCACAACATGAACCAGCGGCAATGTATTCCGCTTCGACAGTGGATAAGGATACTTAGTTTTGTTTCTTGGAAGACCAAGACACAAGAGATCTACCAAGAAATTGACAAGTACCCGAAGTGGACTTTCTATCAACCTTGTCTTCGGCATAGTCCGAGTCGGAGTAGCCAACAAGATCGAAAGAGGCCCCCTTAGGATACCAAATGCCAAAATTTGGTGTATGGATTAAGTATCTCACTATCTTTTTCACAGCCTTAAGATGACATTCTTTAGGAGCAGCTTGATATCGTGCACACATGCACACACTTAGCATAATATCGGGACGTGAAGCACATAGATATAACAATGAACCAATCATAGAGCGATAAACCTTTTGATCAACCGGTTCACCATCTTTGGTCAAATCAAGATGTCCACTAGTAGGCATGGGTGTAGACATACCTTTGCATTCTTGCATATTGAACTTCTTGAATAAGTCCTTGGTGTACTTTGTTTGAGAGACAAAAGTACCTTCCTTAGTTTGCTTGATTAGCAACCCAAGAAAGAATTTGAGTTCACTCATCATTGACATCTCAAACTTCTCCGACATTAGCTTCCCAAACTTTTCACATAGTCCATACCTTCGACTTGTGTGTAGCCTTGGGCGACAAGACGTGCTTTGTTGCGAACTACTTGTCCATCTTCATCTTGCTTGTTGCGAAACACCCATTTGGTACCAATGATGTTGTGGTTGTTGTCGGGCTTCTCAACCAATGTCCAAACTTGGTTTCTCTCAAAGTTGTGTAGCTCTTCATGCATAGCGTTTATCCAATTCGGATCTTCCAATGCTTCTTCGACCTTCATAGGTTCAATGCTAGAGATGAAAGAATAGTTATCACAAAAGTTAGCTAAACGAGTTTTAGAGCGAGTGATTCTCCCGGTTTGAATATCATTGTAGATTTGCTCGACGGGATGGTCTTTAGCAATTCTTGCTCGAACTCGTGAAAGCTTTTGCTTGGTTCTTCGTTGAACATCTTCTTCATCTTGTTCTTCTTCTTGGCCTTCTTCATTGTTGGCGTTGTCGTTCTCTTGTCGTGGTGGAGAAGGAGGTTGTTGACATTCATCTTGATGCACTTTCTCGTTTCCTTCATCTTGGTGTGTCCCACTTGTGGATGCTTCCGTATCAACTTTTGGTTCACCTTGTCATGAAGTAGAAGCTTCCACTTGGACAGATGAGGTACTCTCCTTCACCTCCGTTGGACGGACCTTGCCAATAGACAAGTCTTGGATTGCTTCCGAAGGATCTTTGTCTCCTACATCAATTGGCAATTGCTCTACTTGCGAGCCGTTAGATTCATCAAACTTCACATCTACCGTCTCTTCAACCTTTCGGGTGAAATTGTTGTAGACACGGTATGTGTGAGAGTTTGATCCATAACCTAGTAGGAAACCTTCATAAGACTTAGGAGCAAACTTAGAATGACGATGCTTATCAAGAATGTAGCACTTTGAGCCGAATACTCGAAAGTATCCAACTTGGGGTTTGTTACCGGTGAGTAGCTCGTATGCCGTCTTGCCGAGTAGCTTGTGAAGATACAAGCAAGTTGTTGCATGACAAGCTGTCTCAACCGCTTCTGCCCAAAAGTGCGTCGGCGTCTTGTACTCATCAAGCATTGTTCTCGCCATTTTGATGAGCGTCCGGTTCTTCCTCTCAACAACTCCATTTTGTTGAGGTGTGTACGTAGCCGAGAACTCGTGTGAAATCCCTTCTTCGTCAAGAAAGGTGTCCACATTTGCGTTCTTGAACTACGTTCCGTTGTTGCTGCGAACCTTCTTGATCTTCACTTCAAATTGATTTTGGGCCTTCCTAGCGAAGTTTTTGAAGATCTTTTGGACCTGCGATTTATCATCGAGAAAGAACACCCACGTAAATCTGGAAAATTCATCGACTATAACTAGACCAAAAGAATTTCCACCGAGAATCTTGTAAGAGTTGGGACCAAAGAGATCCATGTGAAGTAGCTCGAATGGCCTCTTTGTGGTCATGATGTTCTTCACGGGATGCCTTCTCCAACCTGTTTACCTGCCTGACAAGCACTGCAAAGTCTATCCTTATCAAAAATGACATCATTAACTCCAAGGATATGATTCC
Organism: Triticum aestivum; assembly: GCF_018294505.1. NCBI lineage: Eukaryota > Viridiplantae > Streptophyta > Magnoliopsida > Poales > Poaceae > Triticum > Triticum aestivum. Next base: position 38,890,919 of record NC_057807.1, read on the forward strand.
CTTTAATAAGCTTGTCAAGGTTTCTCATGCCAACGTGACCTAATCGTCCATGCCATAACCATCCTTTTGAGGATTTAGCAATGAAGCAAGTTCTAGGTTGAACCTTTTTAGTGAAATCAACAATGTATAGATCACCTCTATGTATGCCGGTAAATACCATTTTATGATTGTCTCGACGAAACACTTGGCAATCTACTTCAGTAAATAGGACATTGAAACCGAAATCAGCAAGTCTAGATACTGAAAGTAAGTTGTACCCAAGAGATTCAACGAGCATGACATTTTGTATGGAGCTATCATGTGATATGGCCACCTTACCGAGGCCAACCACCATACCCTTTGAGTTGTCACCGAAAGTGACATACTTTCGAGGACTATCATTATCAGCAAGCTCACGAAACATGTCTTTATCTCCGGTCATGTGATCGGTACATCCACTATTAAGAACCCATTCCTTTCCTCCTGACATATATCCCCGAAGATTTGCCATAAGGCCAAAATGTCTCATTGCATCATCAAGATCGAAGTCACTATCATCATCCTCATCATAGTATCCATGTTCAACATCATCATGTGGTGGATCAAATCCAAGAGAGGGTGATTTGTTAGAGTGATTTTGACAATGATCTTGTCTATGAATTTTTATGACTTCGGAAATAATATCACTAATAATACCAACGTTTCCTTTGGCACGCATGAGGCTCGTAAGCTCAAATAGACGATCACCAAACATAGGATCACTAGTATTAATCTTACTCAAAGCAATAGACTTATGGAGAATTTCATCAAGATTTTTCAAAGAATAATCAGGAAATCGTTCCTCAATAAATTTCCATATAGTGTAGGCACACTCAAGAGTAGGCAGTTTTATAATCAAGTTTCTAGGCAAGCCTCTAGTGATAAGATTAACAGTTCTAACATTCCTAATCATGTCAATAGACTCATCAAGGGTAGGATGCATAGGATCAACACAAGGTGCACAAGGACTAGCAATGTACTTGTTCAAATGATATTGATTGAAAATTACAAGCATCTCATTTTTCCACTCATGAAAATACTCTCCATCAAGAATAGGCACTCTATGTCTAAGACTCCCCAAAGTAGACTCATCCATCTTCCTCCAATGGTGATTAAACCAAGGCAATGGAGACCAATGCTCTGATACCACTTGTAGGACCTTGAGAAGAGGTATCTAGAGGGGGTGATTAGACACTAAGTACCAAAGTTGCAGTTTTTAAGCTTTTCTTAAAGTTTAAGTGGTGTTTAGGCACAAATTTAACATTCACAACACATATCAAGCAAGCATGCAAAGAGTTTATGAGCAGCGGAAAGTAAAGCATGCAACTTGCAAGAATGTAAAAGGAAGGGTTTGGAGGATTCAAACGCAATTGGAGACATGGATGTTTTTGGCGTGGTTCTGATAGGTGGTGCTATCGTACATCCACGTTGATGGAGACTTCAACCCACAAAGGGTAACGGTTGCGCGAGTCCACGGAGTGATCCACCCACCAAGGGTCCACGAAGAAGCAACCTTGTCTATCCCACCATGTCCGTCGCCCACGAAGGACTTGCCTCACTAGCGGTAGATCTTCACGAAGTAGGAGATCTCCTTGCCCTTACAAACTCCTTGGTTCAACTCCACAATCTTGTCGGAGGCTCCCAAGTGACACCTAGCCAATCTAGGAGACACCACTCTCCAAGAAGTAACAAATGGTGCATTGATGATGAACTCCTTGCTCTTGTGCTTCAAATGATAGTCTTCCCAACACTCAACTCTCTCTCATAGGATTTGGATCTGGTGGAAAGAGGATTTGAGTGGAAAGCAACTTGGGGAAGGCTAGAGATCAAGATTCATATGGTAGGAATGGAATATCTTGGCCTCAACACATGAGTAGGTAGTTCTCTCTCAGAAATAGTAAATTGGAAGTGTAGGTTTAGTCTGATGGCTCTCTCCACGAATGAAGAGGAGGTGGAGGGGTATATATAGCCTCCACACAAAATCTAACCGTTACACACAACTTGCCAAACTCGGTGAGACCGAATTGAGAAACTCGGTCAGACCGATTTAACAAATAATGTGACCGTTAGGGTTTTCGGTGGGACTGAAATGCAACTCGGTAGGCCCGATTCGGTTAGGGTTAGGGCATAACGTAATCTCGGTGAGACCGATTACACAAACTCGGTGAGACCGATTTTGCTAACAAGCTAACCAGAGAGTTGGTCAGGAAAACTCGGTTGGACCGATTATCAAACTCGGTGGGACCGATTTTGGTAATGAGTCAACCAGAAAGTTTGCATTGTAATCTCGGTAGTACCGATTTATCAAACTCGGTGAGACCGATTTTGATAATGGACATACACAGAGAGATTACGATCCCATCTCGGTGAGATCGAGATCCCTATCGGTGAAACCGATTTGCCTAGGGTTTGTGGCAGTGGCTAAGACATCCAAACTCGGTGGCGCCGGATAGGAAGAATCAGTGGGGCCGAGTTTGACTTTAGGTTTAGGACTTATGTGTGGAAGTGGGAAAGTAGTTGAGGGTATTTGGAGCATATCACTAAGCACTTGAAGCAAGAGGCTCATTAAGCAACACCTCATCCCTCCTTGATAGTATTGGCTTTTCCTATAGACTCAATGTGATCTTGGATCACTAAAATGTAAAATCAAGAGTCTTGAGCTTGAAGCTTGAGACAATCCTTTGTCCTTAGCATCTTGAAGGAGTTCCACATCCTTTAGTCCATGCCACTCCATTGTTGAACTTGTTTGAAAAATACTAGATAAAAGTGTTAGTCCAACAAGAGATATGTTGACATTAATTACCAAAACCACCTAGGGAGCACTTGTGCTTTCACTCTTACGTGGTTGCGATTTCCCACGAGGTGGGAGCTATGGGGGGCAGCACCCCAGACACCGGACCTCGTAGCTCTGCCCCGTCCAGTTGAATTGCCTCCACGGGTCGAGCAAACACCTTGCGGTTCAGGAACTATCTCCCTCCATTGAGCCAACATCCAGCCGCCCCATTGCATGTGTTTCTCCTCCCAAACTCCATCTTCACACTCCTCATGATTATGTCCCATCAGGCCACACACCTTACAAAAATAGGGGATCTTCTCATACTTGACAGGGAGCAGTTTTCTTCCTTCACCGATAACATTCAGTGGTGTCACACGTGTAAGAGGATTATCCACCAGAACAATTGCCCAGACTCTAACATAATCTCCCTCACAGAAGAGGCGAGGCGTAAGCTGAGTTTCCTTCACTCTCCCGATGCGCCTTGCTAGTTGGTCCAAGACCTCTGGCTTGCGGTAGAGCTCTGGTATTTTTTGAATCTGAGCCCATACAAAAAGGCCATCGAAAACCACAGAAGTGGGATCCACCTTGCCATCATAATCCTCAATCAACATGCCCATCCCTCTAAACAGCCAAGGGCCACCATGGACCACCTTCTTCCAATCCCCTAAGCAAAACATCTGGAAAATAAAAAGGTTCTCACCAGCTTCTCTGTAGATCGGCACCCGTGCTTGCCCCCAGACTGATTTCAGAGTTTCAAACATCGCCGATGAGCTGAAAGTACGTGTGGTGTTCACCTTCCCGATTGCCAGCCAGCGTGCATCTGCTTCAAATTTCTTCACCTCCTCTTCCCCAACAACCACATCATCCAGTTCATCTTCTTTCAAATCCAGGTGTTCCAGCATCTCTTCCAGCTTCTGCCCTTGCCTTCCCGGCGAGGAAGACGACCCCTTCTGAGCCGCCATCTAGGGTTTCGCCCAACGGCTGAAGACAGACTACGACCCCCCCCCCGGTCACCACCCTACCCCCGCACCCTGGTAGAAGATCAAAGCGATCCGTGGGTGGAAGAGGGAAGGATTGGCCGGCGGTAAAGCAGAAGACTCGACGGTGATGGGGTCGCCGCCAGAGGCGATAAAACCCTAAGCGAGAGGGTCAAGTCCTAGATCCGTAGGTGTGTCGGTGGGGTGCACGTCTTGCGACGAATCTCGTATTATGCGGCATGTTTTTGACAAAATAGAATAGCTGGGCCAAGGCCCATTTCAAAGAAACGTGCGGGCTGGCAGGCGAGGAGGTAAATCGGAGCGCCTATGTCCTGCATAAAGCGAGACGTAGGGAAGCCTCGCATCTAGCAGCCACCCAGAATTCAAGATGGCAACGGGGACAAAACCCACCGGATTTTGCTTGCCCAAAACCATCCCCACAAGAAAATCACATACCCGTCCCCGTCCCCATCAACGTGCACGGGGTTAAATTTTTGCCCATCCCCTAAACCCGTCGGGTTTTCAAAACCCACGGGAACCCATCCCACGAGCAGTTAATGAAAACAGAAACATTTGAAAGAAAAACAAGAGCATATTACAGCAGCAGGCGACGGCTGGGGACCTAGGTTTAGGTTTAGGTGTTGTGTTGTGCGGGAGCGAGATGCCTAAAGAGCGAGCGACACTACAGCGACCAAGCGAGGAGTTGGTTTGCAGCGACCAAGCGAGGAGTTGGTTTGTACTCCAGGGCCTCGACGTTGTGTGGCTCGGCTGCTCGGGCACTGTGGCTTTGGGCCACTTGAGTCAATATGGATCGGTGCACGCTAAATAACGTATTTTGACGGGTTTTGGGGGATTTCGGGTTCGGATAGTACTCAAACGGATTTAAACCTGTGAAATATGCCGGGTTTTATATTTTACCCACGAGCAGCCCCGCGGGGATAGAAAGTCGTCCATCCCCGTCACCTAATAAGGTAAAAACCCACGGGGATGCGGGTTTCGGGGCTCCATTGCTATCTTGACCCAGAATGCGCCAGCGCAGAAGGGAAAAGAGGCCCTTAGCGTTTTTCTCTTCCATTTTTCATATTTTCGCTTTTTTTGGTTTATTATTTTACTCTTGCTTATATTTCCACATTTTCTTCTAATATATCAATTATAAAAATCACATTCCATAAAAAATAAAATATGTTAATCACGTATTTCAAAAATGTTAAACATCTATACAAAAATGTCCATGATGTACAGAAAAATTGTCAAATGTGTATAGGAAAAACTAGACATCAAAACATATACATGAAAAAATGTTTATCATGTACTCCCTCCATCCCAAAATTTCACCTATTTTGGGACGGATGGAGTATTCAATAAATGTTAAATATGGAAAATGTTTGATATTTATACATAAAATGTACAATATGTATGAAAAAATTTGACTTAAAAAATATGTGTTCCAAAAAATCTTAAACAAGTGTAGATAAATGTTCCCGATGTATAGAAAAATGTAGAATGTTTAAAAAAAAGTAGATATAAATATATAAGTTTAAAAATATGAATCATGTATTTGAAAAATGTTAACTGTGTATAAAGAATGGCCCACCTCCAATCCATGCCGTTTCTTCACAATCCGATGGCCCATGATGTAATTTTCAGATTTTCACTGGTTGCCTATTTTCACAGGATACTTCGCCATAAAGAATATTCCTGAAGTATACAAAACATGTAGAAATGTGTATGGAAATAGTAGACATAAATAACATAAGTTTGAGAAAATGTTACTCGTGTATTTATAAAAAATTTGTGCAGTTTATAAAAATGTTTATCACCCTAAAAATGTAGATCGTGTATTTGCAAAAATATTGAGAATTTATTCAAAAAATCGTCCAAACATGTATTAAAAGAAAATGTACATTGTATATTTTAAAATATTCAAGATGTTTCAAAAAAAAATTACGCGTGCACTGAAATTGTTAAGCACATATTTAAAAAGTATGACTTTTTTAAAATATGTTTACTACCTTTAAAAAGATCATTCTGTATTTGAATAAATATTGACCATATATTTGAATCTGTTAAAAATGTTTCAAATAATATATACATTGTGTATTTAATAAATATACAACGTGTATCAACACGATGTTTCACGTGTATACTAAAAATGTACAGTGAGCAATGAAAAAATTAGACATGTATTGAAGAAAGACAAAAAATGATTAAAACAGATGCATGGACTTTTTTCAAATACGCGATGCCTTAGTGAAAAGTTGCATAGTTGGACATCACATAATGCATCACCACTTTATGCCTTAGTGAAATTTGCAGGGTTGGACAGCACATGATGCCTCACCACTTTATGCCTTAGGGAAAACATGTCATTAATCGTCACCGACCTTTTTCTTTTTTGTAAACAAGGAGTAAGCTCAATTTTGTAGACCTTTAAAGCAGTACCTCCAATTATAGCTTGAGAAAGAAAGAAGCTAGTAATTGGGTTTGTAAGAAAACTGAATTGATGACCCGCCAAAAATGCCTTGAAAAGAGGAGTACTTAGCAAAAAACTACCACTTTAAGGGTTTGCCTCCCACTGAACTACCACTCACTCACTCACAACGGGAGCACCGTCGGAGGAGAAGGTCCAAGGAGCCAGGCGGAGATATTCTTGGGCGACTCTTAACAGGGGCGGAGATGGTCCGTCTTCAACCCATGTTCAGATGAACACGCTATTTTAGTTAGGAGTCAATTACACCACTAGTGCTAGAACTTGGCGTGAAAAATCACTCTAGTGCTGGTGCTACAACTTGACTTCGTCGTGCATATACGTTGCAAATCACGTTTGTATATAGACACGGTGCTGACTAGGCGCGCCATGTTGGATGGGCGTGTGGCCGTTTTTTTGGAAAACCCCTTAGAATTTACTTTTCTCAAAAACGCCCCTGATGCGTGTCGGTCCATCTATCAACGACCCTCGTGGCTTGTTTTTCTTGAAAAACCTCTCAAAATTATTTTCTCGCTCAAAAATGCCCCTGACGGGTTGTCGGTCCATCTGTGACCGACCCACAAACGATGTGCAAAAACTTAAAATTTTGGCCAACAGTATTCGAACCCATTAGATGCAGCATCAAGGGGCGTGTGCCTAATAAGGATGGCAATGGGTACCCATTACCCGCGTACCCTGTGGGTAAAAACCCTATTAGGGTAAGGGTATGGGACAGAAAATTACCCATGGGTACTTAAATGGGAAAATAGCATACCCATCGGGTAGATAGGGTACGGGTATGGGATCGTATAACCCATGCCCGCATACCCATGTACCCATCTAAAATGTTGACATGTGGGTTTCCGTTAATATCCCAATGTATTCATTTCCCCTCCTAATCACGCTAGTTAAAAAGTCTAATGTATATTCAAATTATCTCTATAATTTATCATGATTTCGTTAAGTTAAAGTGTATGCATATGTGTTGTTATTTATGATTATGTGTTCTTGTTTAACATTTTTATACGTCACTTTATAGGCAAGTATTTTTGTTTATGAGAATATGTTGTTGTTACAATATGTTGTTGTACATTGTTGTTTAAAATGTGTTCCTATTAATAATTTATGATTATATGCTGCTTTTTACAACTATTTTCTACTCAATTGATGTGTTGTAAACGCGGGTATTTTTACCCGCGGGTACCCATATACCCTATCGGGTGACGGGTATGGGAAAAAATTGTACCCTTGACGGGTATGGGTATGGGTGATGGGTAAACTCAGGGCGGACGGGTAAGGGTATGGGGTAGCTCTACCCGTACCCATACCCTGCGGGTGCCATCCCTAGTGCCTAACCAATGCACCCAGAAGCTTTATCTGATCTAACTTTTTTTGGAGGATCTGATCTAACTTTTTTTTAGAGGATCTGATCTAACTGTATCCGTACATATATCATTTAGTATTTATAAGCGTGTTGGAGATCCTACGGCCCATTTTGCACTGTTATTTTTTATTAAAAACTACAAAATTATATGTTGATTATAATCGTGTGTTAGAAGTTAATAAACTGAAACATAAAAAACAAACACTTTTATAAAATACATAACGCATGAACATTTTAAAAATAGATTAACATTTTTTAATATACAGAAATATATAAAATTACATTGATATTTTTATTAACAATGAAATTTATTATGTGCACAATTTGTAATTTATAATTTCATTCTATGGATACCTTTTTAAATAATATGAATGATTGTAAAATATAATAGGGATAATTAATTTTGTGCCCTTAGTTGTGACCCCCTCGGCAGGTTTACCCCTAGTTTCCGAAAACATTCATTCCTGCCCAAACCACTTTGCTCGCCTTATGCTTTGGCCCTTTAACCGTTTGATTGTCACTTTGAAAAAATCATAACAAATTCATACTAACTCAGCAAAATGTGAATAGGATATCAAAATGTTCAAAAAAGTATCACCTATATGCCATTTGCATTCAGGATGGCAGTGTTCGAAGGTCCCTTCTTAGTTTGAGCTCATATGATCTCAACATGAATAGTACAATCCGATAAATTGATTTTTTTTTGTTGTAAAAATTCTAAAAACTTTGGTGTCAAACATTGGCCAATGTTTTGAGTTCTTGCCAAGTTTCATAAGAGAATGGAAATTGTGGAAGTCATGGCAAAAAAATGAATTTGGCTGTACTATATACATGAGAAACAAATACAATTGCTATATTTCCAAGTTTTTAAGCATGCTTGGTTTGGTTAATTTCTGAACTTTTATTAGGAGTATGTTATATTGTGCATTGTGGTGCTCAATTAACGTTTGGTTCATTTGTTGTGGTGTTTAGTTAACTGCACGTGCATGGTCTGTTGTCTAATAGCACATTATTTTGTGATTGCAGGAACCATTCTAAGATTTAGTGTTTTAACAATTTGGTCTTGCACATGTAGGTTCCGCTGTCGTAGGTTTTGACCCACTGTTCGACCCTTTTTGCATATGGGAAAATGAGTTGTCCATGAATATCAATCAAGTCAAGAAACTTGAAAAGATTGTTAGGATAAAGAAATTAGCGACAAAAAACAACAAGATATTTGACTGCACAATGAAGAAGACATCAGTTCACTACAAGATGATACTAACTATTATACCTTGCCCCTTTTTATTCCTTTGCCCCATTTCCAATATAGAGAAGATATTTATGCACATCTTTGTTTTTTAGGCTTTCCAAAGTAGTTCACTGATGATTACCTCTCAAACCACCTCAATGGTCAGGAGGCGAGGAAGGTTTTCATACAACACTCATGGTTCAATATTGAAGTGTTTCTGAAAAGGACGAAGGACGAACGGTCAATCATCCACATGCACTAGCCTAAAGTTGCAAAGACCTTCAACATGAATGAAGGATCAATATTCGCCTTCCGCTTCAGCAGTTTTCCAGATGAGAGGCATCTGCCTAGATACCGTCTATGATGCTAATTTCGAAAGGTTCTACATGTTGCATGTGAAAGTTGGTACTGGTGCAGTTGTGTAATGTGGTAGCTGAGTGCTGAAGCTATATCATGTTGTACTCTGATGTATTTCAATTATGAAATCCTGCTTTCTTAATATGGAAATGAAATCTATTATGTGCTTAGTATGAATGTTAATGAGATTAATAAATGGATTATTAATAATAGGGTAATTAGCTTGCTAATGACGAATTAGCCCGCTAATTGGGTTTTGCTATTGCAAACGGCTATTGAGAAAATACCTTGGGCGATGACCTTAGGAAACACACACAGTATCTAGGAATAAACCGTGTTGGATCAACAAATAATCACACACTACCTTCTCTTGAAAACTGTTTGCATTAGGCCACCTTATGCAAACGTTTACCACATAAAAACTGCGTGTGATGGACATCCTTTGCCACACAGTTTCTTCTATGCACCGTGTGTGATGCACTCAATAATGCAAACGTTTTCCTTCCAGCGACTGTGTCGGATGTACATACGAATGGAAAGTTTAGCGGGGACTGACTGTATGGGATGTAGTTGCGACCGAAAACAATTTCGCCTTTATAATTGTATTTTTTTAGCTCTACTCCACGTATTTCCTTATTTGAGCGCTCATCGGTCGCACACAACCACATTTTGCCGAGCATGTGTGCCAGGAGGGCATATCCCCGACGATTTCTGGGTCGTGTGGGAAGGACCCCCCTATCGTCATCACTCACTAGGCGACGGTTCCAAATGCCGTCGCGGAAAGGGGTCAAAAACCGTTTGTATAGCACCAATGCGTACCAGTGTAATGAGTTAGTTACGGGATGATTCATTACGGAACGACTAAAGAGACTTGTCGGTAATGAGATTGAACTAGGTATGATGATACCGACGATCGAATCTCGGACAAGTAGCATACCGATGACAAAGACAATAACGTATGTTGTTATTGCGGTTTGATCCGATAAAGATCTTCGTAGAATATGTAGGAACCAATACGAGCATCCAGGTTCCGCTATTGGTTATTGACTGGAGATGTGTCTCGGTCATGTCTACATAGTTCTCGAACCCGTAGGGTCCGCACGCTTAATGTTCGATGACGATTTGTATTATGAGTTATGTGTTTTGGTGACCGAAGTTTGTTCGGAGTCCCGAATGAGATCACGAACATGACAAAGAGTCTCAAAATGGTCGAGAGGTAAAGATTCATATATTGGAAGGTTATGTACGGACACCAGAATGGTTCCGAAGAGGTTCGGGGATTTTTCGGAGTACCGGGAGATTACTGGAACCCCCCGGGAAAGTTAATGGGCCTCATGGGCCATAGTGGAGAGGAGGAGGCAGTCGACAAGAGGTGGCGCGCGCCCCCCATAGCAGTTCGAATTGGACAAGAGGTGGGGGCGCTGCCCCCCTTTCCTTCTCCCTCTCCCACTCTTTCCCCTTTCCCCCTCTCCGTTGGAGGGAATGGGGGGGAGCCGACTAGGACTAGGAGTCCTAGTGGGACTCCCCCCACTTGGCGCGCCCCTAGGGCCGGCCGGCCTCCCCTCCCCTCCTTTATATAGGGGGCGGGGGGCACCCCAAAGGCACAACAATTGTTCTCTTAGCCGTGTGCGGTTCCTTCCTTTACAGTTTACTCCTTCGGTCATAGCGTCGCAGTGCTTAGGTGAAGCCCTGCACGGATCACATCACCATCACCGTCACCACGCCGCCGTGCTGACGGAACTCTCCCTCGACCCTCTGTTGGATCAAGAGTTCGAGGGACGTCACCGAGCTGAACATGTGCTGAACTAGAAGGTGTCATACGTTCGGTACTAGATCGATTGGGTCACGAAGACGTTTGGCTACATCAACCGCGTTAACCTAACGCTTCCGCTTTCGATCTACGAGAGTACGTAGACGCACTCTCCCCCTCTCGTTGCTATGTTTCTCTTAGATAGATCTTGTGTGATCGTAGGAATTTTTTTGTAATTGCATGCTACGTTCCCCAACAAAATAACCATGCCACTAAGCTATTTTTGCTAGAACAACTAAATATTCTTTAGCGCCAACTGAGGTTAGAGGAATCAATGACATAACAAGATGGTTAACTTAGTTTTATCCTTAAATTAATGTAGCTTGCACCGGAATTCAGATTAAGAGTGCATATGTATAATTTATTAAGTGGACTTCTGGCATGGAAACTTAAGTGAAGATTTCCTCCTAAAATGGGATAATAACGCTTAACTACCATGATGCATCAGATGTGCATGTGTCTCCTCAACGCATGTGCTACCCTGATGGCAGGCAGACACGATAAAGCCATCATCGCCGAAGCTCTCAATGCACACGACTCAATAAGACTCAATGATGTACGTTGTTTCCACGTGTACGTTGTTCGAAGTGACACCTTAGGATTGATCTACATAGTGTTGGTCTCAGGATGCTACAAAACATTTCATCAAACACCTTCAATAAACACTCACACAGTCTGACTTTTCAATCGGCTGACAAACTTAATGAAGAACAAAAAGAATTATGGGTTGATCTTTTTATGAAGAAGTGCGAATTTTTTTTGAAAGAATTAGGAGGCACCGTTAGAGTGTTAGTTGGTTGTTTAATTTTCTTTCGCAGAAGATATGATCGGCATGCAAGGTGGAAACATGGAGCGCCACGACCTATGAAGATATCCCGCACGGCAACAGCAACATGCAGTGCAGCACGTATGGCGATGCGTGGCTCTTGGCCGGCAGCGGTATGCTGCAGGCTCTTTTATGCTCTGCTGAACGTCTTCTGACTTCGCTGGCCACCGTTGTAATTAAGGAACTGTACCGTATCTGGACACATCACGTGAATGCTTGGCTCGCAGGTTGGTTTTGGGCAACTGGATTATTTTCTATGACCGGTACCGTACTTGTCGTCGTGAGCAACCGGCCTGCAAGTATTCGAAGCCGGTCCATCAATTAGGTTCTGGCATTGCTCTACGTGGCTAAATGCACAAGCTAGCGAGAATATGAATGGTTGCAATGCCATGGATCGATGCATGGAGCTGTGAGCTAGTGTTAGAAGGGGAGAGAGAGGTTTGATGAAATTATTCGTTCGTTGTATTGCTTGAGCCTCGTGGGCATATATATATATATATATATATATATATATGAATACATGATCATCTTAGAGTACAAGACAAGGTAGAATAAAATCCTATGCTATCCTAGCTGTTGGGGATATAACTACTGAGTATAAACCGTTCAGGAGGGGCCGGGTTACACTCATAAGGAGTCATCCGTATTGAAGCCCATGAAGACAAAGAGTATGTCACTTTACTATAGAGACTTGAAGGCCCAAAGCCCGAAGGCGGATTAGGGCCCGTAGACATAAACCGCCATGAGATATGTAACTAGTGTTGTAAGATAGGAAAAGGTAGAAACCGAGCCGGACACATGTATGAGCCGGCCTCAGGATTCTGTAAACCGCCGGGCGTCAACCTGTGTATATAAAGGGACGACCCGGCAGCGGTTCAGGGACAAGAAACAACAACTTGAGAACCAGGCCAAGCGGATTCGCTCCCTAATCATCGAGACCCCATCAATTCCACCACAACTGGATCGTAGGCTTTTACCTTCACCGCAAGGGGCCGAACCAGTATAAACTCCCCGTGTCTTTGTCCGGTTTAACCCCTTTAAGCTAATCTCGTTGCGATGGCTCCACGACTAAGTCCTCTCACTAGGACATCTGACGTGTTAATTCCACGACAGTTGGCGCCCACCGCGGCGCTATCCCACGATGGTTTCGGGTTCTTAAAGGGCAACTTCAAAGGGCTCAAAGGATACGCCGTGGGCCGGATGACTAAGAGTCGTCGCGGCAAGCTCTACATCGATTAGGCAAGCTGGGGCCCCGAGGCCGGCTCAATTGAGTACGGGTAGCGGGTCCCCTTTGGAGGAATTCACGTCTTCATCGGCAAAATCGACGAACCGGGCTCTGAGCCGGACATCTGCACCGAACTCGTATAGACGGCTCAGCGTGCAAGCCCTGCCCGGGTTTAGCCCATCATGAAGTGTGCGTTCGTAGGATTCATCAATGGTTCAGAGTATGAACCGGTGTCCGATGGTGAGACGGTCACTTATTCTGATGGCGAATCATCCACCGGTGAGACCGAGTCACTGTACCAATTGCAAGATGGCCGTTTTGGGGGTTGTTCCGACGGCGACAGTATTTCGGACCCCCTTGAACCACCGAACCGGGTTGCGATCTTCATGGCCGGTACACAACCCATGTTGCAATCTTCAACTACTGTGGCGATGATTTCCGGATCGGCAGTTGGGGCAGAAGGCCCTGTGCGCCGGCCGACTCAAGTTTTGTCCGGTTTATTGGATGCGTGGACGACACTGTTGACCACGGCGGTTACCCCGGGGACTCAAGATCAGCATAACACCAAGGTTACGAAGCTGCGAGATCAGATAACTCAGGCCAAAGAGGACTTGGCGGCTGAGAAGACCAGGATGGCTGATGAGCGAGCCGCTTTAGAGGCTCAGGCGCAGCGGATTTAAGCAGGAAATTACCGATTCATGTTGGATCAGAACACTTCAAATGGCGTGTATAGGAGGAGGCACCAATCTCGTCTGCCAATGGTTTATGAGGCAAGGGCTCTCTTCAGCATGCCAGGAGCTGGGACCAGTAACCCGACAGCAGTAAACCAGGTTGAAGCACCTGGGACAGGAGCGCCGGATCAGCCACGGACAACAAACCCGCCTCAACAAAATCATGACCCGCCTCAGTACGTGTCAACACCGCCGGGTCACTTCCCAACCCCATTGGATAACATGATTGCTGCGGCGTCACGATTGGCAGCTATTCTGATGGACGGCGATTCTCCGGCGGCGGTTGAGACACGACGGGCCAGGGATCTCCTTCAAACGGCTATGGTTCAGCAACAGGCTTATTCATATAGTCGAGACATAATTCATTCAACCCCACGCCTGAGCCGGAGTTACAACAGGCACATGGATGAACCGGCTGTATTGAGCACCGAGTGGAATCGTAATGCCCCTTGGAGGCCTAAATCGGCGGGGGGCGGTGCAAATGCTCAAGATGTGGTGAATAATGGCAGAGTGCGTCGAGAAGCCGAGTTAGCCGTGCAGTACGTGCACCGTCAGCTCACTCCGGTTCGTCCAACGACTTCCGTGGAACGAGGTGTTACTTTAAGCTCTTGGGGGGTGCCCTGTCTCACTCCGAATCTACGTAATGTGCGGTTACCTAAGGATTTCAAAGGTCCGCGGAAGGTACCCAATTACACTTCCAATTTACCCCCTGAGTCGTGGGTTGAAAGCTATGAGATGGCAATGGAGATGCTGGATGTAGATGAAGCGGCATGTGCTAAGTACTTCACCATGATGTTGGATGGAACAGCTCGCACTTGGCTGAAAAGGTTGCCAGCTAACTCCATTGGGTCATGAGCTGAGTTAAAAGCCCGGTTTATAATGAACTTCAAGGACACGTGCAAGCAACCTATGTCAATTGTGGATCTGGCCGCCTGTGTTCAAGAAGAAAACAAATTGACAACCCATTGGGTGCACCGGGTTTCAGAGATTTTGCATTCATCGGACCGCATCAATGTTGATTCAGCAATCATCAGGTTGGAAAGCAATTGTCGGTTTAAGTTACTGAAGCTGAAATTGGGACGACTCAAGCGTCATTGCAATGACATGGGAACACTTATGGCAGCTCTGGTTAAGTATGCCAATTCTGATAGTACCAAGGACCCCGAGTCTAAGGATGAAAGGCCGGCAAAGGGAAAGAAGAACGGCAATACCAAGGGGCAGTAGCACAACCCGGCTGGCCATGGAAACAATGGTAAGCGTAAAGCGGACAATAGTTTTGATTGTGTGGCTAATACCAACGTGCAGGGCAATGGTCAGGGTCGTAAGGGTAAACTACCCCCACGGGGCGGAGGATCAGGTATGAATCTGGAGCGCCTGTTAAATCAGCCTTGCCCAAAGCATGGGATGAAGGAGAAGCCGGTTATGCACCTCTGGAAGGATTGCTTTATGCGAGACTTCAAAAACTCCGATCTCTTCCGATATGATCGTGGACCGCCCGGTGGTTCAGGACCCGGGTCTCATGGGTCGGGTTATGGAGGAGGTAATTCCGGTTCAGGATTTCAGGGTAATCAGGGTGGACATGGCAATCAAGGCAATCGGGGCAGTCAGGGAGGTTATAATCAACAGGGGAATTAACAGCAGCAACAGTCGGGTTACCAAAGCCAACAGCAGTTAAATAGTGGTCAATATCATGTGTTCACCACTAGCCTGTGCAAGCGCGATCACAAGCTTCATAAAAGGGCGGTGAACTCTGTTGAACCGGCAGTGCCCCGTTATTTACGCTGGTCTGAACAGCCCATTGTGTGGAGTAGAGAGGATCATCCGCCCCCGGTTGACAATCCGGGTCATCTGGCGTTGGTGGTGGCACCTCAGGTTGGGGGTTACAAGTTCACGAAGGTACTCATGGATGGGGGGAGCAGTATCAACATCTTATATTATGAGACCTTCCGTCGTATGGGGTTGAGAGACAAAATCTTAAATCGTCGAACATCATTTTCCATGGCGTGGTGCCGGGTAAATCGGCTTATCCGGTCGATAAGATAGCTCTCGAGGTTGCTTTTGGAGATGACTATGATTCGAGATCAGAGAATTGACCTTTGAAGTGGTGAAAATTCAGAGGACATATCATGCCCTGTTTGGACGGCCGGCTTATGCTAAATTCATGGCAAGGCCCTGTTATGTTTATCTACAACTCAAGATGCCGGGTCATAAGGGAACCATCACGGTTCATGGCAGCCGCAAGGTCGCTTTGGAATGCGAAGAGGGTGATGCGGCCTATGCTGAGTCGGTTTGTGCAACAGAAGAGTTGAAGTTCTACAAAGGTAGGGTTGATCCGGCAGATATGACCTCTTTGAAAAAGCCAACTACAGAGCATGATCCGGCCCTGAAGTTTAAATCAGCTGATGAGACTAAGCTGGTTGACTTTGTTCCTGGCGATTCATCCAAGCAGTTTAGTATCAGCACTAACCTGGATCCGAAATAGGAAAGCGCGCTCATCGAGTTTATCCGTGAGAACTGGGACATCTTTGCATGGAAACCTTATGACATGCCAGGTGTACCGAGGGAACTCGCTGAGCACACTCTCAATATTGACCCCAAGTTTAAACCGGTCAAGCAGTTTCTTCGCCGCTTCAATGAAGAAAGGCGAAAGGCTATTGGTGAGGAGGTAGCCCGGCTCTTGGCAGCGGGGTTTATCATTGAAGTTTTTCATCCTGAGTGCCTGGCTAATCTGGTGCTGGTGCTTAATAAGAATGGCACTTGGCGCATGTGTGTGGATTACATAGATTTGAACAAGGCTTGTCCAGCTGATCCTTTTGCTCTTCCTCGGATTGATCAAATCATTGATGCAACGGCGGGTTGTGAGCGTTTGAGCTTTTTGGATGCTTATTCTGGTTATCATCAAATCAAGATGGCGGTTAAGGACCAGGAGAAGACATCGTTTATAACTCCCTTTGGAGCCTTCTGCTATGTATCTATGCCTTTTGGGCTCAAGAGTGCCCAGGCGACTTATCAGCGATGTGTGCAGAATTGTCTTCATGATCAGATTGAGCGCAATGTTCATGCTTATGTGGATGATATTGTGGTGAAGTCAAGGAAGAAGGAGACATTGACAGATGATCTGAAGGAAACCTTTGATAACCTCCGGGTTTACAAAATGATGCTTAACCCAGCCAAGTGTGTCTTCGATGTTCCGGCAGGCAAGCTTTTGGGTTTTCTGGTGTCTAACAAGGGCACTGAAGCTAATCCGGAGAAGATCAAAGCTTTTACCTTGCTGGCTAAACCGGCATGTATCAATGATGTTCAATGTCTGGCGGGTCAAATTGCGTCACTGAGCCGGTTTATCAGCCGATTGGGGGAGAAGGCTATTCCTCTATATCGGATGATGAAAAAGACAGATAACTTTGTCTCGAGTGATGCTGCTAATGCGGCGTTTGAGGATCTGAAGAAGCAATTGGCCGAGCCGCCTGTCCTTGCTGCCCCGATTGATAAGGAACCATAGCTGTTATATGTGGCTGCTAATGCCCGGGCTGTCAGCGTGGCTATTGTGGTGGAGCGCAAGGAGGCAGGTAAAGAGTATCCGGTTCAACAGCCGGTTTATTATATCATCGAAGTGCTTATTGAGTCCAAGAAGAGGTACCCGCATTGGCAGAAATTGCTGTATGGAGTGTTCATGGCGAGCCGGAAACTTAAACAATACTTTTAAGGTCATCCCATCACTCTGGTCAGTTCGGCTCCTTTGGGAGATATCATCCAGAACAGGGAAGCTACTGGCCGGATTGCTAAATGGGCTATCGAGCTTGGACCTTATGGGGTAAAATATATGCCTCATACGGCCATCAAATGTCAGGCACTTGTGGATTTCATTAATGACTGGACAGAGTCACAGGCACCGTAGGATAAACCGGATAACACATACTGGACTATTCACTTCGACGGATGCAGACAATTGGAGGGCTCGGGGGCTGGAGTGGTTCTTACTTTCCCTCGAGGTGACAAATTTTGTTATGTTCTCCGCTTAATGTTTCCTTGTACTAACAATGCAGCTGAGTATGAGGCCTTGCTCCACGGTCTTCAGATGGCTAAGGAGATGAACTTAATCCGGGTATGATGCTTTGAGGACTCCGATTTGGTGGCTCAACAAGTCTCTGGTACTTGGGATTCTAAGGATCCACTCATGGCGGCTTATCAGCGTGAAGTGGATGTTATTGCTGGTCACTTCAAGGGTTATCAGGTTGAACATATCAATCGGCGCAAGAATGAAGCGGCGGACGCTTTAAGCCGGCTGGGATCTCATCGTAAATCGGTGCCGCCTAATGTTTTTCTTGACGTTCTACATAACCTGTCGGTCAAGATACCAACTAAGGAGGATTTGGCTATCCCTGACTTGGAAGCTCGATTAGTGGCGGTTCTTCATGCTATCCCCGATTGGACGGTGCCCTACTTGGCATACATGACCAGGGGTGAGTTACATGAAGACGAAGTTTTGGCCCGGCAGATAATCCGGCGGTCCAAGTCCATGAGTATTGTTAATGGCGAGTTACACCATTGCAGTGTTTCGGGGGAATTTCAGCGCTGCTTTCTCCTGAAGAAGGTTGTGAGATCTTGCGTGAAATCCACGAAGGGGATTGTGTCCATCACGCCGGTTCGAAATCCCTTGTGGCTAAGGCTTTCTGACACGGCTTTTACTGGTTAACAGCTCATGCTGATGCTGAGGATCTCCTCAGAAGGCATGACAGTTGTCAGAAATTTTCACGCCGAGCCCATGTTCCGGCCTAGGAATTGAGGATGATTCCAATTACTTGGCCGTTTGCAACTTGGGGGCTGGATCTGGTTGGGCCCTTTAAGAGGTCCAAGGATAAGAAGAGCCACCTTTTGGTGGCGGTTGATAAATTCACCAAGTGGGTGGAGGCAGAGCCAGTCAGCAAGTGTGACGTAGCCACGGCGGTTCAAGTCATGAAGAAGTTGATTTTCCACACGGTATTATAGCAGACAATGGCACGAACCTATCCAAGGGTGCTATGGAAGAGTTCTATCAGCGTGAGCACGTCCGGCTTGATGTGTCATCAGTGGCTCACCCCCAGTCCAATGGTCAGGCGGAGAGAGCTAATCAGGAAATCTTAAAAGGTATCAAGCCCCGGCTTATGGTCCCTTTGCAGAGGACGCCGGGTTGTTGGGTGGAAGAGTTGCCCTTTGTGTTATGTAGCGTTAATACCACCCCCAACAGATCTACGGGTTATACATCTTTCTTCATGGTTTATGGAGCAAAGGCAGTTCTCCCAAGTGATATTCGCCATGACTCGCCCCGAGTGGCAGCTTATGTTGAAGCGGACAATGAAAGAGCACGCCAAGATGCGTTGGACCTGTTAGATGAAAAACGGGACATAGCAGCAGCTCGTTCGGCGATTTATCAGCAAGACCTGCGGCGTTATCACAACCGCCGGGTTAAAAACAAAGCTTTTCAAGAAGGCGACTTAGTGCTCTGGCTTATCCAAGATCAGACCGACATGCACAAGTTATCCCCACCTTGGGAAGGTCCTTTTGTGGTCAGCAAGAATCTAAACAACGGGTCATACTACCTTATCGATGTTCGAGAGCACAAAGACTCACGCAAATCGGAGGAGGAGACCCGCCGGCCGTGGAATATAGCTCATCTTCGGCCTTACTATACGTGAGCCACAGGCTCCTACTATGTACATATTTTTGACAATGTATATATTATGATCAATATAATAAACCGGCATCCTTGCTAAAGCAGGGCCTCTGCCTTTCTTCAAAAAGATTTCTCGGTTACATGGGGCCTTCTGCTTATAAAGCGGAGTTCTGATTATCCATTAAACCGGCTTATAAAGCCACAACAAAGCTTGGGAGCTTCACACCCAAGGGGCCAAAGAGAGTCTGTTCCCAAGCACAACTCAAACATAGGAACCCACTGAGCACATCTCAAAATGTTACTTGGGGGCTCTTTGTGCACAACAAAAAAGAGTTTTAGAGGACCCTAATGATAGGCTATCAAGCCAGGCTTAAAAGCTAGGTGTATTCACCTAAAACCCCGGGTTAACCTGCCTTCATCAAGTAAGACACTCCGACCAGGTAATCTTGGTATGACCCACCGAACGTTTGACAAGTCAATCTTGTACAGACCCTGAACTTGTCAAAGTTAAAATGATGATTGGTTAATGTGAGGTCCATCTTAAAAGGCTTTGTGAAATGGTTTAACTCAGTGGCCTGGCAGCCCATGAAAAGCCTCGAATTTGGGCCTGGCAGCCCTTGAAAAGCCTTGACTACAAGTTTTTTATTTGCTTTTATTTGTCAAAGTTTTTCTCTTTTAATAAGGTTTTGAGGTAAACTGGCGTCTATTAACGCGGCCTGACTATAAGTTGTCAATATAACCTGGTGTTTGTTAACCCGGCGTGGCTTTCAACTATAAGTTGTTAGTACATAACCAATTATAAACCGGTGTTTATAACCCGACCTGGCATTGACTATAAGTCGCCAGGATGATCATCCGGTGTTTATCATAACCCGGCATGGCTTATTATAAACCAGCACAAAGTCATCAGCACTCCAGATTTGGGTTGTCACCCTTACCACAAGAAAGTTGATAAATCAACGATGTGATTCAATATCACAGGTATGATGTATTTCATATTTCATTATCTTTACAGCCTTGGTTATAAAACCCTGGCTTTATATTGGGCATTATGACCCGTCCGGTGGTAAACCACCAGGACAATTTTCAGTTTATTCTATGCAGAAACATGATTGTATAAAGCTGTTAAGGATCATATGCAGACATAGCATCTTCATGATGGATTAACAGTATTGTGCAAAATAAATATGCATGATGGCATAGCAGACCAAGTGTTTAAGCTAGCCTATTACAAGGCGTTTTTACTGCCCAAAAGAATAATTGTTTTTCAGGGATGACAGTGTGCAGATGATAAACCGGCCTCCGGATCATGATTCTTCCGCACGCTGGTTTGAAGGTTGTGGATTGTTCTGCGCCGGTTCATCCTCCTCCTCTCCGCCTAGTGGCTGGAAGTCAATAGTTGCCCAGTCAATCCCAGTTAAGGCTCGGAAGACGGCTTCATCGCTTATAAGGGTGGATGGTTCAACATCAGGGGCATAAGTGTGCTTACAGATTGGCGGGATAAGATTTTGCACTTCATGAACAGAAGCATCAATCCGTTTGTTGTCTGCGTCATAAATCGACTGGTGGAAAGACATATTAGTCTCCTCAGCCAGTTTGCTTGCAAGTGGACGCATTTCCTTTGTCAAAGCTCTGAGGGCATCAGTATCAAAGTCTGTACCATCTTCTTTTTGGCTGGGATAGCCGTTTCTAATATCTTCCGGATCAAGATCAGATATCCAAGCTTTGGCCCGAGTCAATGCGGATAGAGCACCGACTCTTGCAGCTGATCTCTTTACTTCCTCAAGCTGGGCAGGTGTCATGGATAACTTTGCCAATGTGTCCTTGATCAAAGTTGGGGGCGGTTTTGAAGGAAATATGCCCTAGAGGCAATAATAAAGTTATTATTTATATCCTTATTTCATTATAAATGTTTATTATTCATGCTAGAATTGTATTAACCGGAAACATAATACATGTGTGAATACATAGACAAACATAGTGTCACTAGTATGCCTCTACTTCACTAGCTCGTTAATCAAAGATGGTTAAGTTTCCTAACCATAGACATGAGTTGTCATTTGTTTAATGGGATCACATCATTAGGAGAATGATGTGATTGACTTGACCCATTCCATTAGCTTAGCACTTGATCGTTTAGTATGTTGCTATTGCTTTCTTCATGACTTATACATGTTCCTATGACTATGAGATTATGCAACTTGAGTCTACCGGAGGAACACTTTGTGTGCTACCAAACGTCACAACGTAACTGGGTGATTATAAAGGTGCTCTACAGGTGTCTCCGAAGGTACTTGTTGAGTTGGCGTATTTCAAGATTAGGATTTGTCACTCCGATTATCGGAGAGGTATCTCTGGGCCCTCTCGGTAATGCACATCAATATAATCCTTGCAAGCAATGTGACTAATGAGTTAGTTGCGGGATGATGCATTACGGAACGAATAAAGAGACTTGCCGGTAACGAGATTGAACTAGGTATTCTGATACCGGCGATCGAATCTCGGGCAAGTAACATACTGATGACAAAGCGAACAACGTATATTGTTATGCGGTTTGACCGATAAAGATCTTTGTAGAATATGTGGGAGTCAATATGAGCATCCAGGTTCCGCTATTGGTTATTGACCGGAGATGTGTCTTGGTCATGTCGACATAGTTCTCGAACCCGTAGGGTCCGCACGCTTAATGTTCTGTGACGATTTATATTATGAGTTATGTGTTTTGATGTACCGAAGATAGTTCGGAGTCCCGGATGAGATTGGGGACATGACGAGGAGTCTCGAAATGATTGAGACGTAAAGATCGATATATTGGACGACTATATTCGGACATCGTAAAGGTTCCGAGTGATTCGAGTATTTTTCGGAGTACTAGAGAGTTACGGGAATTCGCCGGCAGAAGTATTGGGCCTTATTGGGGAAAGAGAGAGGGGTTGCCTAGGGCAGTCCACGCGCCCCCTCAAGGCCTAGTCCGAATTGGACTAGGGGGAGGGGTTGCGCCCCCTCCTTCCTTCCCTTCTCTCTTCCCCTTCCTTCTCTCCTACTCCTACTAGGAAAGGAGGAGTCCTACTCCCGCTGGGAGTAGGACTCCCCCCTTGGCACGCCCTCAATCTTGGCCGGCCGTCTCCCCCTAGCTCCTTTATATACGGGGGCAGAGGGGCACCCCATGGACACAACAATTGATCCTTGATCTCTTAGTCATGTCCGGTGTCTCTCTCCACCATATTCCACCTCGGTAGTATCGTAGCGGTGCTTACGCGAAGCCCTCCGTCGGTAGCATCATCAACACTATCATCACGCCGTCGTGCTGACGAAACTCTCCCACAAAGCTCTGCTGGATCGGACTTCGTTGGGCATCATCGAGCTGAACGTGTGCTGAACTCGGAGGTGCCGTATGTTTTGTACTTGGATCGGTCGGATCGTGAAGACGTACGACTACATCAACCGCGTTCTGCTAACGCTTCCACTTTCGATCTACGAGGGTACGTGGACAACACTCTCCCCTCTCGTTGCTATGCATCACCATGATCATGCGTGTGCGTAGGAAATTTTTGAAATTACTACGTTCCCCAACATGTTTACCGTATGAGGCTGTGCAGATGACACGTTGAACGCCGGTATATAAATGCTCTATCAATGTATAGGCAGCCTTTAGTTTCTTGCGCATATCTGAACCAAGATGAGCAACACGGCTCCCTACAGTGGTTAAAGCATTATTATTAAACCGGCAGTTTCAAGGATGTTTAGGTATAACTTATGAAGAAGGTACTTACCAAAGACAACAGAGGTCATAGCGTTTATTTGCCGCTTTAGGGCGGTCAGTTCTTCTGTCACCGGTTTAAGGGCCGCTTCAGCATCCTCCGCCCGCTTTATGAGAGTTGTCCTTTCAGCATCCCATTTGGCCCGTTCACTGTTAAATCCATCCTTCAATTGTTCCATGGTTGATAAAGTGCCGTTCAGCTCTTCTGTCTCCATGGAAGTTTCTGCTTGCTGGGATTTAATGTTTTCTTGAAGATCGGCGATTTGAGTGTCCCTCTTGTTTAGATCAGCCTGCAAAAGACAGTTAATATGTTGGTAGGGCATCTTTGAAGTCCCAAGCACAGAACAAGTTCTATCCTTGGCACTTGGGGGCTAATGCGGATTGCTTTTATGAACCGATATTTTAAAGTCCCAAGCACATAACCAGTTATATACTTGGCACTTGGGGGCTAAAGCATACCTGATCAATTCAAGATTTTCAAGTTTCTATTAATAAACTAGATTCTATTGATGGTTATCAGGAATTTTGGAGAACTGCATGACAGAAGATGTACCGGTTCATCCTAAAGGTATAAACCGATCCATAGGGGCTACAGCTGCAGAAATTCAATATTGTTCTATTACAAGTCCCAGTTCACAATAATTTTATGAACCGGCCCTTGGGGGCTACTGGAGTTGATATTCTAAGCCAGTTTAAAGGAAAGAAATTTATGCAAAGGGATGGATATTTACCTCATATCGCTCTTTCATCGACCTACTAAACCGGCTTCATAGTCACGGCTTGTATATAGATGGTTTAAGTATCCAGAGTGGATGTCCTGAGCATTGAGATGAGCATAGCTGGATAAATTTGTTTTCCATTTTCCCTTGTCCACAGCAGAGAATTCTTCCTTGGCACTGTGCTTTGATAAAGCGACAGGATTGCCAGGAGCAGTGTGACCAAAACCGGTAATCATAACATCATCTGTGGTGCCATCAACAATTTTTGCTGGGCTTGGCGGTTTATCAGATGTTCTTGCCGGGCTTGGCGGATCGGCCGATGGGCTTGGCGGATTAGCAGACTGGCTTGTTGGGTTTATTTCTCCTGGTTCAGCAAAAGTGTCTTGAGCTTGAGGTACCGGATCATCCAAGATATTTTTAGCATTTTGATCAAAAGCTTCTGAAGTCTTCTCCGGTTCAGTGGCCGGATTGTGATCAGTTGGTGTAGTCAGCTTGGCTTTCTTGCTAAGTCTGGCTTTGGCACTGAAGAAAGCAGACGAAGAGGTTAGTACAATAAACCAGTACAAGGCATAAAAAGTTAAATATCATATGCTTACCCCGGAATAGTCTTGAGGAGGGGCATTTGTGTGGCTGATGACTCGCCAGAGGATGAATGGGAAGTTCCTTGATAATTTGAATCAGATGGATTAAGAGGATTTCAGAAGTAACCCGCCTTGGGATAAAGTGTATTAGAAGTATAAGAGACCTCTTGATGACGTTTGCAAACCGGAGAGTTCTGTAAACCGGAGGAGGTAACTTGTTGGCCATAATGCCGAGTGGTGCGGCGAGCTTCAGGCTACTGTGTCTTCAAATAAAAGTGCGGATCCGAATAAGCAAGAGGGTGTGAATGTTTTACTTTCTGGACTACTCGACGAAGTTTTCATACTGGTGTTGGGGAACGTAGTAATTTCAAAAAATTTCCTACGCACACGCAAGATCATGGTGATGCATAGCAACGAGAGGGGAGAGTAATGTCCACGTACCCTCGTAGACCGTAAGCGGAAGCGTTATGACAACGCGGTTGATGTAGTCGTACGTCTTCACGATCCGACCGATCCAAGTACCGAACGTACGACACCTCCGTGTTCAGCACACGTTCAGCTCGATGACGTTCCCCGGGCTCCAATCCAGCAAAGCGTCGGGGATGAGTTCCGTCAGCACGACGGCGTGGTGACGATGATGATGTTCTACCGGCGCAGGGCTTCGCCTAAACTCCACGACGATATGACCGAGGTGGAATATGGTGGAGGGGGGCACCGCACACGGCTAAGGAACGATCCGTAGATCAACTCGTGTGTCATGGGGTGCCCCCCTGCCCCCGTATATAAAGGAGCAAGGGGGGAGGAGGCCGGCCCTAGGAGGGGGCGCGCCAAGTGTGGAGTCCTACTAGGACTCCCTAGTCCTAGTAGGATTCCACCTCCCTTGTTGGAGTAGGAGAAGGGGAAAGAGGGGGAGAGGAAGAAGGAAAGGGGGGCTGCGCCCCTTGTCCAATTCAGACCAGAGGGGGGGCGCAGGCCTCCTTCCTTTTGGCCTCTCTCCTCTATTTCCGTATGGCCCAATAAGACCCATATACTCCCCAGCGAATTCCCGTAACTCTCCGGTACTCCGAAAAATACCCGAATCACTCGGAACCTTTCCGAACTCCGAATATAGTCGTCCAATATATCGATCTTTACGTCTCGACCATTTCGAGACTCCTCGGCATGTCCCCGATCTCATCCGGGACTCCGAACTCCTTCGGTACATCAAAACTCATAAACTCATAATATAATTGTCATCGAAACCTTAAGCGTGCGGACCCTACGGGTTCGAGAACTATGTAGACATGACCTAGAACTGTTTCCGGTCAATAACCAATAGTGGAACCTGGATGTTCATATTGGCTCCTAGATACTCTACGAAGATTTTTATCGGTCAAACCGCATAACAACATACGTTGTTCCCTTTGTCATCGGTATGTTACTTGCCCGAGATTCGATCGTCGGTATCCAATACCTAGTTCAATCTCATTATCGGCAAGTCTCTTTACTCGTTCCGTAATACATCATCCCACAACTAACTCATTAGTTGCAATGCTTGCAAGGCTTAAGTGATGTGTATTACCGAGAGGGCCCAGAGATACCTCTCCGACAATCGGAGTGACAAAACCTAATCTCGAAATATGCCAACCCAACATGTACCTTCGGAGACACCTGTAGAGCACCTTTATAATCACCCAGTTACGTTGTGACGTTTGGTAGCACACAAAGTGTTCCTCTGGTAAACGGGACTTACATAATCTCATAGTCACAGGAACATGTATAAGTCATGAAGAAAGCAGTAGCAACATACTAAACGATCGTGTGCTAAGCTAACGGAATCGGTCAAGTCAATCACATCATTCTCCTAATGATGTGATCCCGTTAATCAAATGACAACTCTTTTGTCCATGGATAGGAAACTTAACCATCTTTGATTCACGAGCTAGTCAAGTAGAGGCATACTAGTGACACTATTTTTGTCTATGTATTCACACATGTATTATGTTTCCGGTTAATACAATTCTAGCATGAATAATAAACATTTATCATGAAATAAGGAAATAAATAATAACTTTATTATTGCCTCTAGGGCATATTTCCTTCAGTCTCCCACTTGCACTAGAGTCAATAATCTAGTTCACATCACCATGTGATTTAACACCAATATTCACATCTGTATGTGATTAATACCCATAGTTCACATCGTCATGTGATCAACGCCCAAAGGGTTTACTAGAGTCAATAATCTAGTTCATATGGCTATGTGATTAACACCCAAAGAGTACTAAGGTATGATCATGTTTTGCTCATGAGAGAAGTTTAGTCAACGGGTCTGTCACATTCAGAGCCGTATGTATTTTGCAAATATTCTATGTCCACAATGCTCTGCACGGAGCTACTCTAGCTAATTGCTCCCACTTTCAATATGTATCCAGATTGAGACTTAGAGTCATCTGGATTGGTGTAAAAGCTTGCATCGTTGTAACTTTTTACGATTGGCTCTTTTATCACCTCCATATTCGAGAAACATCTCCTTAGTCCTCACTAAGGATATTCTTGATCGCTGTTCTAGTGATCTACTTTTAGATCAAAATTGTATTCCTTTGCCAAACTCAGATCAAGGTATACAATAGGTCTAGTACACAGCATATCATACTTTATAGAACCTATGACTGAGGCATAGGGAATGACTGTTCATTCTTTTCTATTTTCTGCCATGGTCGGGTTTTGAGTCTTACTCAACTTCACACCTTGCAACACAGGCAAGAACTCTTTCTTTGACTGTTCCATTTTGAACTACTTCAAAATCTTGTCAAGGTATGTACTCATTGAAAAATCTTATCAAGCGTCTTGATCTATCTCTATAGATCTTGATGCTCAATGTGTAAGCAGCTTCACCAAGGTCTTTCTTTGAAAAAAACTCCTTTCAAACACTCCTTTATGCTTTCCAGAAAAATTCTACATTATTTCCGATCAACAATATGTCATTCACATATACTTATCAGAAATGTTGTAGTGCTCCCACTCACTTTCTTGTAAATACAGGCTTCACCGCAAGTCTGTATTAAAACTATATGCTTTTATCAACTTATCAAAGCATATATTCCAACTCCGAGATGCTTGCACCAGTCCATTGATGGATCGCTGGAGCTTGCACATTTTGTTAGCAGCGTTCGGATCGACAAAACCTTCTGGTTGCATCATATACAACTCTTCTTCCAGAAATCCATTCAGAAATGCGGTTTTGACATCCATCTACCAAATTTCATAATCATAAAATGCGGCAATCGCTAACATGATTCGGACAGACTTAAGCATCGCTGCGGGTGAGAAAGTCTCATCATAGTCAACCCCTTGAACTTGTCGAAAACCTTTCGCAACAAGTCGAGCTTTATAGACAGTTACATTACCGTCATCGTCAGTCTTCTTCTTAAAGATCCATTTATTCTCAATGGCTTGCCGATCATCGGGCAAGTCAACCAAAGTCCATACTTTGTTTTCATACATGAATCCCATCTCAAATTTCATGGCTTCTAGCCATTTTGCAGAATCTGGGCTCATCATCGCTTCCTCATAGTTCGTAGGTTCATCATGGTCAAGTAACATGACTTCCAGAATAGGATTACCGTACCACTCTGGTGCGGATCTTACTCTGGAAGACCTACGAGGTTCTGTAGTAACTTAATCTGAAGTTTCATGATCATCATCATTAACTTCCTCACTAATTAGTGTAGTAGTCACAGGAATAGATTTCTGTGATGAACTACTTTCAAATAAGGGAGTAGGTACAGTTACCTCATCAAGTTCTACTTTCCTGCCACTCACTTCTTTCGAGAGAAACTCCTTCTCTAGAAAGGATCCATTCTAAGCAACGAATGTTTTGCTTTTGGATTTGTGATAGAAGGAGTACCCAACAGTTTCCTTTAGGTATTCTATGAAGACGCACTTCTCCAATTTGGGTTCGAGCTTATCAGGTTGAAACTTTTTCATATAAGCATCGCAACTCCAAACTTTAAGAAACGACAGCTTAGGTTTACTGCTAAACCATAGTTCATACGGTGTCGTCTCAACGGATTTAGATGGTGCCCTTTTAAACGTGAATGTAGCTGTCTCTAATGCACAACCCCAAAACGATAGTGGTAAAACCGATAAGAGACATCATAGATCGCACCATATCCAATAAAGTGCAGTTACGACGTTCGGACACACCATAACGTTGTGGTGTTCCAGGTGGCGTGAGCTATGAAACTATTCCACATTGTTTTAATTGAAGACCAAATTCGTAACTCAAATATTCGTCTCCGCGATTAGATCGTGGAAACTTTATTTTCTTGTTACGATGATTTTTCCACTTCACTCTGAAATTCTTTGAACCTTTCAATTATTTCAGACTTATGTTTCATCAAGTAGATATACTCATATCTGCTCAATTCATCTTGTGAAGGTCAGAAAATAACGATACCCGCCACGAGCATCAACACTCATTGGACCGCATACATCGGTATGTATTGTTTCCAATAAGTCAGTAGCTCGTTCCATTGTTCCAGAGAACGGAGTTTTAGTCATCTTGCCCAAAAGGCATGGTTCGCAAGCATCAAATGATTCATAACCAAGTGATTCCGAAAATCCATATTTATGGAGTTTCTTCATGCGCTTTACACCGATATGACCCAAACGGCAGTGCCACAAATAAGTTGCACTATCATTATCAACTTTGCATCTTTTGGCATCAATATTATGAATATGTGTATCACTACGATCGAGATCCAACAAACTATTTTCATTGGGTGTATGACCATCAAAGGTTTTATTCATTTGAATAGAACAACAATTATTCTCTGATTTTAGATGAATAACCGTATTGCAATAAACATGATCAAATCATATTCATGCTCAACGCAAACGCCAAATAACATTTATTTAGGTTCAACACTAATCCCGAAAGTATAGGGAGTGTGCCATGATGATCATATCAATCTTGGAACCACTTCCAACACTCATCGTCACTTCCCCTTCAACCAGTCTCTGTTTATATAACTCCTGTTTCGAGTTACTAATCTTAGCAACTGAACAAGTATCAAATACTCAGGGGCTACTATAAATACTAGTAAGGCACACATCAATAACCTGTATATCAAATATACCCTTGTTCACTTTGCCATCCTTCTTATCCACCAAATATTCAGGGCATTTCCGCTTCCAGTGACCATTTCCTTTGCTGTGTAAGCACTCAGTTTCAGGCTTTGGTCTAGCTGTGAGCTTCTTCTCAGGAGTGACAACTTGCTTGTCATTCTACTTGAAGTTCCCTTTCTATCCCTTTGCCCTTTTCTTGAAACTAGTGGTCTTGTCAATCATCAACACTTGATGCTCTTTCTTGATTTCTACTTTCGTTGATTTCAACATTACGAAGAGCTCGGGAATCATTTTCGCCATCCCTTGCATACTATAGTTCATCACAAAGTTCTACTAACTTAGTGATGGTGACTAGAGAACTCTGTCAATCACTATCTTATCTGGAAGATTAACTCCCACTTGATTCAAGCGATTGTAGTACCCAGACAATCTGAGCACATTCTCACTAGTTGAGCGATTCTCCTCCATCTTTTAGCTATAAAACTTGGTGGAGACTTCATATCTCTCAACTCGGCTATTTGCTTGAAATATTAACTTCAATTCCTGGATCATCTCATATGGTCCATGACGTTCAAAACGTCTTTGAAGTCCCGATTCTAAGCCGTTAAGCATGGTGCACTAAACTATCAAGTAGTCATCATATTGAGCTAGCCAAATGTTCATAACGTCTGCATCTGCTCCTGCAATAGGTTTGTCACCTAGCGGTGCATCAAGGACATAATTCTTCTGCGCAGCAATGAGGATAAACCTCAGATCACGGATCCAATCCGCATCATTGCTACTAACATTTTTCAACACAACTTTCTCTAGGAACATATCAAAATAAACATATGAAAGCAACAACGCAAGCTATTGATCTACAACATAATTTGCAAAATACTACTAGGACTAAGTTCATGATAAATTTAAGTTCAATTAATCATATTACTTAAGAACTCCCACTTAGAAAGACATCCCTCTAATCCTCTAAGTGATCACGTGATCCAAATCAACTAAACCATAACCGATCATCACGTGAAATGGAGTAGCTTTCAATGGTGAACATCATTATGTTGATCATATCTACTATATGATTCACGCTCGACCTTTCGGTCTCCGTGTTCCGAGGCCATATCTGCATATGCTAGGCTCGTCAAGTTTAACCTGAGTATTCCGCGTGTGCAAAACTGGCTTGCACCCGTCGTAGATGGACGTAGAGCTTATCACACCCGATCATCACGTGGTGTCTGGGCACGACGAACTTTGGCAACGGTGCATACTCAGGGAGAACACTTCTTGATAATTAGTGAGAGATCATCTTATAATGCTACCGTCAAACAAAATAGAATAAGATGTATAACAGATAAACATCATATGCAATCAAAATATGTGACATGATATGGCCATGATCATCTTGCGCCTTTGATCTCCATCTTCAAAGTACTGTTGTGGTCTCTATCGTTACCGGCACAACACCATGATCTTCATCATCTTGATCTATATCAATGTGTCGTCACATGGTCGTCTCGCCAACTATTGCTCTTTGCAACTATTGCTATCGCATAGCGATAAAGTAAAGCAATTATTTGGCACTTGCATCTTATGCAACAAACAGACAACCATAGAGCTTCTGTCAGTTGCCGATAACTTCAACAAAACATGATCATCTCATACAACAACTTATATCTCATCACGTCTTGACCATATCACATCACAACATGCCCTGCAAAAACAAGTTAGACGTCCTCTACTTTGTTGTTGCAAGTTTTACGTGGCTGCTACGGGCTGAGCAAGAACCGTTCTTACCTACGCATCGAAACCACAACGATAGTTCGTCAAGTTGGTGCTGTTTTAACCTTCTCAAGGACCGGGCGTAGCCACACTCTGTTCAACTAAAGTTGGAGAAACTGACACCCGCTAGTCACCTGTGTGCAAAGCATGGCGGTAAAACTAGTCTCGCGTAAGCGTACGCGTAATGTCGGTCCGGGCCGCTTCATCCAACAATACCGCTGAACCAAAGTATGACATGCTGGTAATCAGTATGACTTGTATCGCCCACAACTCACTTGTGTTCTACTCGTGCATATAACATCAACGCATAAAACCTAGGCTCGGATGCCACTGTTGGGGAACATAGTAATTTCAAAAAAATTCCTACGCATATGCAAGATCATGGTGATGCATAGCAACGAGAGGGGAGAGTAATGTCCACGTACCCTCGTAGACCGTAAAGCGTTATGACAACGTGGTTGATGTAGTCGTACGTCTTCATGATCCGACCGATCCAAGTACCGAACGTACGGCACCTCCGTGTTCAGCACACGTTCAGCTCGATGACGTTCCCGGGCTCCAGTCCAGCAAAGCGTCGGGGATGAGTTCCGTCAGCACGACGGCATGGTGACGATGATGATGTTCTACCGGCGCAGGGCTTCACCTAAACTCCGCGACGATATGACCGAGGTGGAATATGGTGGAGGGGGGCACCGCACACGGCTAAGGAACGATCTGTAGATCAACTTGTGTGTCATGGAGTGCCCCTGCCCCCGTATATAAAGGAGCAAGGGGGGAGGAGGCCGGCCCTAGGAGGGGGCGCGCCAAGTGTGGAGTCCTACTAGGACTCCCTAGTCCTAGTAGGATTCCACCTCCCTTGTTGGAGTAGGAGAAGGGGAAAGAGGGGGAGAGGAAGAAGGAAAGGGGGGCTGCACCCCTTGTCCAATTCGGACCAGAGGCGGGGCGTAGGCCTCCTTCCTTTTGGCCTCTCTCCTCTATTCCTGTATGGCCCAATAAGGCCCATATACTCCCCGGCGAATTTCCGTAACTCTCCGGTACTCCGAAAAATACCCGAATCACTCGGAACCTTTCCGAACTCCGAATATAGTCGTCCAATATATCGATCTTTACGTCTCGACAATTTCGAGACTCCTCGTCATGTCCCCGATCTCATCCGGGACTCAAAACTCCTGAGGTACATAAAAACTCATAAACTCATAATATAATTGTCATCGAAACCTTAAACGTGCGGACCCTACGGGTTCGAGAACTATGTAGACATGACCTAGAACTGTTTCCGGTCAATAACCAATAGTGAACCCTGGATGTTCATATTGGCTCCTACATATTCTACGACGATCTTTATCGGTCAAACCGCATAACAACATATGTTGTTCCCTTTGTCATCGGTATGTTACTTGCCCGAGATTCGATCGTCGGTATCCAATACCTAGTTCAATCTCGTTACCGGCAAGTCTCTTTACTCATTCCGTAATACATCATCCCACAAGTAACTCATTATTTGCAATGCTTGCAAGGCTTAAGTGATGTGTAGTAGCGAGAGGGCCCAGAGATACCTCTCCGACAATCGGAGTGACAAAACCTAATCTCAAAATATGCCAACCCAACATGTACCTTTGGAGACACCTGTAGAGCACCTTTATAATCACCCAGTTACGTTGTGACGTTTGGTAGCACACAAAGTGTTCCTCTGGTAAACGGGAGTTGCATAATCTCATAGTCACAGGAACATGTATAAGTCATGAAGAAAGCAGTAGCAACATACTAAACGTTCGTGTGCTAAGCTAACGGAATGGGTCAAGTCAATCACATCATTCTCCTAATGATGTGATCCCGTTAATCAAATGACAACTCTTTTGTCCATGGATAGGAAACTTAACCATCTTTGATTCACGAGCTAGTCAAGTAGAGGCATACTAGTGACACTATGTTTGTCTATGTATTCACACATGTATTATGTTTCCAGTTAATATAATTCTAGCATGAATTATAAACATTTATCATGAAATAAGGAAATAAATAATAACTTTATTATTGCCTCTAGGGCATATTTCCTTCAACTGGCACATGATTTGAGTCAGAAGATAGAACAGTTACCTCTACATCACCAGCGCGACCAGCTTCCGCATCATCCTGATAATAATCATTGTCAATGAGATGTA
This sequence comes from Triticum aestivum, assembly GCF_018294505.1. Taxonomy (NCBI): domain Eukaryota; kingdom Viridiplantae; phylum Streptophyta; class Magnoliopsida; order Poales; family Poaceae; genus Triticum; species Triticum aestivum. The sequence goes on from NC_057807.1 coordinate 38,924,475, forward strand.
CGAAAAAAGAACCAAGAGAGTCAAGTTCTACCTCTGACTCTGGGTCATCAAGCTCTTCATCATTGGGAATGTCAGAAGCCTCGGTGGTTTTCTTCTTCGCTGGCCTCTTCGTAACCTTGGTCTTGACGCGAGGTGCTCTCGCCAGTTTATCTTTTGATTTCCTCTTCCAGAACAGATCATCACGCTAAACAGATGGACAACAAATTTGTAAAGGAATTTTAAAGAGGAGATCGATTAAGACAAAAATGAGGTGATTCTTATAGCTGGCGGTTTGTTGGACGCATAGAAGAGACTAAGCCCTACTTTGCTACATACAGCTACCTGTTCATCAAGCATTTTCTTGACCGCTTCAGTGACTTCATCCTCAGTGAGCTGGATGTCAATATGACGCTGAGGGTCTTTCAGATCCCCTGTGTACTCACACACTAAACCGGGGCGACGGCTTAAAGGAAGAATACTCCAAGAAACCCAGCATCGAATGAAATCAATGCTTGTTAGACCATTTGCAACAAAGGCTCTGAGTTTTGATAGCTGAGGGGCATATTTTGACCGCTCCTTGGCGGTTTTACCGTTGAGGGATCGGATGAGTTTTGGTAAGCCGGTACGCCCGATAACCCAGCAGAGGATTTTCATCGTCCGGAGCCGTGTTGCGACAGTAAAACCAAGTCTGATTCTAGTCCTTGGGGTGGATATGATGTTTGGCATGAGGGAACTCAACATCCTTTCTCTTCTGGATTGAAATGCCCCCGAGTTCAGGGTTGGGCCCGTCCGTAAATTTCGTACGGTGGTTTAAGTAAAAGAAGTCCCGGAAAAGTTCCAGAGTGGGTTCCTCTTGCAGATAGACTTCACAAAATACTTGAAAGTTGCATATATTGGACACATAATTCGGTCCAATGTCTTGAGGGCGTATCTGGAAACTAGCAAGCACATCACGGAAGAATTTTGATCCGAGCGGGCTGAACCCACGATTCAGATGGTTAGTAAAAACAATCACTTCTCGATTCCGGGGTTCAGGAGGATTTTCTGGACCGGGGACCCTCCAGTGGATGGTTTCTTTGTTCGCTAAAGCGTCAGTCAAAACATACCCAGTCAGTTGCTCTTCAGTAACCCGGGAAGGAATCCAATTGCAAGCATAGAATTGTTTGGCCATTTCAAATGACAAGCTGGAAAGGAAGATTAAAACCGGTTTACAATTTATGACTGATGTGCATAAACCGGCATCAGGCCGGGGGAAGGAGATAATGAAACGTATGTGCATTGATAAACCGGATTCTGACATTAAAGGTCGAGTTGGCGGTTTACAGTGAGGGCTAATGGTACCTGGCGGATTATCATTGTCTAAAGGTTAAACCGCCTATAATAGTGTGGAAGTTATAGATCTAAAAAAAATTGCTAAGTGTTGTACAAACAGGTTCTGCAAGTTGACATTATAATTCTGGATCTACCGCAGTTCAAGAAAAGGGGAAAATTTCAAAGCCCTAAGTGGTGACAGCGGAACAGCAAAGGTCCAGATGGGATATGTTCACTAAAGAAGGGATGCTATGATGAGGAAAAATAAATTCTAGCTACGGCCGCGCAGGGAGGATAACAAGTATTATCAAGTTCTAGTATGGCAACAAGGTACAACAATGAAGGACGATGAACACCGACGAACACCATTGAACACTGAAACCCTAGCAGTAGATCTGGGGAAGAAGGAAAGAAAACTTACAGAGATTGAAGGGATAGCGGAGAGGCACTGCGTTTCTCTGGTCAAGTCAGGTCGATGCAGCGGCCAACGTTGATGCAGGGGCGAAGGTCGACGGCGGCGGACGTGCTCAAGTGCTAAGGCAACGCAAGGAAGAAGACGAGGCGAAGAGGCACGATGGGAAAAAAAGAAAAAGACTTCTCATCCTATTTATAAGGCAAAGGGATAAAATGACAGGCGCGGGAATCGAGGAGCCGAAAAAGTGGATATGTGACACAGCTGTCACCTTGATCATCGGAGATTCATTACTAAAAGGGAAGTATTTACAGGTTTAATAAGCAGGTGACATCATGGCGATTTATTATGATCTCAGAAGATGACGTCACGACGGTTTACAAAGTTCACATGAAGATGATGTCATGGCGGTTTACAAGGTTGACATGAAGATGTTCAAGAAGAAATTTTATCAAAGTATTGAAGCTTGACATGAACAGGTTCAAATCAATCTAGGGCCTAATGTGGGGGATATAACTACTGAGTCTAAACCGCCCAGGAGGGGCCGGGTTACACTCATAAGGAGTCATCTGTATTGAATCCCATGAAGACAAGGAGTATGGCGCTTTACTAGACTTGAAGGCCCAAAGCCCAAAGGCGGATTAGGGCCCGTAGACATAAACCGCCATGAGATATGTAACTTGTGTTGTAAAATAGGGAAAGGTAGAAACCGAGCCGGACACATGTATGAGCCGGCCTCAGGATTCTGTAAACCGCCGGGCGTCAACCTGTGTATATAAAGGGACGACCCGGCGGCGGTTCAGGGACAAGAAACAAGAACTCGAGAACCAGGCCAAGTGGATTCGCTCCCTGATCATCGAGACCCCATCAATTCCACCACAACTGGATCGTAGGCTTTTACCTTCACCGCAAGGGGCCAAACCAGTATAAACTCCACGTGTCTTTGTCCGGTTTAACCCCTTTAAACTAATCTCGTTGCGATGGCTCCATGACTAATTCCTCTCACTAGGACATGTGACGTGTTAATTCCACGACACTAGCTTTCCTAATAATCATGATACTCAACACCCCCCTGCCGTCACAACGGTAGCGACGCAGTCGGTGAGACTAGAGAAGAATCCGAAAGCAAGCCGATGGACACCCCCCCACAGTTGTCGCAGTCGATGCATCACGGAGTGGTGGCTGAGTGGAAACCGACGAGGTTGCTCAAGCAAGGCGGTAGCCTTTTGTGCCATTTGTCGAGGTAGTCGAGAGCGTAGGTGGTGTAGCCGTAGTCGAGGTAGCCGTGCGGAGAACACCATGGTGGGTGTCGAGTTGGGGTGGCCGGTGTCGAGGAAGGAGCCGTGGACCGGGAAGAAGAGCGGCGGCGGCGACGGCTAGGTCAGAAGCGCGGCGGCGGTGCTCGAAGTAGGCGAGCAAGAACCCGATAGCACGACGAAGACCGGCGCGGACGGTGGCGTTTCCACGCCAGAAGGCGGCGTGTTGGATACGACTTGAAGTCGACGCGCGTGGATGGCGGTGGACCGCAGGCCGCAGCGCTACGGCCCGAAGGGGCGACACAATGGCGGCGGGCAGGTCAGGGCGATGGCGGGAAAGACCTCAGGGTGGTTGCAGGGATCGCGTGCCACACCCACTACGACCCGACGGGGCGACGCAGCGGCAGCGCGAGGGTCGGTGCAGCCACGGGGACGGCTGAAGCGGACGGCCTCGGTGCGGCGGTTGACTGCGGGTCGCGACACTACGGCCCGAAGGGGCGACGCAGCGGCAGTGCATGAGGTGGTGCAACCACGGGAACGGTCTCGGGGCAACGGCGGGGATCACGTGCGGCGGCACTATGATCCGAAAGGGCGACGCAATGACGGCCCGGATTGATGCAGCCACGGGAAGAATCACTGGGCGGGGGCGCTGCGGCCCGGCGGGGCGACACAGCAAAAGCCTGCTCGATCGATGAATGGACGCACGTAAATGCGTAATTAATGACGATTTTCGTAGAATTCAGCGTTGGCACGCGCATGCGGTTGATCGGACTAGGGACCAAACCGTGTGTGCTTCAAGCAGTGGGTAGCTGCACGTAGGCTTGCCTGGCCGCGTACAAGTACGCGAGAAGCTAGCCGGCCTGCACACAAGCAGCCATCATGCACGGCGCCGTGCATGGAACACGGCCACGTGATGTGGTTTGGAGCCAGCGCGGCGCTTGAGCAACCATACCACGCGCCACGCGGCGATGTGAAACGATCGGCATAGGATAGCCCGATGGCCATCGTCCCAACGCACAGGCCGGCGTGTGCCAATCGATCCGCCTGAGGACGACGAAGATGTTGACGAAGCAGACGCGCGTACTGGATGACTAACGGCGGCGGACGGTGCAATCTTATCTTAGATCGGAGAAAGAAAAAGAACACCGGTCAATCGATCGGCGAGAGAGAAAACTCCAATCAACCGATCGGAAAAAAGACTCTCTAGGACAGCTAGTCAACATGATCCGCGGACAAACCTTAGGTACGGACGGCGTGGCCCCCGGTGGTGATCATGGAGATCGACCACCCCGGGGACGGCACGGTGCGGGAGCGACGGCGGCTAGGGTTTTTGGATCGAGATTAGGCTGATACCTGATACCATGTTAGAAGACAGAGAGGGATTTGTTCGTTGTATTGTTTGAATCTCGTGGGCATATATATAGGAGTATATGATTATCTTGAAGTAAAAAGCAAGGTAGAATAATATCCTACGCTATCCTAATTTTCCTAATAATCATGATACTCAACGGCTAGCTTGTGCATGCCACGAGTGGCAAACCAAACGAGTGTCTTTCATTTGGGCTTGCCGCGGACCACATGCACAGGTCGATCACGAATGGCCGCACACAGGTTTAAGGTTGCGCCCATCCACCAAGCGGACCAGCTATCTCACTGATAAAAGGCATTTTCATTCGCGTTCCATTCACAGCGCGAATCATACCGCTATCTGCTGTGATCCATGCTGACTGGTTCACTGGGGCCCACTGCCAGAAGTCCTTTTTTTCTGTTTCATTCAGCTATACAGTGGAAATACAGTCAAATCGTATCCGCTTTATTCCTACCTAAGCCTACTTCACGCGTGCCTACAAACTACTATCCCCCTCTCTCTGTTATCGGCCAGATCCAATCGGCCCCGCCCCGCCCATCCCCTCCACAGCCGGCTGGCCACCGTCACGATTTGGAGGCCTCCGGCCAGATCTTCCTCCCAACCATGATCTGGGTTGCGCGGATCACCGCTTTATAACCACGCGGCAGCTTGCGTGCTGGCCGTCGAGCGAGGCCCGCCACGGCGACCACCACTATCTTCTCCTTCCTGTCCTCCGGCCAGATCCACCCGGTGCCCCTCCGACGAGCTTGACGGTGAGTTCTTTTCTTTATTCTCTCTCTTTATTTTCTCTCTACTTGTTAATTTCATTGCATGCTTATGATGGTTTCTCTTATTGTGTTTGAGATCTCCTAATTTGCGTGCTTCTTTGTTTTCTCCCGCAAAATCTGATGCTCCCCCAAAATATATGGCGGTCCACTTCTCGGACGAGCTCGTCCACGAGATTTGAGTCAACCGCTTCACCAAGCTGCAACACGTGGAGGCGAGAAGAAGAAGCGAAGAAGGGGAAGAAGAACAAATGCCAGTGTCAGGACTCTCACAACCAGATCCTAATATATAGGTGAATTTTTTTCCAGTGATGTTAAATTATATATAAAAGGGTCTAGTAATTATTAGAAGGCTTTTATTTTTAATTAAATATCAACAGGCATTAAAAGTCCAAGAGGTGGAAGGCAACTTGGGCCACAAGGGCCCAAGTGGAGAAGGCGCCCCTCCTTTCCTTGTGTGTGTGTGGGTGGGTGGGTGGGTGGGGGGGGGGGGTCAATCCTACTAGGGGAGGAGTTAGAATCCTCCCCTCTTGGCCGTCGCCTCAAGGATTAACCTATATATACGTGGGGTATTGGTCACAATTGAACAAACAAGTTTTGGAGCCTCCTCTAGTTCATCTAGTTCTAGTTCTAGTTGTTCCTAATTGACTAATTAGAGCTGCACCTAATTTCTCTAATCCTCATAATCAGAAGCCAGTGTGGTTCTAATCTCCTCCCTCGAATTTTCTGACGACGATTAGCTCTGGACGGTGAAGCATTGTCGGATCGTGAAGACTGCACGCTTGCAACCAAGTAGAGAGATCGTGCTTTCTGTCTTCTGTTCGAGGGTTGTTCCAAGGCAGTTAGCGGGATCGTCATCAACGGTTCAAGGGACTCGAAGTACGATTTACACTGACTCGTCTACTTCAGCTGCAGTAACAATGGTGATTGCTGCAACACATTGATGTCATTGTGAGACCCGGCATGCCAAAGAAAGTGGGCCAAATTCAAAGATCCGGTGATGCAACTGATTCAAGAATGATTGTGGGCTTCTTAACATGACCTGGATATTGCTCTTGTAAAGCCTTCAGGCAGTTCTTCCATTTGCGATGCATGCAGTCAAGGGATCCAAGCAAACCTGGCAACCCTCTTGTCTCTGAGATTGCCAATATACTGTCGGTGTCTGCCATGATTGTTTCTCTCAGATACCGAGGTCCAAACACCTCGACCACGCTAGTTAGAAATCTGACCATGGCATCTCCGCATGTGCTCTCAGACATCAGTGGCCATGCCATATGCGAGCATCCGTAGTGCGGCTGTGAACTTATGGTAACCAGAGAAACCAATCGTTCCCACAACGCCCTTCTTCAGGATGAAGTAGTCTTGCGCACTCGAAAACACCGGTGAAAATGGTCAGCGAAGAGTGCATCGGTTACAAAGTAATTGGCCATCAGTGTCAAATGGCCGTGCGCCTGTTGCGGTTCAACACTCGATGACCCTTGATCGATTCCTTGAAACTGAGAACATGATCCTCCGCACGCTCCGCATCTTCAAGGAACGCATGCATCATCACCGTCTCATCCATGTACTCCTCGTCGGCAAGCTGTCAAACGACTCAACATAGTGCTCGTATATGTACTCCAAATCGGAACACATTGCTTGAAAGAAGAAGGAACAAGTTTCTTATTAGCTCTGGCAATTCATCAAACAGTTGTCGAGCATGGTGAGTATGGCAGTAGCGGATGGTACCTGCCGGGGTGGTCGGACGAGATGGACTAAACGACGACAAGGAGAAGCGGGGTACAACGACGACGGCGGCTGCTCCCTGTAGTTGGAATAAGGCCCTCCCAGCCTACTCCATGTTTTGGCGGTGCGTACAGCGTTGTCGGAAGGCGTGTGAAGATGTGTACCCGACGGATCTCGTGGGATTCGATAGGTGGTGGTCTTCGGTGGATCTTCATGGATCTAGTCTTGGTGCGTCTACATTTGTGTATCTACAAGTTGAATTCTTCTTATCTACGCTTCTTTTCATCGACGGCGGTTGCTATTCTCGTGCACCGGTCCGGTGGGGCCTTAGCACGATGACTTATGAACTGTGTACTACAACGAGTTTTGCCCGGCTCCGGTGAAGGATGGACGATGTCGGGAGCGCGCCTTCGGCTCGATCCAGTGCTTGTAGTCATCGCTGGATGGTGAATTGACCTGGATGTAATGTTAATTATTTCTAGTGTTCTTTGTTGTATCATAACAGTTGATGAATAGGTTGAAAATTTTCTCTCAAAAAAATGTAGTTAAATACAGGGTATAATTTTGAGATTTAATGATTTTTATTACAGCAAATATAACTGGATTTTTCATGACTCCGTGATTTAGAAGAAAAATCCTACTACTGATTTTTGTAAGAGTGCAACAACCTTAGTATAAGTCTGTACAGTGCCGCAACGAGTGTATCTATCATTCTAGCTAGTCTGATGAGTTATGTTGGACGGCAGTAGCTTAAGACATACCTTGCGATTAGCCACGTCGAATTTGTCATCATCTAATACATATGATAACAGCACTTTAGGACATATGATAGCAGCACTTTATGCCTGCCTCGTCCACCTCATGTCCTCACAGGCTCACACCATTACTATGGTAACTCCGTAACTACAAGCTTGAGTGCTACTCCCTCCGTCCGGAAATACTTGTCATCAAAATAAATAAAAGAGGATGTATCTAGACGTATTTTAGTTCTAGATACATTTTTTTTGTCCATTTTGATAACAAGTATTTTCGGACGGAGGGAGTACTAGCCTACTAGTACTATTGTTTCAAAAAAAAGAGCTTGAGTGCTAGTGTGCTACTAGTGCCAGGCCTGGCACCCGGCTTGATGCAGCACCACCGCGTATTGCTTCTTGAGTTGGACAATAGTAGTAGTAGTGCCATGCGCATGCATTTAAGAGCATCTTCAATAGATGGTTCAAATATAAAAATACCTAATTTTTGGACCGTCTCGGGCAAAAAACGCTGCTTCAATAGACGGTCGATATGTAAAAAAAAATTGGACCGCGGCCTCCTCGTGATGTAAAATGCAACACCTCGCGGTGTAAATTTACATCACGAGGTGCATCTGGTCCAAATTCGGCGACCGCCCCCCAACGCCCAATCGCCCTTCATTTCATTTCACAGCCGCGTCCGTCTGCCCGCCCGGACACCAGTCGGCCGGAATCCGCCGTCGCCACCGCCCAAATCCCCGCCGTTGTCGCCGCCACCGCCACAAATCGCCGCCGCTGCCCTTGCCCCGTCGCCGGAAGCCGTCTCGCAGCCGCCCGGGCGCCGCCGAATCGGGAGGCAGCCGCGGTAGGATTCGGCGCCTCCGGTGGTCCGGCTGCCCCCCGTAGGCCTCCGACCGGGTCCTTAGGCCGCCGCCCGCCTCCGCCGCCCGCCGCTGCTCACTGGCCTGCCCCGTTGCCACCGCCTCCCGTCCCCGCCGCCGCCCCGCACTGACCCCATCCGGTCGAGCTGCCGTCGCTGTTGGCCCGTGCAGCGCGCCCGTGCCGCTGCTCGTGGTGTTTGCGTCGGCTGCTGGCCGCCTCCGTCGCGGCTGGCCAGCAAAGGAGCACGTACATGGGAGCTCGGGCTCCGGCCATGGCGACCACGGACGAGCATGAGAGCGGAGTCAAACGACACGATTGAAGGGGAAAAATAGGGGGATTGGGAGAGGAGCTCATCTCGGGGAGAATGGCGCGCCCGGGAAGGTCGCAGGGAGCTTGATGGCGACGGATTTGACGAAGGCGGCCGACGTCCCAAGGTTGAAGAAGACGATCAAGACGATTTTACATCTTCGTTTTGGACCATTTGTTGGAGTTGCTTTTTTACACCTCCGTTTTGGACCATCTGTTGGAGTTGAGCATTTTTTAGAGCTTCAAAACACACTTTTTGGCGGTTCATAATTTACATCTTCGATTTTGAACCGTCAAAATTTGGACCATCTATTGAAGATGCTCTAACAAAAATATTAAGGGCCTGTTCTGAAGTCCTCCAACTCCACGCTTCACAATCTGAATGTGTGGAGCTGAGCCAAACGTTTTAGCTCCAGGAAGCTAGCTTCGAGAAGCCCTTGTCGATCCTAGTGTAAATCTGAAGGAGCTTGAGAAGCTAGGGAATCTCAGCTTCAGAAATCCACTGAAGCTTGGAGGTGGCTGAAATTACAAGGGCTGCCACCGCCAAGTGAAGGAAACGCTTCGTTTCATATCTCTCCTCACGTTTTTCATCGTGGAAGCACGCTCAGCAGGTCTGTCCTTTTTTTTGGCCGCATGCAGCCCATTTGATGATCTCCATCCAGCCCAACATGGCGTTACAGCCGCAGGAAGCCCAAAGTGGTGATGGAGAAGCTGTTTTCGGTGCAGAACGAACGTGAATCGCTGCGTGGAGCGAGAAGCTAGGCTGAGAAGCTGAATTTTTGGAGTTGGGCGTGTTGGGAGGACTTCAGAAGAGGCCCTAAAGTGCGCATGTCTATCGGACAGGTCGAGCTATCACCCTGCATGTGTCAGGCGCGCCAGTCAATAGTGTCCACCCGTTGAAATACGAGGTAAAGTCCAATACAGGCCAATACAGCAGTTTTCGTGGCCCCATCATGTACTGACCTGCATGCAGCCCAGATCCAGATGCACAGAGCAACGGCGTGGATTACCGCTACGAATGGAACGTGAATGGAAAAATCCACGTCCCTATCTCACACTCCGGCCTCAAGTATTCGTCTGTGTCCGGTCCGGGCAGCGCGGAGAAAGTTGCATCTGGGAGCCACACGAAGCCACACGTCATCACCATCTAAACGGAGGGAGGAGAAGCTGATCACTCGGCACCTAAAAGTCCACCGAAAAATATCTGGACCAACACGACAACTGATCCTCGATGGACTAACGCAGAGAGAGAGAGAGAAGCAACAAACGTGCTCGATCTCATGCCAGAAGAAAGTTGCATCTCGGCAGCGCGGATACCATCTTTGGCAATGCTCAATTTCCTTGCAATTGGATGTATAGACATGCATACATATCAGTCAAATGCTAGTAATTAGAGCTCATCTGAGTCGGAAAAAAAAAACTCACCTTAATTAGGTCGGCACGGTCACTTTCAGCTAGAGTAATTTCTAGTATAGCATACGCATACGATGATCTCACTCACTCATGCCACTCTAAACCGGTGGCTCATCTCATTCTCATGTAAGCAACCATACGGTGGGGAAGTTTGGTCTGTGGAGTGGAGTGAAGGTCACACACATGCGTACATGGCAGTAAAAAGTAGAGTAAGGGCATCTTCAACTGCAACCCGCAAAAAACCTCCCGCATCCATCCGCGGACGTGGATGCGGGAGGTAGCCATCCAATGTTAGGCGCATATATTTCAAACTATTTTACATCAAACCGGTTGAAATTCATGCAAACATGGATGGATTTCGTACAAACATGACGGATTTCATACAAACACGTCGAATTTGACTATATTTTGAACATTTAGAACAAAAAAAAAGACGCACCCTAAACCTATCCTACGGCGGCGGTGCCCGCGTCCAAGCCCGTGTCGTCCTCCTTCCGTCATCTCCATGGGCCTCGATGAAGTGAAGGTGCGGTCACTGGCGAGGAACACTAGAACACGGGGGACGGACCGGCCCACATGGGATACCAGCCCCCGCCGCCTCACGTGGCCTAGTCATCCTTGGAGGAGTCCGCGCCTTGTCCGTCACGGGTGGACGTGAGGTCCACGAGGGAAATGGTGGCGCCTTCACTGTCCTCGTCCCACCGGGCTGGTTGATGGTTCATCGGCGGAGCGTAGGAGGCATAGCTGGCTATGTTCTCCTCCGCGATCGCCTGTAGCTGGGCCTCCGCGGTTGCTGCTTCCTGCCGAGCGGCGGCTTGAGCGCATACGACAACGTCGATGCACTACAAGAAATATGTCAACTAGTGACTTTCTGTCAGTGACCCTGGAAGAATTGGTCATAGATCTATGACCATTTCAGACCAATTGGTCAAAAGCTTCTCGGGGGCTCCAAACCCTAAACCATTGCGACCATTTTGGTCAGAAAGGTCGTAATTTCCTTACACGAAATGGTCATAAAGCAAACAGTGTTGGTTCGCTGCCTTATTTCAGTTGTTAACGACCAATATAGATGGTCATAGCCTTATTGACTGTGGTAGGTTGTGATGACTAGGCGCCATCTCATCAGTTTTGCCTATGTGTCATGTCCATGTGGCAGTTTTTGCCCTAGGTTGTGAAGCAACCTATATTTCTGTTATTCCAAAAAATACCAAAAAATTCTCATAAATGTTTTGGATCATATCTTCATCAAATATGTCAAAAACATTCCTTTCCTAGTTCAAAAATAATTCGAAAATATTCATTTTTTTATTCTGTTCAGAGAAGCACTTTGTGAAGGAAGTACCACTTTGGCATGTCCAAATGGTATCCATTTTCTACAGTGCTTTCCTATGCCCAAATAACCATCCTCCACCTAATGCCAGCTCAATCCATTCATTGTTTTGAGCCCAACTTCAACATTCGTATTTATGTCCAGTGTGGTACTTTGCAAAGCAAATACCACCTAGGCTCCTCCTTTTGAGGTGAAAATTTGTGAAGACGGTCTTCTTAGTAACTGATCATCCGCAGCCAAAACTCACGCCCATTAGCCATGTGCATTTCCCGTACCGCAAATCAAACACTTAGCTGCTTATTCATGTTTGAGCATTGATCGGTCTCCTCGTGAGAATCTTATGTTGTGATTTTCTTCCTAGCACCTACCTGGCAATGCCACGGTCATGCGATGACCACGCGGCGGGCATGCGAGCTTACGCGCTCTAGAGTTGGGGCCCTCGGCCACCGTCCAAACCTCGATGTCTCGCCATCAAACCATGTATTTCTAATTAAATAGATACTTATTTACCTAGAAATGATTTTTAGAAAAAATAAAGAGGAAACTATGAGGCAGCTGCAGTTCAAATTTGACCCGCTTCCAGCTGAATCGACGGGAATTTGTCTTTTTCACCAGAGGTGGATCAAAATTTTTGACACCCAACCATCTTGTAAATTGTGCATTAAATATGGCCTAGTATTTGATAAAATTGATTAGGTCCAATTTTGCAACAAATATATGGTACGTCCTTCACAAAAAAACTCATTTCGGGCACTCGGAAAATGGAAAATGAATTTGCCGTGCAAAGAAAATGAAAACTCCCTTAGGCAACATTGTTTGGAATTTCAAGATGCACCCTTGTGCACAATATTAGATCATTTGAACAAACTATGCCATGAATGTGGCCATAAGATTGATCATTTGGCTTAAAAGCCATGAATCTTCACACTTGATAGCTCATTTGTGAGAACACTTTTTTAAAATAATTACCGTATTACAAGTTTATTATTTTTCCTGGAAACTTGGTCACATATAATGACGCAATGCAAAGGTTTTCCAAGTTTTTGATTTTTTTTAATTTTTTATGCCCGTTTCAAAATGTAGTCAAAACTGCGGGCTTGACCGTTCCTATCTAGTGGTTGAATTTTGGAATTTTTTTTGGTGTTTCTCTGATTAAATGGATACTTATGTACCTAGAAATGATTTTTTGAAAAAAACAAAGAGCAAACTACGAGGCAGCTGCAGTTCAAATTTGACCTGCTTCCACCTGAATCGACGGGAATTTGTCTTTTTCACGAGAGGTGGATCAAAGCTTTTGACACCCAACCATTTTATCAATTGTGCATTAAATATGGCCTAGTATTTTATAAAATTGATTAGGTCCAATTTTGCAACAAATATATGGTAGGTCCTTCACAAAAAAAACTCATTTCAGGCACTCGGAAAATAGAAAATGAATTTTCCGTGCAAAGAAAATGAAAACTCCCTTAGGCAACATTTGGAATTCCAAGATGCACCCTTGTGCACAATATTAGATCATTTGAACAAACTATGCCATGAATGTGGCCATAAGATTGATCATTTGGCTTGAAAGCCATGAATCTTCACACTTGATAGCTTATTTTTGAGAACACTTTTTTAAAATAATTACCGTATTACAAGTATATTTCCTGAAAACTTGGTCACATATAATGACACAATGAGAAGGTTTTCCAATTTTTTGATTTTTTGTGAATTTTTTATGCCCATTTCAAAATGCAGTCAAAACGGTGGGCTTGACCGTTCCTAGCTAGTGGTTGAATCTTGGAAAACTTTTGATGTTTCTCTGATTAAATAGATACTTATGTACCTAGAAATAATTTTTGGGAAAAATAAAGAGAAAACTATTAGGCAGCTGCAGTTCAAATTTGACCCGCTTCCAACTGAATCAGCGGAAATTTGTCTTTTTCACCAGAGGTGGATAAAAACTTTTTACACCCAACCATTTGGTCAATTGTGCATTAAATATGGCCTAGTATTTTAGTAAAATGATTTGGTCCAATTTTGCGATAATTATTTGGTAGGTCCTTCACAAAAAAACCTCATTTGGGGCACTCAAAAAAATGGAAAATAGCTCTTTTGTGCAATGAAAGTGAAAACTCCCTTAGGCAACATTGTTTGAAATTCCAAGATGCACCCCTGTGCATAATATGAGATCATTTGAAGAAACTATGCCATTCCAAAATGCACCCTTGTGCAAAAAACACAAGAGAAACAAATAGAAAAACACAACTACATAAGCTTAAAAAAGTATTTGATGTGCCCCACACGTGCTATGATTGTGAATTATAAAATTGATGTGCTCCAAATTTGCAACAAATATTTGCTAGGTTCTTTATAAAAATATCATTTTGGACACTCGAAAAATGAGTCTCTTACAAAAAACTCATATCTTAGAACACTTTTTTTAATGATATTAACTATATTCAAAGTTTGTTATTTTTACTGAAAAGTAGGTCACACTTGGTGACACAATGCGAAGGTTTTTTATTTCTGTATTTTTATAAATTTCTTAGGTCGTCAAATGGCAGACATGATTCAAAATCTTATTTTCAATCGATTACGACCAATTTAAATGGTATTAACATCATCAAAGAGGATACTCTATTCTGATTGGTCTAAAATCAGCTCACGCGGATCATGCCTTAAGCACCGTCGGATGCGCCCCGATACAACGGCAGCCCACACCCCCCTCGTCGCTCTCACCCCTTCCTGAATCACCCCGTATCCCTCTCATCCTCGTCCACCCACGAAACCCTAGCCCCCTTCTCCCAATCACCGCCGCCGCCTTCTCCCTCCTAGATCCAGTCCAAGTCAGAGCCCGTCGGCCACCTCCATCTCCATTCATGCGCGCGTCGGCCACCTTCCTACTGCGGAGCTCGACCCCGTCAGTCTCCCCCGAAACGAAACCCATCGCCGCTGCCTTCGTCTCCCCAACCAACCACAACCCACCGGCGACCTCCTCCCACTCTCCCTCTCCCTCGCCGCCGGCGCCCCCTCGCCTCCCCTCCCGTCCTCTTGTCTCCCTACTAGGCCCCAGATTGACTCGGCCTTCTCCTTCTCAGGCCACGACCAGATCCGCACCGACGTTCCCGCATCGGCGCCGTCATGGACCTTCCTCCTCCTTCTCCACGACCACGCTGCGGCAGAGGAATCGTCCTCCTCCCATCGCCACCGCCACCGCGCCCTCCTCCTTCCACCTCCACATCCATGCATCCATCCCTTCCTCCCTCCTCGCACCCAAAACCCTAGCCCGCGGGCGGCCATGTCGACCGAGCTCAGGATCTGCAGCATCCTCTTCTCCTCCAAGAGCAAGAACAGGAACGTCCGCAAGGGTATGCCATGAATCCCTTCTCTTATTCTGGCCTTCTTCATCTCCGCATCTGATTCGTGCGTGCGGCCGTCTATGCAGTCAGTTTGCTCCCTCCGATCTGCTCTGCTTGCGTGAAGGGGGCCGGCCAAGGAGAAGCTGCTGCTTTAGCTTCATCCTCCTCCCCGATGTGTGTAGGTGGTAAGCCATCTCCATCTCCCTCCTCCTCTCTCACCCCCATCTCGTCTCTGTAGGCAAGCAGTCTGCATGTTAGTGTAAGTGCATCTAGTGCCCCTTAGTGATTTTGGTGTATTGAAGACTTATAGGTTAAGGGACTAATGTGTTTATGAGTGTACACATGTCTATAAGTCTATGAGGAGTTTGATATTTACAAAGAAAGTCGACCCCTAAAAATGAATATCTTCGACTAAAGATTTTGGTATTCCTGAAGACTTTCATGAAGACTTTGAAAGTGAAGAAATTGGTGTGTCCGTGAAGACTTGATATTCATGCGAGGAATATGAAGCTTGAAGACTTTCGTTTTCATAGTTTTGTTTTTCTCTTTCTTGAGTCATAGGAAACACCGTACTGTTAAAGGGGGTCGAGGAAATACTAAGGAAAATTTTCCAACTGATGCTCAACTCAAAATCCTAAACCTACGAAACCCTTCGAGTGAAGCCTTTAGAAATCTCATACAGTTCTGTCAATTTCTTCAGTGACAGAGACGAAGTTCTTATGGTCACTGAGGAATTTGTTCTGACCGAGGAGTTAGGAATTCACCAGTGCGGATTTCCTACACAGTGTGGAACATGATAGCCCTGATAAATTTGAGAGTCAAATTTGCGACCGTTGCTGTACTGCGCGCCAGCTGTCCCAAAATATCTTATCCACCTAAAGGTCATATCATTGAAGGGCATTTATGTCTTATCATGTTGGGCTGCTCCCTAGGCTATAAATAGCCGCCCCCTACAACCACTAGCTGGTTGGCTGCTCCGAGAGAAACTGACACTTGTCATTTGAGAGCAACCCATCCTCCGAGGACTTTGAGCGAAAATCATTGAGTGAGGAAAAACCCAAACCCAAACACCTACAAACCCCAAAGTGATTGAGCATCACTGAAGAGATTGATCTTTCGTGGATCCGACGCTTATTACATTTGAAGACTGTGCTTCTTCCAGACGGTTAGGCGTCATGGTCTAGAGCATCCAAGAGGAATTGTGGATCGCCGAGTGACCGAGTCTGTGAAGGTTTGGAAGTCGCCTGAAGACTTACCACGAGTGATTGGACGAGGTATGTGTGACCTTAGTTCAAGGAGAATACGGTGAGGACTTGGTGTCCTGAGCTACGTGCTCAGCGACTGGGTGTCCGGGACTGTGTGTCCTCGAGTTTAAATACTCAGCCGCTCCAACCAGACTTACAACTGAGACAGCAGTTGGAACTGGTCTACCAAACCATTGTCTTCACCAACCTAACTGGTTCTATTTCCTCAACTCTTTCATTTCCTCGTTACTGTGTTAAGTGATTGTTCATATCTGTGTTTGAAGACTTTGACTGAAGACTTTCTCAATTTCCTCAGTTTAGTTTCTTCAGTCTGTTTGTCTTCATCTTGTGTTATCCTGATTATGCTTTCTGTACTCTGTGTTTGTCTTCATTTCATCATGATGACTATGTCTGTATCCTGTCATGCTTACGTCTGAGTACTTATTCCGCTGCAAGTAGTTCTTCACTAAGGAATTTCCTCACCGGCAAATTCCTCAGTGAAGAATTCATAAAAATCGCCTATTCACCCTCCCTCTCGTCGATATAACGCACTTTCAATTGGTATCAGAGCAAGGTACTCCCTTGTTCTGTGTGATTTTGGTTTAACCACCTGGAGTTCTAGTTATGTCGACCGCAGGTATGATCAAGGTCTCCGCTGGGTGTCCTACCTTCGATGGCATGGACTACCCCTACTGGAAGAATAAGATGCGAATGCATCTTGAAGCAATTGACAACGATCTCTGGTACGTTATGGAAAATGGTGTTCCCTCAGTCACACCTTCCCTAAATGCTGCTGATGTGAAGAGATTCAAGCAACTCGATTCTCAAGCGAAGAATATCATATGTGGTCATCTGAGTAAATGGCAGTATGGTAGAGTGAGTGCTTTGGAAACTGCTAAGCTTATCTGGGATAGGCTCTCCAAAGTAAACGAAGGAGTCTCAACTCAACGTGACTCTCGTGTTGACGTTCTTCGCAATCTCTTCAAACGCTTCAAAAGACTCGACAATCAAAATGTTCAGCAAACCTTCGATCGCCTCACTGATATCTCAAATGAGCTCCAAGCGCTCGGTTCCACTGACATCACCGACCATGAGGTGGTGAAGAAATTGTTGAGATCACTTGATTCTTCATTTGACACTCTGGCACTGATGATTCAAGAGCATGCTTATTACAAGTCGCTAGATCCCACTGATATCCTTGAGAGGCTGAATACTCATGAGTTCCAGCTTGCTGAAAAGAGAGATCTCTATGGTTCAAGCTATGGCAAACCACGTGCCCTGAAGGCCAAGGCTGTGTCTGAATCTGAATGTGAAGACTCTGGTAGTAGCCTTGGTGGTCCTGAAGAATTGAGCCAGGAGCTAGCACTGCTCGTGAAGAAGTTCCAGAAGTTCTCAAGATGTGGTCGCTTTGGAAAATCCTCAAGGAGCAGTGATTCCTCATCATGTGACTATAAGAGAAGGCTATGCCAAAAATGCAAGAAGCCTGGTCACTACATTCAAGATTGTCCTCAGTGGGACAAGGAATTAAAGAATAAGAAATACAAGGATTACAGTTCTGATGATGCCAAGAAGAAGAAGAAATCTTCAATGTCTTCATCATCAAAATCCTCAAAGTCTTCATCTCACAAGAAGAGCATCTCCAAGAAGGCTCGGGCATTCATTGGCAAGGAAATGGACTCTGAAGCTGAATCTGAGAAACATGAGGAAGAGGAGGCATTCGAGGAGTCTCAGTCAAGTGTGGCAAGTCTAGCTCTTGCCACCGCATTTGTCAGCAAGTCTATCTTCAACTCTGAAGAAAATGGCAACACCAACAACGCTGATGAAGATAATGATGACTACGCTCCCACCTATTGCTTCATGGAAAAGGGTGCCAAGGTAATAAAATACCCCTCCTCTGAATCTAGTGAGGATGAATGTGATGAAAATCTTAAGCCTAGTTACTCTAAACTTGCTAAGATTGCTGTGAAACAACAAAAGGCTATTGAAAAACTTCAAAACATGCTAGACAAAAGTGATGATATGTTGGGTGATGAAATGTATCGCACTAAAGACTTAACTGAAAATCTTCAGAGACTTCAGTCTAAGTTTGAAAACCTTCAAAGTCATCATAACACTCTCTTATCTGATCACAAGAAGCTTTCTTATGAATTTCTTCAAAGAAATCAAGATCTTGGGAAGCTAAGAGTGAGTTATGAAGATCTTCAAAAGGAGCGCGATTCATTGCTAGCTCAACAAATCAGCGCTTCTCAGGAAGAATTTGTTCCTTCATGCTTAAAGTGCATTGAACGTGGATCTGCTAAATCTTCACCTGAATGTTCAAATGCTTCAACTGTTACAAATTCTTCACCTGCCTCTGCAATCACTAATTCCTCATCTGAGGACATTGCTAGTACTACTGACAATGCAGGGCTGAAGGAGTTGTACATGAAAGGCATGTACAAAAGCCTCAAAGGGCATCAGACTCTTTGTGATGTGCTTAAAAAGCAGATCCTAAACAGAAACCCTAGGAAAGAGGGTATTGCCTTTGAGAGGAAACTCAATGCTGATGGAACATATTGGAAGCCTGAGCAGTACCCAAAAACCTCATGGGTTGCTGCAGAGGGACCTCCAGTTGATCCATCTAACTTATCTGGCTTTACATGTGAATCTCCTCATTCTTATGATGAGTCATTTGACTCCAACTATAAACTGTTCAAAAATCAGAATGGTGAAGTATTTGCTAGATATGTTGGCACTAACTGCAGGAATGGTTCCCCTATGAAGAAAATCTGGGTTCCCAAAAGTTATGTTGAAAGTCTTCAGGTGAATCTCCTCATGACACCACCCCTGAAGAATAGGAACCCGAGATCCAAGTCCTCATATGGACTAAATTCCTCACATGGATCAAATTCCTCAAGTGGATCAAAGTCCTCATATGAACATCATCATGCTAACCCTTCTGTTTCGCAGGGTAGAGCTAAGGGCTATGAATATGCGCATTATTCTTCAAATCATTATGTTCATAAGTCCTCGAAGAATTTCTCTGCTTATTCACATGCTTACCCTAACCCCTCTTATGTGAAACACAATGGATTGGCTTCTATGCCACCATTCTGATATGGTGCTCGCAGAGTGATGAACTCTTTGCCACCCCTTCAGATGTGGGTGGTGAAGAAAAAGAACTAATTTCTTTTGCGGGGTCAGGTCTCCAGACGTGCCTTGACGTCTAAAGAATTTGCTGGGGGCCTAACAAATATGCCTGAAAGGACGCAGGCGAATCATGATGAAATGAACTTTCATTTCGCATGTCCTCACACTTCTTATCTGTGCTATTGCTTGATGAAATTGAACTGATGAATTTGACTTCATATTCTTCACTGATGAAGTATATGAGTTCGTAAGATGCACTAATTCATCTGCAGGATGATCAGCCCAAAGCAAATGAGTGGGTCCTCGATAGTGGATGTACAAATCACATGACTGGTGACAAGAACCTATTGATGGATGCTCCCTTATCACTGTCACATCTGAAGCATATCATCTTCGCTGACAAAGGAAAAAGCCAGGTATTGGGTCTAGTTAAGGTTGCGATCTCAAAGGACCGACACATGGACAAAGTCATGCTTGTCGAGTCCTTAGGATACAACCTCATGTCTGTCTCAATACTTTGTGATCTCGATATGGTTGTTGTCTTTGGAAGATATCGTTGTGTTGTGATCATGGAAGCTGACCATTCCAAAGTCTTCGAAGGCTTTAGGAGAGGAGATCTGTATATTGTTGATTTCTCTACAGGACCACAACCAGCCGTGTGCTTACTGGCAAAAGCTTCAGGAGGCTGGCTATGGCATCGACGACTTGGTCATGCTGGGATGAGGAATTTGCACACGCTTGCGAAGAAGAAGCATGTCATTGGCATTGATAATGTCAAATTCCTCAAGGATCACTTATGCAGAGCTTGTGAAGCTGGAAAGATGACAAAGGCCAAGCATCCAGCGAAGACTATCATGACCACTACTTGTCCATTTGAATTGCTTCACATGGATCTCTTTGGACCTAATCATTATTCTGCTGTTTCAAATGATGCATCTCTATATGGCTTTGTTATTGTTGATGACTATTCTCGTTACACATGGGTACACACTAGTAGAAAACAGGGCATTTGTCCCGGTACGTAAGGGCCTTTAGTCTCGGTTCATGAACCGGGACTACTGGGTCGTTACTAATACCTCCCCCCTTTAGTCCCGGTTCAAACATGAACCGGGACAGATGGTCCTCCACATGGCCGGTGCACCAAGCCCAGGCAGGGGGGCCTTTGGTCCCGGTTGGTGGCACAAACCGGGACCAAAAGGCATCCACGCGTCAGCATTCCAGTGGCTGGGGTTTTTTTTGAAAGGAGGGGGGGTTGGGGGTTTTGGGGGGTTAATTTAGGTGTTTCATATATTGTGTTAGCTAGCTAATTAATAGAGAGAAGTGTCCTCTCTTATGTCCGTGCTTGGTCGACGCTACGTACTATATACATAAGTGATCGAGAAAAACATTGAGTACAGAAGTTCGTCATGCATACCGAGAGAAGTGATCGATCGACCTCTCCTTCTCCGAGAGATTGGTCGAACAACAAGTTTTCGTATCATGTATCCGAGGGCTATTGGCTACATACATGTACAATATGTATAAGATCTCTTAATTACAATCCCCTAGCAATTGAAATCAACTTCCACATGGTATTCTCCGGCTTTATTGATGACGTGGTCAAGAAAGAATCCCGCCAATTCCTCTTGAATTGCTTTTAAGCGATCTGGTTCTAGGAGTTCATTCCGCATCTGCCACGTCTAATTTGAAGAAGGGGGTTAATTAATACATATATATGAATGAAACTCAACAGAAATGATGGTGTAATAAAACGAAATTGTGAATATTATTGCTTACGCACTTCATATTGCCTTTGAGAGTAGGCCCACTTGTTTTTCAAAGTCGCGTTGTGGATGAACTCGCACACGTAGTATCCACAGAAAGCATTCCCTTGTTCCTGCCACAAGCACTTTACGAGAAATAGAGGTCAATCAAACTGATAATGAAGCATTATAAATGGCATTGATGAAAGTATAGCTATAGAATCAACGGGAGATGCTCGCAACTAGCTAGCAAGTAGTACTTACTTTCGGGTATGTATATCGCAACTCCTTCGGCAGTCCCAGAGCTTCTGCAGTGAACTATTTCCAAACCTTGCAAGACAAAGAAAATAATTATTATTACTTGAGATATCAGGAAATGAACAAAAAGTTGCCGATATGGTGCGATAATGATCGATTGAACTTACTTGTTGAGCAATTCAGTCATGGCCGCATAGGTTTCGAGATCTTTCTGTCTCGAGTCTAAGACAGTTACTAGTCCCCGCTCAAGCTTAATCTCCAGAAGAACATAGTGGTACCTGCGCACGCATGCATAACTCATCAATTACATTACTATAACCTCGCTCGAGTAATAAGGGAAACCGAATATGCACACGACAGTAACACTCACTTGCCATTGTAAGGAAAGAGTATGGTATCTTTGTTTTGATTTTTGATCAACGATCGTAGCAAGTTGTCCTCGGCCTCTTTGACGTCCTTTTTAACCAGAAATTCATCTATGATATTTGTGTTAATGAACCCAATATCATAAATTTCTTGTTTTTTGCACTCGACGATCTTCAATCTGCATAATATATTGAGGATAATTAATTATAAATACATGCAATGAAAGAGCCGAGCTATATATGGAGACTTAATGACAGAAATATTACTTACAGACAGTAGAAAAAGACCATTAGTTTATCGAGGGTGTTTTGATTGAAGAACGCGAAGAACTCATCAAATGGAATAGTCAACAGATCAGTTGCAACGAGGTCGTGCTCCTCTTTAATATTCAGATACAAAGCATTCGTCCCACAGACTCTCTGCAGGTTTCCATGTACCAATTATGGAATCTTCGCATCATTGTTGTCAGAGATTTTTCATCTTTGACGAGAGGCTTCCCGTACTCGTATCTGTGTTCGTCCACCTCCAAGAAATAAGGAAGTTGACCGTCAGGCAGGTAATCTTCAAGATTGCCATAACCGGCCACCATCCCAGGAGCATTAGTGATGATGTTGCCGCTAGACACATTGAGCGGGGGGCACGATTGGTCTGCCTGTTCGCCGAGCTGGTCAATTTTTTTCGCAGCTGCTCGTTCTCTTCACCTTAGATGTCTGACAGTAGTTCCCGACCGCTGGGCTTGGAGATATGTCTGTTCAGTAATGCGCTCATAGTTGGTTCTCGGCAGAGACTTTGCCGTTTTCCTCAGGGCATCGAGAGTGCGCTTTGCTTTCACCGGATCTACCTTCTCCTCCGGAGGTGGATGTCTCTTTGCTTTCACCCCTTCAAAGAACTCCTTCACGTGGGTCCGCACGATCGTATCGTTTTCCTCCTCGGTCCTCTCGTACGGTAACTTCTCTAGAGGCTTGAGAGGTGGACCGTATCTGTATTGCATCCCGCCTCTGGTTGTGCTGCTAGACGCCGGAGCAGACGGAGCGGCTGCGGCGTCTGTCTTCTTTCGTGCTTGCTTACGAGGCGGAGGAGAAGGAGTACGACGCGCCGGAGCAGCTGGGGCGGCAGCGGGTCTCTTCCGCCCTTGCTGGCGAGGCGGAGAAGGAGGAGGCTGCTGGCTGCTCGGGAGCACCGGCGCAGGCGGAGAAGGAGGCGGAGTGCCGCCACGCGCCGGAGAAGGAGGCGGAGTGCCGCCACGCGTGCCCTGATCGTCACTCGCCGGCGGAGGAGGCGGTGGAGGAGGCGGAGTGCCCTGACTCGCCGGAGGAGGAGGAGGAGGCGGTGGAGGAGGCGGAGTGCCCTGACTCGCCGGAGGAGGAGGAGGAGGCGGAGGCGTCCAGTTCGGAAGGTTGATGAGCTCCTTCCGCCATAGGCATGGAGTCTTCAGAGTAGAACCCAGCCTAGTCTCCCCTTCACCGGTATGGTGGTCAAGCAGGAGGTCCTCAAATCCCTCCATTATTTCATCCACCATCACCCTAGCATATCCTTCTGGAATCGACCGGCAGTGATAAGTTGCTCCGGGTCCAGTAGGATAAACAGAGCCAACAACCGCCTTGACCTTCAAATTCATCCATCGCGCCATAATGTGGCAATTTTGAGACTCCGTGCTAGCATCCACGAAATAGCTGGCAGGAGCCGTCAAGACATGCTCCGGCTGAAGCAGCTCGGTGGAAGCCATGCTGCTTCTCCGCCGAGATGGCGGGGTAGCTTCGGGGGATGCTTCGGCAGGTCATTTGTTGCGGTCTGCTGCTTCTCATTCCTTTTCTCGTTCCTCTAGCCCCATTACCCTTTCGTGCAGCGCCTGCAGTTGGCCCTGCTCCAGTTTCTTCCTCCTCTCGTGGGTTTTGTAACCCCCTGCGTCTGGAAAACCAACCTTCCACGGAATGGAGCCTGGCGTGCCTCGTGTCCGTCCAGGGTGCTCAGGATTCCCGAGGGCCATTGTGAGCTCGTCCTTCTCCCTGTCTGGAATGAACGTCCCTTGCTGCGCTGCATTGATATAGTGTCGAAGGTTCTTGACTGGTATTTGTAGTTGCTCGTCCGTCCAACAGCACTTCCTTGATACAGGGTCCAAGGTTCCGCTAGCCCCGAAGAACCAAGTCCGACAATGGTCTGGCCAGTACATTGTCTCTGGTTCGATCCCTTTTTCAAGCAGATCATTCTCAGCCTTGGACCACTTAGGCCGGGCTTTGAGGTAGCCACCTGACCCTGTGCGATGGTGAAGCTTCTTCTTCGCAACATTTTGCTTGTTTGTCGCCGACATCTTCTTACTCTTTTCCGATGTCTTGTGGGCCACAAATGCGGGCCAGTGATCTTTGATTTTCTCATATTTGCCGATGAATTCTGGTGTCTTTTTTTTGTCGACAAACTTGTTCAGCTCTTTCCTCCACCTCCTGAATAGGGTTGCCATCTTCTTAAGAGAACAAGACTTGATTAATTGCTCTTTAACTGGCTTCTCCGGATCCTCCTCTGGCGGTAGGGTGAAATTTTCCTTCAGCTGAGTCCAAAGATCTTCTTTCTGCATATCATTGACATAAGACACCTCAGGGTCTTCCTCCTTAGGCTTATACCATTGCTGGATGCTGATCGGGATCTTGTCCCTAACAAGAACCCCGCACTAAGCAGAAAATGCGTTATTTGTCCGGATGGGTTCAATCGGTTCGCCGTCGGGCGCGATTTCTATGATCTCAAACCTTTCATCCGAGCTCAACTTTTTCTTCAGGCCTCGTCTCCTTACCGAAGTTGTGCTCGATCCGGAGGGCTAGAAATTAAAAGGAAGAAAGACGAGAGTAATTAATATTTGTACATATACCAAAACAATGGATGCATCAATTAACTAGTCAGCACGGGCTTAACTAATATATATATATACCTGGCCGGACTCGGTTCGGTCACCAGAGCAGTCAGCACGGTCTCCTTCTTGTACCTCCATTGTGTCACCGGAGCCATCATGAACATAGCCCTCTTCTTGTACCGGCATCAATGGCCCGAAGCCATCATGAACATAGCCCTCTTCTTCACCCAGTCCTTCCCGACCATCGGTGTCGTTGAGAAATGACGCAACTTCATCACTTCCTTGTGCGATTATGTGCCCCAACATCGCTTCTGTTGCTTCGTCACATGAGTGCTCCATAGTTTCTGCAAATATTTACAACATGTCAATTATTATTCAAACATGGTACAAATGGATATATATATATATATATATATATATATATATATATATATATATATATATATTAGTGGCAAACATAGAACTAGCTAGCTAATCACAATAAGGAATCATGTTGGTGGCCTCGACGCTGCTTCTCTAGGGTTTGGGGTCGCCTCGACACAACGCATCAAGGGTTTGGTGTGGCCTCGAGGACAACGCTCTTTTAACTTGGTAAATTTGGGTGGCCTCGAGAGTTTTGGTCGAGCAAGAGGGCCGAGGGGGGTGCTTTCGTTGTATAGGTTATCACGGTCGAGAGGGGGTATATATATCAACCGCCCCTCATGTCGAAGTTATCTCGAGGGGGCGGCGAGGGCGAAGGCGAGCAGCCTGACGGCGACAGACCCGACAACACATAAGAAAACAAAGACGAAATAAAAAGAGGAGAAGCACAAAGGAATAGAGGAGAAGATCGAAGAAAAAAAAGAAGAAAAATAAGAGGAGAAGAAGAAAGGAATAGAGGAGAAGAAGAAAAAATAGAAAAAATTCTATTTTTTCTTCTTCTCCTCTTCCCTTTCTTCTTTTATGTTCTTCTTATTTATTTCTCCTCTATTCCTTTCTTTCTTCTTCTCCTCTTCTTTTTCTTCTTCTCCCTCGAGAAAGGAAAATAATTAAGGAAAAGGAAGAAAAGAGGAAGAAGGAAGAAGGAAGAAGAAGAAGAAGAAAAAAAGAAAAAAAAGAGGAGAAGAAGAAAGGAATAGAAGACAAGAAGAAAAAATAGATTTTTTTTCCTATTTTTTCTTCTTGTCCTCTATTCCTTTCTTCTTCTCCTCTTCTTTTTCTTCTTTTTCCTTCTTCTTATTTATTTCTCCTCTTCTTTTCCTCTCCTCTTCTTCTTTCTTTCCTCTTCTTATTTTCTTCTTTCCTATCCTTCTTTTTCTAAAATTGTAACTTTTGCATATATAAAACTTTTCTAAAAATGTAACTTTCTATATATGAACAAAAAACTTTCTATGAAAAAAAAACATTTTTTAACATATATATTTAGCAAATTCTATTCACATACATCACATACACATATACATTATAGCCACATACACATATACATCACATATGAACAAAAAAATAAACTAATAAAAACAAAAAAAACATATAGCAACATATGAACAAAAACATATAGCCACATACATACACATACATTATATATATGAAAAAAAATTAAACTAATAAAAAAACAGAGCCGGGCAGAGGGGCAAGGCGGCAGCGGTGGCGCAGGAGGGGCAGGGCAGGGGTGCAGGTGCGCGAGGCAGGGCAGGGGTGCGGGAGCGAGGCAGGTGCTCACAGGGGGGTGGCGTGGCATGGCGGGCGGCGTCGGGGCGCGGGGAGCGGCACCGGCGTCGGGGCAGATGGTGTCGAGGGCGGCGGGGATGGCAAAGTTGAGCAGCCTGACGGCGTCTGAGGCGGCGACGATGGTGAGGTGGACCAGTCTCACAGCGTCGGAGGCAGCGGAGACGATGAGGTGGAGCAGCCTGACGGCTCGGCGGCGACGGTGACGAGGCAGATCGAGCAGCGGGCATCGGGCGGAAAAGAAAGTGATGGATTTTGGAGAAACTGCTAAGTGCTAGTTATATATGAAGAGAATTGGTCCCGGTTCGTGAAACCAACCGGGACCAATGCCCCCTTTAGTCCCGGTTGGTGCCACCAACCGGGACCAAAGGCCTCTTTTCAGCAGCCCAAAGGGCGGGAAGCGGCGGCCTTTGGTCCCGGTTGGTGGCACCAACCGGGACTAAAGGTTGGTGGCACCAACCGGGACTAATGCCTCCCCCTTTAGTCCCGGTTGGTGCCACCAACCGGGACCAAAGGACCCTGTGCTGCCCGCGTCGGGGCCAACGTTTAGTCCCACCTTGCTAGTTGAGAGGGGCGCGCAGTGGTTAATAAGCCCCACTGCCGCACCCCTCTCGAGCTCCTCTCCACCATAGGCTTGCGGGCCTATTTGCTACTTCTTTGCCTGATGGGCCTTCTGGGCCTACTGCGCGCCTGAATCCTGGTCCATGGTAGGGTTTCTAGTCGTATTCAGGCCGTGGGGGCCTAGTAGGAGGCATTTTTTTGTTTTTTGTTTTCTTTCTTGCTTTATTTATTTTATTTTGTTTCTACTTACAACAAAATACTTATTGTTGCTATTTTTAATTATTTTCCAGTTATTTTGTTTTGTTTTCTGCATTATTTATTTTCTTTTGTTTTTTGCTTTCTTTTTTTAATTCTTTTTGGTTTTAGTTTTAGAAAAATTATAAACTTTCTGTTAGTGCCATTACTTTTCAAATTTGAAAACACTTTTTTTGTTTTTTTGTTTTCTTTCTTGCTTTATTTATTTTATTTTGTTTCTTCTTACAACAAAATACTTATTGTTGCTATTTTTAATTATTGCGAGGGCTGAACCATAAGACATTAAAGCATTTCAAATGAACTATGAAAAAGTTGAAAGTTGGCATGGTATCATAAATTCACCTACATAGCATGTGCATGTACAAAACGGACAATGGTATCATACTCGTCTGTTACAAAGTTGGCATGGTATCATCATAATAGTTGCGGAAGAAAGTCTTCACTTTTTCTTCGCTTGTGTCATTTGCTTATTGCGCCGTAACCATGGATAATCTTCATCGTTTATCAGGATGCTGGGGTCAGCCTTGACTTTGAAGGGAGAAATTTCGTGAAACCTTTCATAATCTTCAGACATGTCTGTCTTGCCTTCCACTCCCAATATGTCCCTTTTTCCTGAAAGAACTATGTGGCGCTTTGGCTCATCGTATGATGTATTCGCTTCCTTATCTTTTATTTTTCTCGGTCTGGTAGACATGTCCTTCACATAGAGGAATGCACATAGCTTCACAATGGCTAATCGGACGTTTTTCGGTAGAAGCCCCCTCAATGCAACCGGAAGCAGTTGCATCATAATCACGTGGCAGTCATGAGACTTTAGGTTCTGAAACTTTTTCTCTAACATATTTATTATTCCTTTTATATTCGACGAGAAGCCAGTCGGGACCTTCATACTAAGCAGGCATTCAAAGAAGATTTCATTCTCTTCTTTGGTAAGAGCATAGCTTGCAGGACCTTCATACTGCTTTGGAGGCATGCCGTCTTTTTCGTGCAAACGTTGCAGGTCCTCCCGTGCCTCAGCTGTATCTTTTGTCTTCCCATACACGCCCAAGAAGCCTAGCAGGTTCATGCAAAAGTTCTTTGTCGTGTGCATCACGTCGATCGAAGAGCGGACTTCTAGGTCTTTCCAGTAGGGTAGGTCCCAAAATATAGATTTCTTCTTCCACATGGGTGCGTGTCCCCCAGCGTCACTCGGAACAGCTAGTTCGCTGGGACCCTTTCCAAAGATTACGTGTAAATCATTGACCATAGCAAGTACGTGATCACTGGTACACATGGCGGGCTTCTTCCGGTGATCTGCCTCGCCTTTGAAATGCTTGCCTTTCTTTCGACATTGATGGTTGGTCGGAAGAAATCGACGATGGCCCAGGTACACATTCTTCCTGCAGCTTCCCAGGTATATACTATCGGTGTCAAGTAAACAGTGCGTGCATGCGTGGTATCCCTTGTTTGTCTGTCCTGAAAGGTTACTGAGAGCGGGCCAATCGTTGATGGTCACGAATAGCAATGCCTTTAGGTGAAATTCCTCCTGTTTGTGCTCATCCCACGTACATACACTGTTTCCATTCCACAGCTGTAAAAGTTCTTCAACTAATGGCCTTAGGTACACATCAATGTCGTTGCCGGGTTGCTTAGGGCCTTGGATGAGAACTTGCATCATAATGAACTTCCGCTTCATGCACATCCAAGGAGGAAGGTTATACATACATAGAGTCACGGGCCAGGTGCTATGATTGCTGCTCGACTCCCTGAAAGGATTAATGCCATCCGCGCTTAAAGCAAGCCATACGTTCCTTGGGTCACTTGCAAACTCATCCCAGTACTTTCTCTCGATTTTTCTCCACTGCGACCCGTCAGCGGGTGCTCTCAACTTCCCGTCTTTCTTACGGTCCTCACTGTGCCATCGCATCAACTTGCAATGCTCTCCGTTTCTGAACAGACGTTTCAACCGTGGTATTATAGGAGCATACCACATCACCTTCGCAGGAACCCTCTTCCTGGGGGGCTCGCCGTCAACATCACCAGGGTCATCTCGTCTGATCTTATACCGTAATGCACCGCATACCGGGCATGTGTTCAGATCCTTGTACGCACCGCGGTAGACGATGCAGTCACTAGGGCATGCATGTATCTTCTACACCTCCAATCCTAGAGGGCATACCACCTTCTTTGCTGCGTATGTACTGTCGGGCAATTCGTTATCCTTTGGAAGCTTCTTCTTCAATATTTTCAGTAGCTTCTCAAATCCTTTGTCAGGCACAGCATTCTCTGCCTTCCACTGCAGCAATTCCAGTACGGTACCGAGCTTTGTGTTGCCATCTTCGCAATTGGTGTACAACCCTTTTTTGTGGTCCTCTAACATGCGATCGAACTTCGGCTTCTGCTTTCGACTTTCGCATTGCGTCCTTGCATCGACAATCACCCGGCGGAGATCATCATCATCGGGCACATCGTCTATTTCCTCTTGATCTTCAGTAGCTTCGCCTGTTGCAGCATCATCGTGCACATCGTCTGGTTCCTCTTGATCTTCAGTAGCATCACCGTATTCAGGGGGCACATAGTTGTCATCGTACTTTTCTTCTTCGCCGTCTTCCATCATAACCCCTATTTCTCCGTGCCTCGTCCAAACATTATAGTGTGGCATGAAACCCTTGTAAAGCAGGTGGGTGTGAAGGATTTTCCGGTCAGGTAAGACTTCGTATTCCCACATATAGGGCATGGACAACACATAAAACCATTCTACTTGTTTGCCTCAGCCACTTCGAGAAAATCATGCACGCCCTTAATGTACTCGGAGGTGTGTCTTGAACCGTGCATCCATTGCCGGTTCATCGCTGTGCATTATATATAATTAAGCGTGTCAAAAATCATTACAGAACATCATGAATAGATAATTAAGTGACCAAATTAATATAAGTTCATCATCACATTAAAACCAAAGTACATACATAGTTCTCATCTAACAACATAAAGCTCTGCAGAGCATCTAAATTAATTAAACCATACATTGAAACTATGTAAAACATTTCAATGCGAAAACAAATGCAATCATAATCGCAATCAATGTAACAACTGATCCAATGACATAATGATACCAAGCCTCGGTATGAATGGCATATTTTCTAATCTTTCTAATCTTCAAGCGCATTGCATCCATCTTGATCTTGTGATCATTGACGACATCCGCAACATGCAACTCCAATATCATCTTCTCCTCCTCAATTTTTATAATTTTTTCCTTCAAGAAATTGTTTTCTTCTTCAACTAAATTTAACCTCTCGACAATATGGTCGGTTGGAATTTCTGGTTCAAAAACCTCCTAGATAAATAAAATCTATGTCACGTTGGTTGGCATAATTGTCATAAACAATAGATGAACCAATAGTTATGAAAAGATAATATATACCACGTCCGAATCATAGACAGGACGAGGGCCAACGGGGGCTGATACCAAAACCATCGCACCATATAAGATGCAATAATAAAAGTTAGAAAATTATACAGGTATCTATATAAACATACAAGTAAGAATTTTTTTTCCTTTAAGAAAGAAGATAAGAACAAGAGGCTCACCACGGTGGTGCCGGCGACGAGATCGGAGCGGGCGATCGACAGCGGTGAAGACGGGGACGGGACATGACGGACCGCTAAATCTAGACAAATATTGAGGAAAATGGAGCTTGGAGGTCGAGCTTGGAGAGGAGAAAGCTTAAGTAGTGTGGCTCGGGCATTCCATCGAACACCTCGTGTGCATAGGAGGTGAGCTAGAGCACCACAAAGCCCTCTCCTCGCCGGCCACGAAAAATAGAGCAGTGGGAGTGCTCTGCTCGTGGGCGAGGGGTATATATAGGCAATTAATTGGTCCCGGTTTGTGGCAAGAACCGGGACTAAACAGCAGCCTTTGGTCCCGGTTTAGGACAACAACCGGGACCAATGGTGGTGGTCCAGGAGCGAGGCACATTTGTCCCGGTTCGTCCCACCAACCGGGACCAAAAGGTTCAGACGAACCGGGACCAATGGCCCACGTGGCCCGGCCGGCCCCCGGGGCTCACGAACCGGGTCCAATGCCCCCATTGGTCCCGGTTCTGGATTGAACCGGGACTAATGGGCTGACCTGGCCTGGACCATTGCCCCCTTTTCTACAAGTGACACATTGTTACTTACAAACATGAAGTGCAGGAAATCTTCAAACGATTTTCCTCGAGGGCTTCAACCAACTTTGGTGTGAAGATGAAGCACATCAGAACTGACAATGGGACTGAGTTCACGAATACCGGTCTTAATGGCTATCTTGATGAACTTGGTATTACTCATGAGTTATCTGCTCCTTATACTCCTCAGCAGAATGGCGTCGTGGAGCGCAAGAACAGACCCCTCGCTGAAATGGCTCGCACTATGCTTGATGAATACAAGACACCTCGTCGTTTCTGGATTGAGGCAATTGATACTGCGTGCCACATCATTAGTCGGGTATATATTCAAAAATTCTTCAAGAAGACTGCCTATGAACTCCTCACTGACAAGAAACCTAATGTGTGTTATTTCAAAGTCTTCATTTCTAAATGTTGGATTAGAGATCCTCATCACAATTCTAAATTTGCACCAAAAGCACATGAAGGTTTTATGCTTGGTTACGGAAAGGACTAGCACACCTACAGAGTCTTCGACAACGTTCTTCACAAGGTTGTTGAAATTGTAGATGTGCGGTTCGATGAAACTAATGGCTCGCAAAGAGAGCACCTACCTTCTATGATAGATGAACCAGCACCTGAGGATTCTATCAAGTTCAAGGCTACTGAGCATGTTATTCCTACCGATGAATCTACTGAAGAATTCATTCCAGAACGTGAAGAAAATCGAGCTGGTGCACCTGATGAAAATGCTGAAGAAAATGGTGCTAAAGAAAATGCTGATCAAATTCCTCAACGACAACCAGCTCATCCTCGCATTGCAAAAGAAGTGCAAGTTGAAAAGATCATCGATGACATTCGAGCGCCAGGTCCTCTCACACGCTCAAAAGCTCCACATTTATCTAACTTTTGTGGGCACTATGCTTTTATCTCTATCACAAAGCCCACTAAGGTAGATGAAGTATTTATGGAGCCTGAGTGGATTCAGGCCATGCAAGAAGAATTACATCAGTTCGAGCTCAACAATGTCTGGGAACTGGTCAAACGTCTAGATGCTCGCAAGCATAATATCATTGGCACAAAGTGGATCTACCGCAACAAGCAAGATGAAAATGGCCTTGTGGTGAGGAATAAGGCACGACTTGCAGCTCAAGGCTACACACAGGTTGAAGGAATTGATTTCGATGAAACTTTTGCACCTATTGCTAGACTTGAGGCTATTCGCATATTAATTGCTTATGCTAACCATCATAATATCACTTTATATCAAATGGATGTGAAAAGTGCATTCCTCAATGGTAAGCTTGAGGAAGAAGTATATGTTGCTCAACCCCCAGGTTTTGAAGATCCAAAGAATCCTGACAAAGTCTTCAGACTCAACAAGGCCCTCTATGGCCTCAAGCAGGCCCCTCGGGCGTGGTATGACACTTTGAAGGAATTCTTCGTAAAGAATGGCTTCACACCTAGTTCACTCGACCCTACTCTCTTTACTAAATCTTATGATGGTGAGTTGTTTGTCTGCCAAATATACGTTGATGATATTATCTTTGGCTGTACTGACCAACGCTATAGTGATGAATTTGCCTATATAATGAGTGAAGAATATCAAATGTCTATGATGGGAGAGTTGAAATTCTTCTTAGGTCTTCAAATTCGTCAACAGCACAATGGCATATTCATATCTCCGGAGAAATACCTCAAGGATGTTCTGAGGAAATTCGGCATGCAAGATTGCAAAGGCGTCAAAATTCCTATGCCCACAAATGGCCATCTATGCACTGATGAAAATGGAATTGACTTCGATCACAAGGTATACCACTCCATGATTGGCTCTTTATTGTACTTATGTGCATCTAGGCCAGATATAATGCTTAGTGTTTGCATGTGTGCCCGATTTCAAGCTACACCGAAGGAACCACACCATAAGGCTGTGAAGCATATTCTTCGATATCTAGCTCACACACCAACACTAGGATTATGGTACCCCAAGGGCTCTAATTTTGATCTCATTGGATATTCTGACTCTGACTATGCTGGTGATCATTTGGACCGCAAGTCAACATCTGGTTCTTGTCATTTCCTCGGACGTTCTTTGGTCTGTTGGTCCTTGAAGAAACAGAACTGCGTATCACTGTCTACTGCTGAAGTTGAATACATTGCCGCTGGTTCCTGCTATGCTCAACTGCTATGGATGAAGAAAACGCTCAAGAACTATGGCGTCAACATGAAGAATGTGCCTCTCCTCTGTGACAATGAGAGTGCCATCAAGATTGCTCACAACCAAGTTCAGCACTCGAAGACAAAGCACATTCAGATTCATCATCATTTTCTTCATGATCATGTGTTGAAGGGCGACATCTCCATCGAGCACGTGAAGACTGAAGAACAGCTGGCTGATATCTTCACAAAGCCCTTGGATGAGAAGAGATTTAGCAAGTTGCGGTGTGAGCTAAATATCTTAGAACCTTCGAATGTTCTTTGAAAAAGGACACTCATCCTAACACTTATGCAAAATTGATGACTTAGATGTGCAACACATGAAGAAATGTTTTTCTTCAATCAATGAAGAATAACACCCATCAACATTTTTCTGCCATATTCTCATCAACTTAACTCATTTGCAGCGTTCCTCGAAGAAAAGTTGCATACTTCTTCAGAGAATTCCATTGTTCAAATTCCTCAACTGAAGAATATGGCAGACGGTAAGAAGCCACAAAAAGGAGGAAAGAGGCCCGAGGTCATGACTCCGTTTGAAATACCTGAGGACATCTATGCTGACTATTGCACACCTGATGAGGCTAAGTTCTGAAAGGAAAACAAAAATCAGCGCGAGGTGCGCATACAGAGGATTGAAAGGAGATGGGCAAAAGAATGGAGGGAGTACAGATATGTAACTCCAAAGTACATGAAGAAATTCGCACTAAATCCTCCATGCCCAAGAGCTCCATTGGCACCTGGCCAGGAAGCTGACCTCATCAGCATCAAGCATGGTGAGGATTTTCCTGAAGAATGGGCCAAACATCAAGCCAAGTTGGCGAGACAAGCCAAAGAAGAAGTGAGGAAATTCAATGAAGACTCTGCTACTACTGCTGCCACTGAGGCCTCTGTCAAGCCTAGAAAATTAATGGCAAAGAAGCCCGCTCACAAGCCAAGTGCTTCACCAACTATGCCCTCACGGCCAAGTTCCTCAGCAATGCCCTCACGGCCAGAATCTTCAAAGCCCTCACGGCCAGGATCTTCAAAGACCTCACGGCCAGTTCCTCATGCTGCTCCTGCTCCTCCAAAATCCTCAGCTCCTCCCCCAAAGTCCTCAGCTGCTCCGGCAAGGTCCTCAACACTTGTACATCTGTCCACGTGCCAAAGGACTGCAGGAATCTCTATTGCCTCTGGTGTCTCAATGAGTTCCTCAGCTGCACCAAACTCTTTATCAGGCCCCACTCTGCTGAAGACAAGGGCAATAGCTGGTCGAGGTCCTCGGCCAAGTCTGAAGAAGAAACAGGTTGCCTTCCAAGTGCCATCTGACGATGAAGCTGATGATGATGAACTTGCAGAAATCATCAGAGACAGACAAGAAAGGGCCGCTAGAGCCAAAGGCGCAAATGTGCCACTGCATTTGGATCCAAGGGCGATCCTCGATTACATTGATCTCTGGCACAAGGACCCAAACACTCCTATGCCTGATTTTCATTTGACTCCTGGCCAAAGTCACATGATGACCCATTTCATCACTGAAGAGAAATGGAAATTTGAGAAGGCTAGGAAAATCAAGAAGGCTCAGTTCAGGAAAGAGAAGTTCCTGAGGAAAAACGTTGACAAAATGACAACTGATGAACTCCTCAAGATCCAGTCTGAAATCAAAGCCCTCGGCGATGATTTCAATGCTTATTATGCTGATTGGCAAGGAGCCAAAGTCAGGTTCGTTAAACTAACTGAGAAGTTCACCAATGTTGCAGCCCCATCGCAACAAGAAATTCCTCAAGCTGAAGCTTCTACTCAGCAAACTGAAGAACATGCTAGCACCGCTGATGACTTTTAGGCTGGTGATGAAAATGCTAGTTCCAGGGCTGATGACTCCATTCCAGCTGCTGAAGAAATTGCCAGGGCATCCACTAGTGGTGCGCCTGAAGAAAATGAAGAAGTCAGGGCAACTGCAACAGTTGCGCCTGAAGAAAATCAAACAGATTCCTCAGCTCCTCCTGCGCATACACCAACTCCTACCCTTCCATCTGCATCATATGTGAGGAAGACCAAGGCTGCAGAGCGAGCTGCAGTGAAGAAAAGGAAAGCATCAGCTGCTTCAGATTCTTCAGCTCCGAAGAAAATGAAGCCTATGACCAGCTCATTAGAAAATCCAATTGATGCTGTTCCGATTTCCACCATGCCATCAAAGGACATTGTTTCTTTTGGTGAAGAATATGTGATCCCTAGCGGATCTGATGAAGAAAATCATTCTGCTGCTTCGTCAGAGCAGATTGATGAAGAAATTGAAGTGGATGCAATCCCTTCAACGCCTGTTGCTTCCTCGTCAATGCCTCAGTTCACAGCTGAAGAGGCTGGCGTTGAAGAAATTGAAGATGTAGACGTGGATATTGGATGCACTACGCCTATGATGAATGATGACTTTTGCGAAAGTCAGCATCCCAATTCTCCTCTCTTCACCCCAATACAATAAATACCTTAGTCCCCTGCACCAACCTTTCAGATGGGCTCTGAAGAAACTCATCCCACCTTGTCTGTGCATGAAGAAATTCCAGCCACTAGTGCTGAAGAAACTGCTACTGCTGATCCTTTGAACACGCAGACTGCCACTGAAGAAGAACCAGAAATTCCTCAGCCTGAAGAAGCAGAGATTGCGATTCCTGAGGTTGTGATGCAACTCACTGAAACTCCTCTGCCCAAGCCAAAGGATCCATTCTCAAAGAAGCAAAAGTTCAAGGTTGAAGATTTCTTCAGCGAGCATGTGTTCTTCACAGATTACAACCCCTATGATTCTGCTCGCATAAGGAAGAGGCGTTTCTGGACTACTAGTCAAGCCAATTTCTATTCCTCAGTGCTATTCAACAAAGACAAAGTCTTTGATCATGAACACATTCCTCACGTGGACATGGAATCTCTGTCGGGCTTCGAGCCAGTCCTCAGTGTTCTTCACGATGCTGGATTGCTGAATTTCTGCACTGACATCTGTGATTGGAATGAAGAACTCATTCTTCAATTCTATGCGACGTTGCACATCACAGGAAATTCTGAAGATGTGAACTCATGGGTGTTGGACAGGATATCAGAAAATACTCACTACAAGGCACTAGCAACTGAATTGCTTCGTGCCCTCCCACTCAGTCCTCCCCTTGAAGGTGCTCGTTGCATCTACAACGGACCTGAGCTTACAAATAATTACATGCAAGTGCTGATGAAGCCTTTGAAGCCAGGGCAGGCCCCTCGAACCAAATTCCTCGTCAAGGAATTAATGTATGTGCCTCGGACTGTCTATCGCATTCTGACGAAGACAATGAGTCCTATCAAAGGCCACGACTCAAATGATGAAGTAGTCATTGGCATCATGAAGAATATGCTTTTCAATATCATTCATGGCATTCCCGTCAACTTCCATGATTTCTTCATGAGGACTCTAGTGAATATTGCTATGTCACCATTTGAGCTGAAGCCTTATGCACCATGGATTATGAGGTTCATCAGGACAAGGTCTTCACTCAATTACAAGGCTGATACTCTGAACCACGGCAGCTACTTGCCTCCAATTGAAGTCCTCAAACGGACATTTTCCTCGGCTGATGACAAAGGCAAGGCAACTGCTGTGATAGATGAAGGCATTCGTCCATTGGATGGTCAATTTTGCAAAGCTGCATCCTACTCCACCAATGATGACTCTGCCACACATGACTCTGCCGCCAACACCTCTGCCAAGAAAATTCCTCAAGCCACAGCACCCAGGGTGATGACTGATCGTGAGTTACTCCTCAGTCTTCATCAGAAAGTTGATCGCAATCATAAATGGGTCAAGCGTCAGTTTGGTTCAATTCTTCACAACATGACCTCAACACAAAATGCAGTGAAGAAAAACCACTACTACCTCCATGAAACCTTCAACCGTACCTGGACTGTTCTATCTCATGTCTACAGCGCAGAAGATCTGAAAAGAATGGGTCTCAAGGAAGAATTTTACTGGTCTGCACCTCCACCGAAGAAATTCAAGAAGGTCAATGTTCCTTCCTTGGTGGCCAGCTCCTATTCTTCATCGCGCGACATTGATGAAAATGAAGACTTGGACGACACTGCGGCAGGCCCTACTATGAAAACCGACCCAGACAACGCTGATGCTCCTCCATCAACTTGATATTCTTCAGGGGCGTTGGTCCTCAGTTTCGATCCTTTTGGTCATTCGATGACAAAGGGGGAGAAATTTGAGTTAGTCTTCAAGCGGGTCTATTATATGGGTGTTTTTTTGCTAAGTTACAACTCTCGCTCTTCTGAAACTTTTATTGGATCGAGTTGTAATCTTAAACCCGATGGTGCACTGATACTTTTGATGCACTGTGCTCTGATACTCTTGATGCGGTATTCTGCATGCTTGTTCCTCATTAATATTATTGCACACATGCTGAATTTCATCAGGCACCATATTTCATCATGCATTTCAAATTCTTCATATTATATGTCAAATGCATGTATGAATTACAAGATATAGGGGGAGATCTCCATGATTCAACTCTTCAAGTGTGCATTGCTTCCAAAGCAAATTCCTCACTATGCACATATTCAGGGGGAGTTCTTCTATATCTTGCAATCAAATTCCTCAATATCATTACTGACACTTCATATGTTTAGCCCCGTTGAAAACTTAAGCTATATTGTCATCAATCACCAAAAAGGGGGAGATTGTAAGTGCATCTAGTGCCCCTTAGTGATTTTGGTGTATTGAAGACTTATAGGTTAAGGGACTAATGTGTTTATGAGTGTACACAGTTCTATAAGTCTATGAGGAGTTTGATATTTACAGAGAAAGTCGACCCCTAAAAATGAATATCTTCGACTGAAGATTTTGATATTCCTGAAGACTTTCATGAAGACTTTGAAAGTGAAGAAATTGGTGTGTACGTGAAGACTTGATATTCATGTGAGGAATATGAAGCTTGAAGACTTTCGTTTTCATAGTTTTGTTTTTCTCTTTCTTGAGTCATAGGAAACACCGTACTGTTAAAGGGGGTCGAGGAAATACTAAGGAAAAAATTCCATGTGATGCTCAACTCAAAATCCTACACCTACCAATCCCTTCGAGTGAAGCCATTGGAAATCTCGTACAGTTCAGTCAATTTCTTAAGTGACAGAGATGAAATTCTTCTTGTCACTGAGTAATTTGTTCTGACTGAGGAATTAGGAATTCGCTAGTGCGGATTGCCTACACAGTGAGGAACATGATAGCCCTGAGGAATTTGAGAGTCAAATTTTCGACCGTTGCTGTGCTGCGCGCCAGCTGTCCCAAAATATCTTATCGACCTAACGGTCATATCATTGAAGGGCATTTATGTCTTATCATGTCGGGCTGCTCCCTAGGCTATAAATAGCCGCCCCCTACAACCACTAGCTGGTTGGCTGCTCCGAGAGAAACTGACACTTGTCATTTGAGAGCATCCCATCCTCCGAGGACTTTGAGCGAAAATCATCGAGTGAGGAAAAACCCAAACCCAAACACCTACAAACCCAAAGTGATTGAGCATCACTGAAGATATTGATCCTGCGTGGATCCAACGCTTATTACCTTTGAAGACTTTGCTTCTTCCATACGGTTAGGCGTCATGGTCTAGAGCATCCAAGAGGAATTGTGGATCGCCGAGTGACCAAAGTCTGTGAAGGTTTGGAAGTCGCCTGAAGACTTACCACGAGTGATTGGACGAGGTCTGTTTGACCTTAGTTCACGGAGAATAACGTGAGGATTTGGTGTCCTTAGATGCATGCTCAGCGAGTGGGTGTCCGGGACTGTGTGTCATCGAGTTTAAATACTCAGCCGCTCCAACCAGACGTACAACTGAGACAGCTGTTGGAACTGGTCTACCAAATCATTGTCTTCACCAACCTTACTGGTTCTATTTCCTCAACTCTTTCATTTCCTCATTACTGTGTTGAGTGATTGTTCATATCTGTGTTTGAAGACTTTGACTGAAGACTTTCTCAATTTCCTCAGTTCAATTTCTTCAATCTGTTTGTCTTCATCTTGTGTTATCCTGTGTTTACGCTTTCTATACTATGTGTTTGTCTTCATTTCATCATGATGATTATGTGTGTATTTTGTTATGCTTACTTCTGAGTACTTATTCCGCTACAAAGTAGTTCTTCGCTAAGGAATTTCCTCACCGGCAAATTCCTCAGTGAAGAATTCATAAAAATCGCCTATTCACCCCTCCCCCCTCTAGTCGATATAACACACTTTCAGTTAGCAGGCACATGAGTCAATCAGAACACCTTTTTGATTCATATATACGTGTTTTGAGAGGAGAACCGTGTTAAGGAATATATCACCGTGTGTGATGCATATTTTCTTCCCAGCTGAATTCCGAGGTTATATTCATTTCCTCGAAGAAATGTTTGAACCTTTTGCTGTAAATTTGTAGATTGATTTTAGTTGTCACAACATTTTATGTTGTTTTCCTGAATGAAATCAGTAGTCACTATTCAGATAACTGAATAATTACACACTGTTGTGTGTAGTCTCTGTTGGAAATATATAATGTGCTTGACAGAATGGCAAATGAATAATAATTAGGAAACATATATTTGCTAGGGATGAAATTGTAGTCCCAATCTCTGATTCATTGCAAATTGCAGTCCTAATCTCTGCAATTGTTGATAAATGGATGAAATTCTAGTGTATCAGTACAATAATCTCTTAAGGTTGCTTACATTTTGGTTCAGAGCACGAACGACATCCGATGTTCAGACCATAAATTGACTACAGTGTAACATTATGGTCGATGCCTTTTATTTTTTAATCATCCCTAGTTCCATTATATCAGAATGAAACCAGAGTAGTACAAAGTCCAGCTAAATTAGCTACTATGAAGCATTATCGAATGTTGTTCTTCCCTGCTCTTACTGGCGTCCTTTTAATTCCATATGTGTTTTTGTAGTTGAAGGAGTTCATTCTGGGCAGTCGGAGGCGTACGAGTTCTAGGACATGCGCCGCCCATCGTTGACCTCCAGGTCATCAAGAATGCCTGGGATGGAAAGAGCTACCTCCTCATGCAGGTACCAATACATCTTCATACACGCGCACGCATTGGTTAATCTGCAGATTGATTGACCAGCAATGGCGCGGCGTTTTCTGCAGAGCACGTCCAAGATGGCGAGCAGGACGAGGTACTGCACGGGGAGGATCAAGTCTTTCGTTGTCCCCCTCGCCAACTACTCCCTCGACACCACCGCCTCTCCAGGTACACGGGGAGGATCATTTCTATTTTGAGCAAGTTTGTTCATGGCATGTGGTTATTGATTGACCACAGGGGCATACTCTGAGTGATAACATGTCAATATGCATATACTGTGGAACTAGCTGCTGAGTTATAACATTGTTTGCCTGGTATTAAATTTTTTGGCTATAATGGAACTTCAGTATCATTTGTTCTATTCATCCCAGAAAATTAATACTTAATGATGTTTTTACATGTTCTACAAATCTTCTAGTTCCAGCAATGTTTGAGTATCTGTTAACAGAATAACATTAGTAGTGCTCTGATTTAGTTCTCATCAAAATCAACATCCCTCTCTTGTGTTCCTGTTATGAGAATTATTCCTTCAAGGATATGCTAGAATGACATATGTGTTCAATCTTCAATGTGAACAATTGGTGTTTTCCTCTTTGTTTTGGCCCCTAAATATTTTTCTTGAAGCTCCACTGCCGGATCCTGTTCCTGGTACAGCAAGTACTAGTAGTGCTCTGAATATAAGTGTTGCATGTGTAATTAATAAATGGCAGAAATAACACCTGCTTGGAATCTCCCGGTCCTGATGCGTGTGATCTGACTGGGTTGCGTTGGTGTGAGGTTGCAGGACAAGGTGGTGAACCTGCTGTTCGAGAAGAGGCCGAAGTTTGACATCGGTGGAGGCCGAAGAGGATCTGCAAGGATCTCAGCAGCATCGGCGACACTGGTATGCTGAATACCAGTTTCCTGTAAAAGAAATCTGCTGCACTTGTCGTCTTTGTTTCCTGTAAAAGAAATATGTTGAATACCAGTTTCTACCAGTCTGACGGCGGCTTGTGTGTGTTGCAGTTATTATCTCTGTCACCAAGGAGGGTGTCAAGGTCTCCACTAGTGGAGACATTGGAACTGCAAACATCGTTTGCAGGCAGAACAAGACTGATGCCAAGGTATCTTGTGTTGCTTCTCCCCTACTTAGTACTATGAATCTGTTTCCTCTAGGCATTTAGATAGTGTGACTTCTTAGATATACTGCATACTGAAAGTTAAGAACCCAAACTGATGTGTTCTCAATCGGATTGCTTGCTGGTTACTCAGTTTTTATATCTGGACAGTGTTGTAATACACTATTGTGTCCCTATGATGTGAAAGTTATGGTTTGAATAGCTTTATATTAGGATCTTCTTGAGTCTCTATGATGTTCTCTCTTAGTATCATGTCATGAGCTGTGAGTTGTGCATATATAACTGAGCTGTATAAGACCAGCAAGTTTTTTTGCCAATTAGTTTTCCGTGTGCATGCTCTTAATCCCCATAGCACTAAGAGAGGACCTTACTGATTC
This sequence comes from Triticum aestivum, assembly GCF_018294505.1. Classification (NCBI taxonomy): domain Eukaryota; kingdom Viridiplantae; phylum Streptophyta; class Magnoliopsida; order Poales; family Poaceae; genus Triticum; species Triticum aestivum. The sequence goes on from NC_057807.1 coordinate 38,966,292, forward strand.
CCATATTACTAATTTCTGTATCAAACATCTATGTGCTAGCTCTGTCAAAATAATCAACCTGCCTATGTTCCATTTTGCTATTTGTACTTGGATAGAAAAGCTAAAATCTGTATAGTGCTCTGTGTGTAATACCAAGTTGTTACTGTTATTTACAAACTGTTGTTCTTATACACTGATCCACAACACCTTACTTTACACATTTGAAATTAATTAAAATACATCTAAACACAGTGCTTCAACACAGATTTATCCTATGATTATACCTAAGACATTAGTTTGTTTTTATGCTTTTGTTTCCCACAGTGCTTCAAGCTTGTTTATTAACTCGATTTGTTGTTATTCTGTTTAACAGGAGACTGCAGCAGAAGCAGAGAAGACGGATGCTACACCAATCCAAGAGTAGCTAGCTTTAACTTGGCAGAGCGTTTTGTTTTTCAATCACAATATTTGTGATTGTGTGGAATATTGTATGGTTATGTACGTGAAGTTTTAAGTTCCTGGGCATGCAATATTTGTAGGTTAAACTGGTTGTTGTAATGTGAACGAGTGTATGGAGTTTCACATGTTCTGTTCTGTATAGAATATATTGTAATAAACCTATTTTGGTTGTTATTTGAAGATTTTCATATTCTTTTCTTCTTTTTGTTTGATATATACTGCTTAAAAAGCAATGTGGATCCACTGCCAGGAAAAATCTGACAATTGGGACCCATCTAAAAATTGGACCACAAAAAACCCTCGAAAATAAAAATGAAATGGACCGCAAAAGTCCATGCCTAGAAAATAAAAAGGCCAAATTGTTGGGCCACGCCCATGTAGCTAGAGAAAATTAATAGAGAAAATATACAGTAAAAAGGCCGAATTGTTGGGCTAGGCCCATGTAGAAAACCGAATTGGACCGGACTGAATCTTGTGCCACATCAGCTTGCCATGCTGGATGCCTACGTGGCCTGGGGAGGTTGCTAGTGACCAAAACACCACAGTAGACATATTTTTGGTCATAAACGTCTACGACCATTCCAGAAGAAAGGTCGCTATAGTTAGTTAACGACGGCCAGCTTTTGACCTAATGTTTTTGGTCACAAAAAGGTCACAAATTGAAAACAGTGACCATTCAGTGACCAATGGTGGTGGTCACAAGTTGACATATTTCTTATAGTGATGGCACGCTGCTCTGCCACGAATTTTGGGTTTCTCACGGACGAGAATAACAACAACAGCAACAACAAAGCAGAGCAGGCAGCACATGGTGAGTTGCGTTGGTTCAACCGGTTGGAAGGCACGTAGAAGGAGAAGAAAGAAGAACATATATAAAGCAGACGCTAGCTAGCTCCAACGACGCTTGGACTGAGACGGAATAGCCGGGCGGGAACGAGGAGACAGAGGGGTATGGGAAGGAGGGACTCACCGCTGCTCCGCTCGTCGATCGATGTGAGATGCTTCCCTACTCCAGCACTCCGATGGGCTATGCGAGCGTCGATAGCTGCATGACTATGTATGGAACATGCTATTAGTCGCCTTTATCATGGTGTGGAGCTGTTTAAGAGCTAGCCGAGGCATCGAGCAAAGCGATGCCGCATGGCGCCCACCATGATCGACGTGTCAAGCCAGAGCCGCACACAGAGAGGTGCAGGGGCTAGCAGGTGATCTGATGATCTCGTCTCATGGCAAGGGAAACCACGGGGAAGGAGAGCGCATACCATCTTTGGCAGCAATGGGGTGCATAATTTCCTCGTAGGTGCACAAAAATGTGAGTGAAGCTCAGACCACACACATGACATGCAGTAAAAGGATAGGTAGCCTCCTCTCGGTGATAAAATCCGTTGGTTTGAGGTTCACTCACATTCGCAGAGCTAGCCGAAAGTCGTTGTGTGTGTGTGGGAGGGGGGTGGAAAAGGATTTTATCGCCGGTGTTCTGTGCGGTAAAAGCTCATACCAATTTGTGCGTACTATGCAGTGATTGATCTGTGTTGTTCATTTTGTGCAGCCGGTGGCTCCTTTTATTGAGTGAGACGGAGATATGCCGGATTTTTTTGAGCCTTTACCGGCAATAAAATCTATTGGTCTCGAGTCGGGTCAAAGTACATGTCATCAGGTCACAGAGATTGGCAGTGACATATTTTTTATGTGGCTAGAATAGTTGAGGGCGTGAATCCTGAAACGAGCGGACAAATAATTGATTGATTGATGAATCAATAGAGAAAATCAGCCATGATGTTCGCACACGAACACGTCACCGTGTACTCTCGACGCCGGGGGTGATGCACCGCAGCTCATGTCGAAGGAGACCCGCCGGAAGCGCGGTACGCAGGCAATCCGGCGGAATGCTTTTGAGGACACTAGTGCAGAACCGGGCTTAGTGCCGGTTCGTGACGGCCTTTACTGTCGGTTGGCGAACTGGCACTAAAGCGTGGGGACTAAAGCCCCCCCCCCCTTTAGTACCGGTTCGTCCCGAACCGGCGCTAAAGTGCAAACACGTGGTACGAGCCAGGCCCGTGTGCGTGTAGTACATTAGTACCGGTTGGTAACACCAACCGGTACTAAATGTTTGGGTGTTTATTTTTAATTTTTGCTTTAATTTTGTGTTTTCAATTTGGATTTATTTTCCATTTAATTCTTTTTTGTTTGCTGGTATTTCACGATACTACAAATTGTACACGTTATGCATATATATTAAATAGATTTTCTCGTACGTAGAACCGCATATATATATATATATAATATATCATCGAATGTCTCACAGCCAACACCATTAACTATTCACACATATACACATGGATATACATATACAATTTTTACTACATGTTGCCTTGGTGCCTTCGGAGCACGATGACAAGTGGTTCATGGGGGCGGTAGCGGGTAATAGTATTCTCCTTTCGGATCTATGACCTGGTCGAGCAAAAATCCGGCTATTTCCCCTTGAAGTGCTTGTATGCGGTCCGATAGTAGGAGCTTATCCCACACCGATCTGAACTGTTAAGAAGGAGATCAATATGCATGTGTGTTAGTTGTGTGACTAGATATCGATAATGGTGTGAATAGTGTTCTGACAAAAACGTACCCAGTCCTGTCTATCAGATCTGCTCCTTTCGCACGTCATCATGCGAATGTTCTCGCAAATGTAGTATGCACACAGATTATTCCCTTTCGCCTGCCTCAGGGCCTTTACGAGAATGGAATTGAATCATATAATGATTAATCAAGCATAATAATTTATTAATGATATTGAAACAAGAATTAAAGAGATGGTAGCTAGCTAGTACTACTTAATTACTGTCACATCCTACTTAGCCATGCATTAGAGTGTTGCATCATGTTTACTCTTTCATCAGAAACCTGAAATGGGGATGACAGAACCCCCAGTCCCCTCTGAATCCAATTAGGGTTTACTAAAAAACTTTTTCAATGAACCTGAAATGCCCTTCTAAAATGCCCATCATTTTTGTCTTGGTTCAGAACCTCTGCCAAAAGTGGTGCACATTTTCCTAGGCCAGCTTAGGGTTTTTGAATTAAATCATAAATATTTGAATTTGGGCATTTAAAATTATATAAAATATTTAAATGCTCAAATATCTCCAAACTAAAATGTTTCATGTTGGAAATAATCCAACTATGGACCAGGAGTAGTTTGGTGATTTTAGGAGTAGCCTAAGTATTTTATTTAATTCAACAAAGTTGCAGAAGTATTAAAAAAACAGAAAACAGAAAGAAATGGAAAAAGCTTACCTGGCGCCTGCTCCCGGCCCACCTGCCGGCCCAGCCCAGCGCCGCTCCAGCGAGCTGCTTGCCGGCCAGGCAGGCAGGCAGGTGCCCGACGGCGACCGCAGCGCGCGCCACGCACCTGCTCGCCGCCTCGCCGCTCCCCTCGCCCGGTGACGTCGTGGACCGGCCTCCCTCGCTCCCCCGAACCCCCCAGACACCCCTCTCCTCTCCAGCTCCTCCCCCTCGCGCTCCCCCGCCGTGACCGACGCCACCATCGCCGTGCCTTCGTCGTAGCCGTGCTCCCCGCCGCCCGTGCGTCCTCTCATCGTGTCCAGGAGCTCCGCCGCCGTCCACTCCATCGAGCAAGCCGAGCCCCGAGCGCTCGCAACGCCCGAGTCCACCGCAACGACCTCGCCCGAACCGCCGTCGCCGGAGATCCCCTTCAACGCCGTCGTCGCTCCGGTCCATCTCCGGCCACACCAAGGGCTTCGTCGCACTCACTGTGAGCTTAGCCATCTTCCCCTCCCTTCCGTTCTTGCTCCCGAGCTGTGTAGCGACCTCCCGGAGCTCAACCGCACTCACCGCCGTGGAGCTCGTCGCCGACGTGCTCCCGGTTACCCTCCGACCACTCCACGGTGTCCTTCATGCTCACCGTGTCACTTAGCACCTAGCTAGCCACTCCCCGAGCCTCACCGACCCCTCTAGCGTCAAGTTCGTCTTCGGCCGAACCCCGGTGGCCGCCAAAGTCGTCGCCGGCGCCAACTCCGGCCACCCCGACCCCAACGGACTCCACCAAGAGCTGCGGCCCGTCCTCAGCTCCACTCCGGTGGTCTCCGCGACCCATTTGGTGGCCGAAACGGCCAAAACCACTTCCGCCGCCGCGTCGGGCTCGCCGGCGGCTAAACGCCGGTGCAGCCGACCCGGGTTTGACCACGGGTGGGCCCTGGTTGACTCCCCTGAGTCAATGACAGGTGGGGCCCAGCCCTGTTAATTAAACAGGTTTAGTTTTAATTAAACTTTAATTAATCTAATCACCCTGACATGCGGGACCCACTGTCAGGTTTGACCCGGACGTGTTCCGTTGACCTGCTGACGTCACACTGACGTCAGGCTGACGCAATAATTGATTTTCTGGAATTATTCTAATATAGGAAATTCCAGAATATAATTTAAACTTCAAAAATTCATAACTTTTATTCTGTAACTCCAAATCAGACAAATTATATATGAAAAATGATCAGAAAAATCCAATCTATCCATCTGTACTATTTTCATGCATGATTAAACAAGTTAACCTGATGTTTAATGCAGAACAAGGAAAAGCACTTTAAAAGGCCATGTTTGAGTTTGAAATTTGAATCTTTGATTCAAATTGGTTCAAACCCTTCTGGTCTTAGTTGCATTAGCCCAACACACTCATATTGCTATGTTTCATGCATACATCATATTGTTGCACATTGTTTGGTGATGGTTGTGTATCGGTGTTCTTTGCGGCAGGATCTGCCTCCGAGGAGTATCGTGATTACCCTAACGAAGAACCGTATCAGTGCATCGAACCATCAGGCAAGCAACCAACCATTTGATCATATCGATACAATCCCATGTTCTCGCTCCTGCTCTCTTTTACTGCATTAAGACAACGCGTTTCAAACTGCTGTGTGCTACGGTAGTTGAACCCACTTCCTCTGCATGACCTGTCATTGCCACAGTAACTAGATGAAACCCACTAGCATGTGTAGGAGTTGATTGAGCCATATGTATGTGTTGTTCCTACCTTGCTATGCCTGCTATGCTTAGAGTCGTGTCAGGTCTGGTTCATCTGGGTGATGGGCTAGAGTGAAATGATTATGTCGGTAATGAGAGTGGTGTGGTGAACACGATTTGGTAAAGGTATCGATGAGAGGCCATGTAGGAGTACATGGTGGGTTGTTTCATTGAAGCCGACCGTAAGCACTGAGATCTGTATGTGTGATTTAAGATACAGCTACTACCATGCATTGGGCCCTGAAATATGACCCCGCTCGACTTCTTATTCACCCTAGCTCTCTGTCCAGGAGTTGCAAGTAGTTTCTGGTGTTTGTAGCCTACTGGAGGCCGTGGACAGCGCTGACCGTAGGGGTGGGCTGTGATGCGGTAGGTACGTGGCCGGGTGTACCGAATACCCGTTAGGTATCTCGGGAACCCTGTTCACATCGTTCGGGGCCGTATGGGAAACCTCGGCCGGACTCCCTGCGGATGGAACCTGGATAGGCGATAAACCTGGACTAGAGGCTTAAGTGTTTAGGTAGGTCGTGGTCTACACCCACGTCGGCTTTCGCTTGAAGTCTGCCGAGCACATGTCGTGTGCAGACGCTAAGTGGTGGAAACATGTATGAAGAAGTACACCCCTGCAGGGTTATCATGATCTATTCGAATAGCCGCGTCCGCGGTAAAGGACTACTTGGTTGCCTATACAGTTCATAGACAAGTAAATGGAAACTACTAAAAGCCTCAAGATAAGTGTGAGTGCCGAGGATGGCTCTTCCGTAGGAAGACGGAGGTGGATTCTCGGTAGTGTATTGAATTGGTGAGTAGTGGACTCGTGTGCGCAAAACCATTTCAAGTTGGAGTCTCGTAGGTTAGCCTAGCCAAGAGTCAAAGCTGGCTTGCTGCAATAACTCCACCAACCCTTCTTGATAATATGCATGTATGTAGGATCTGATGTAAGTCTTGCTGAGTACCTTTGTACTCATGTTGCTATAATTTACATTTTTACAGAAGACGCTGCAACCCCTTCTGATGGGTTCTACGTAGACGTTGACATCAATGAGTAGGCTAAGGCCCAGGTGGTGATCCTGAGCTTGTGAAGGACCTCGTAGTATAGCTAGGCTTTCCAAGCCTCTTTTATTTTACTAGTTGTCTGTACTCAGACAAGTTACTTCCGCTGCTGGTTTGTATGACTGTATGACTTGAATGCTGGGTCGTGTGACCCGTACCTTTGTGTATGTTATGTATGGCTCTCTGAGCCTTAAATAAAGTACTTGTGTCATAGAGTCATGTTGTGATGCCTTGTTGTATTTGCACATATCGAGCATATTGTGTGTATGTTTGAAATGCTTGGTATGTGTGGGATCTGACTATCTAGTTGTTTATCCTTGGTAGCCTCTCTTACCGGGAAATGTCTCCTAGTATTACCGCTGAGCCATGGTAGCTTGCTACTGCTCTGGAACACTTAGGCTGGCCGGCATGTGTCCTTCTTCGTTCCGGTGTCTGTCCCTTCGGGGAAATGTCACGCATTGAGTACCGGAGTCCTGTTAGCCCGCTACAGCCCGGTTTACCGGAGTCCTGCTAGCCCAGTGCTACAGCCCGGACCCACTTGCTGATGACCGACACGTTCGAAGCTGGGTCATGGATGCCTGTCCCTGTAAGTCTGTGCCACTTTGGGTTTACGACTAGTCATGTCAGCCCGGGCTCTTATCATATGGATGCTAGCGACACTATCATATACGTGAGCCAAAAGGCGCAAACGGTCCCGGGCAAAGGTAAGGCGACACCCGTGGGTATACCGTGCGTGAGGCCGCAAAGTGATATGAGGTGTTACAAGCTAGATCGATGTGACATCGAGTCGGGGTCCTGACAGCGTTGGCATCAGAGCCGGACTGCCTGTAGGTTCTCCAAGCCAAACCGGTCGATGTTGAGTCTAGAAATTCTTTAGTTATATGTAGGGGAATTGTTTGTGGGTTGGAACGTAAGGCTCTTTTTACTCCTTTATCTTATGACATTCTGATCTGAGTCAGTCTATTCTTCCACCGGGGGTTAAGGAATTAGGATCTATTCTCTCTATCAGGATCACGCGTTACTAATCAGTAGTACCTTATAGGGTTGATGGATACAAGCCTAGTTCAGTTCTTCTACCATGTTATGTTGTTAGGATGGATTCAGAACTTTGATATGATGATGTTGAGTGTGTATGAAATCCTTTGTCAAATGTCTCAAAATCCTTCTTGAGCATTTACAGCTGTTATGCTGCCGAAATTTTGCTAGAAATTCTAATGCCTTTGCATTATGATTGTGCTTTCAGATGGCCACTCGCGACCTTAATCAAGTGGTTCGCCTGACTCGATGCCTAGATGTACCCGGCCATACTGCCATGTTGGTCAGGGTAATGACTGAGGCTGGATACCGTTGGTATCCTGAGTACACGGTCGAAGAGCAATTCCGAGACTTTAATCAAAGCCAGTATCTCTGCACTGTCAGGATATTTCCATCTTATCCTGGGTCCACCGAGCCCCTTCACTGCTCCTATGGACTCGGGGTTACTATTGAGATGGCTGTGCAGGACGCCGCCTACTCTATGATGACCATCATGCGAGTCAGATCTGGTCTATTTCGGGACTCTGATTTCCGGTATATGCCAGGATCACTTCCGGGAGCACAAGGGTATCTCCAGGCTATCTATGCTGACCCCACCCAGGAGGATTCACGGACTCGCACCACTGCTGAGATGCTCGAGGATAAGGACCGTGAAAATCGGGCCTTGAGGTTAGAGCTCTTCAATACCCGTGCTGACCACTGGGCCACATTGACTCGGTTTGCACCGGCGGTGCAAGCTGGATATTCGGATATGCGCGATCTCTATCCTGTGAGATCTGCTTTGCCAGACGTGATGGGTTGGCGTGATGTAGGAGGCATCACCCCACCTCGCGGTCCCCGCAGGCCACCGTCTGTTGGTCCAAGACCTCATCCTAGCCCCTATGGTCCACAAGCTCCGCGAGATCGTCTGTTTCCGGATGATCATGTTGAGCTTCCAGGCTATGGAGGTGACTTCTACGAGGACTACTACGGATCGGTCTGAGTTAGTGGTAGTATCACTAGTTCGTGTTAGCTGTGTCGTCTATCGTCCTGCGTGACTCGTGGGATATGACCTAGTTTGTATCGCCTTCCGGAGGTGTAGAAAAATAATGTATAGGAGCTTGGAATGCCTCCGATGAGATGTAATCCTCTTTTCACCGTAATAGTACCTTGTTTGGTCTTGTACTAAACCCTGTATGGTGTGTATGACGATGGAATAAAGAAGCAGTTTCTGTATCTACCATGTCATACGGATGATCATCTTGCATTCCGAGTTATTCCTTACATTCTGTATCCTATGTCGGAATTTTATCATCCTGACTAAATCATTGTCTTGTTTACCTAGGATGGTCAACACGCGCACTAACCCTGCTCCTCAAGAGCAGGCCGAAGGCAGTGAAGTCAGGAATGCAAATCTGCCTCATCCTCCTTCCCTAGCCGAGGTTATGATGGAAGCCGAAAGAAACAAGCGGGAGACCAACCGTTTGTTGGAGCGTATTGAACAGAACACGGCACACCATCAGAGGACTAACGTGGTGTCACTCAGTGATTTTATCAAGTTACATCCACCCACGTTCCACCACTCCGTCGAGCCTCTCGACGCTGATGATTGGCTTCGCAGTATTTCTCACAAACTGCGTTCCGCGCTGGTAGCGGAGGCTGACAAGGTCACCTTTGCTGCATATCATCTTGAAGGCCCCGCCAGTCTATGGTGGGAGAATTATGGAGCTATGCGCCCAGCGGGCCATGTCACTACTTGGGCTGAATTCAGCGAGGCTTTCCGTGAACATCACATTCCGGAGGGTCTCATGGACCGTAAACGTGAGGAATTTTGCAGTTTCACTCAGGGCCGACTCTCTGTGGATGCTTACAGCAGGGAGTTCGGTAACCTCGCACGATATGCAACTGAGGAAGTTTCTACTGATGCCAAGAAGCAAGCAAGGTTCCGTAAGGGGCTTAGTCCTGAGCTTCGCCGCGACCTCCGTCTGCATGAGTGCACATCTTTTCAGAAACTTGTTAACAAGGCCATCAGTGCTGAAACTGGTCAGACTGATTATGATGCAACACGCAAGCATGGCCGTGACATGGGTTCCTCATCCGGTGCTGGTCCTCAGAAGCGCCGCGTGTGGGTGCCCAACACCGCCCTGCCACCCAGGTTCACACCGAGGCCATCTTTCCAGGCGCCTCGCCCCGTTCAACAGTCTGCACCAGCCAAGCCCTATGGGGGTCCAACCAACAATGCTCCTCCACGTACCAGTTCCGTGACTTGTTTCAAGTGTGGGGAATCTGGCCACTATATGCGTGAGTGTCCCCAGACCAACCCCAACCAATCTGCTAAAGCTGTTGGCCGTGGCAAGCCGACAGGGAAAGTGTTCCACGCCAAGCCGGCCACCGCTACACGTGGCCATGTCAACTGTATCTCTGCCGAAGAAGCTCAAGAGGATCCCAACGTCGTTCTCGGTACGCTCCTTGTTAATTGCCACCCGGCATCTGTTCTTTTCGATACAGGAGCCTCTCATTCATTTATATCCGAGAACTATGCTCGTCTGCATAACACCGCATTCTGTGACATGCCATCCACTATGGAAATTTCTACTCCTGGTTCTAGATGGCAGACCTCCAGGGTAAGTTATGGAAATGAAATCCAAGTCGACAGACTTGTTTTCCTTGCATCTTTGATAGCTCTCAAATTTTCAGATATTAATATCATTTTGGGTATGGACTGGATGTCAGCTCATCATGCCAAAATTGATTGCTTCTCTAGGACTGTTCAACTCACTCATCCTTCGGGGAAGATAGTCAATGTCTTGACCCGATTAGCCAAGCGACAATTATATTCTCTTAACGCCAGCCCTTTGCCAGACCTTGAGGACGTTCCGGTAGTCCGTGACTTCCCGGATGTCTTCCCAGAGGAATTGCCAGGTGTTCCACCTGACAGGGATGTTGAGTTCGTAATAGACCTCATTCCAGGAACCGTTCCGATTGCTAGAAGACCCTATAAGATGGCACCACTAGAACTAGCCGAGCTTAAGAAACAACTCGATGAGTCCTTGAAAAAGGGTTTCATCCGACCTAGTTCATCTCCGTGGGCTTGCCCCGTCCTCTTCGTCAAGAAGAAGGATGGTACGGACCGGATGGTTGTAGATTACCGACCGGTCAATTTGGTCACAATCAAGAACAAATATCCGCTCCCTAGGATCAACGACCTGTATGATCAGCTCGCTGGATCCTCAGTCTTCTCCAAGATGGATTTGAGGTTGGGCTACCATCAAATCAAAATCAGAAACGGGGACATTCCTAAAACGGCCTTTGTTACTCGTTATGGCCAATACGAGTACACCGTCATGTCCTTCGGTTTAACCAACGCTCCAGCCACCTTTTCTCGGTTAATGAACTCAATCTTCATGGAGTATTTGGATAAATTCGTCGTAGTTTACCTCGATGATATACTCATCTACTCCAAGAACGAGGAAGAACATGCCGAACATCTAAGGCTAGTGTTGAAGAAACTTCGAGAGCACCGCCTTTATGCCAAGTTTTCCAAATGTGAATTTTGGTTGTCAGAAGTGACCTATCTGGGTCATGTAATATCTGGTAAAGGTATTGCTGTTAACCCTGAGCGAGTTCAAGCCGTCCTTAATTGGACTCCACCTGAATCGGTCAAGCAAGTTCGGAGTTTTCTGGGCTTAGCGAGCTATTGCCGTCGCTTTGTCGAAAACTTCTCCAAAGTTGCTAAACCTCTAACCGAACTCCTCAAGAAAGATAAGAAGTTCGAATGGACTTCACAATGTGAGCACAGCTTTCAGGAACTGAAAAGACGCCTGACTTCTGCTCCCGTACTGGTACCGCCAGACTTCTCTAAGGACTTTGTTATCTACTGCGACGCCTCGCGACAAGGACTAGGTTGCATTCTCATGCAAGATCGACACGTAATTGCTTACGCCTCACGGCAATTGCACCCACATGAGGAGAATTATCCTACTCATGATCTAGAGCTTGCAGCCGTAGTCTATGCACTTAAACCTGGCGACATTACCTCCTCGGTAATCGTTGCGAAATATTCACTGATCACCAAAGTCTGAAGTACATTTTCACCCAACCGGATTTGAATCTCAGGCAAAGACGTTGGGTTGAGTTGATCACAGATTTCGACTTAGGAATAACTTACACCCCAGGGAAAGCCAACGTCATGGCTGATGCACTAAGTCGTAAATCTTATTGTAACAACCTGATGTTACAACAAAGTCAACCGCTTCTCCATGAGGAATTTCGGAAGCTTAACCTTCACATTGTTCCTCAAGGATTTCTTTCCACCTTGGTGGCGAAACCTACTCTTACGGATCAAATCATCGCTGCCCAGAAGCGAGATAAGGGAATAGCTAAGATCAAGGAGAACATTGCTAGCGGAGGTGCTAGTTGTTTCTCCACAAATGATCATGGTGTTGTGTACTTTGAGAACCGTTTAGTGGTTCCCAAGAACCAGCATCTACGACAGTTGATCCTTAAGGAGGCTCATGAATCCCCTCTCACCATTCATCCGGGTAGTACCAAGATGTATCAGGACCTACGCCAGAGGTTCTGGTGGACTAGGATGAAGAGAGAAATTGCTCAGTATATTGCTAATTGCGACGTCTGCCGTCGTGTAAAAGCAGAGCATCAACGGCCTGCTGGCACCCTTCAACCCTAGCTATTCCTGAATGGAAATGGGATAAAATTGGTATGGATTTCATTACCGGTTTTCCCAGGACCAAGAGAGGGAATAATGCTATTTTCGTCGTTGTCGATCGTCTTTCCAAAGTAGCCCATTTCCTACCTGTTCGTGAGAGTATAACCGCTAGTCAGCTGGCAGACTTATACATCTCCCGAATAGTGTCTCTCCATGGTGTTCCTTTGGAAATTAACTCGGATCGAGGAAGTATTTTCACCTCTCGATTTTGGGAAAGTTTCCAAAATGCTATGGGAACCCGTCTCTCCTTTAGCACCGCTTTCCACCCTCAGTCGAGTGGTCAAGTGGAACGCGTCAACCAGATTCTAGAAGACATGCTTCGAGCCTCTGTTATCTCATTCGGAATGGATTGGGAGAAGTGCCTTCCATTTGCCGAATTCGCTTACAACAACAGCTATCAATCTAGCTTGGGTAAAGCCCCTTTTGAAGTTCTCTATGGACGACGGTGTCGAACACCCCTTAACTGGTCAGAGACCGGGGAAAGACAATTCTTTGGCCCGGATATGATTCAGGAAGCAGAAGAACAAGTTCGCATCGTTCGTGAAAAGTTGAAAACAGCCCAATCTCGTCAAAAGAGTCAATATGACCGAAAACATAAGGCTATGACTTTCGAGGTTGACGAGAAGGCTTATCTTCGGGTTACCCCTCTGAAGGGAACCCATCGTTTCGGTATCAAAGGCAAATTGGCTCCTCGTTACATTGGACCTTTTCGCATTCTCGCCAAACGAGGAGAAGTTGCCTACCAGTTGGAACTACCTCCGCACCTCTCCAGAGTCCACGATGTCTTCCACGTTTCTCAACTCAGGCGTTGCTTCTCGGATCCTATCCGTGGAGTGGACCACGAAACGCTTGATCTCCAAGATAATCTTACATATCGAGAGTACCCCATTCGTATCCTCGATCAGGCCGAGCGTACCACTCGACGTCATAATATCAAGTTTCTCAAAGTACAATGGTCGCACCATTCTGAGGATGAAGCAACTTGGGAAAGGGAGGATCGTCTTCGACTTGAGTATCCCGCCTTCTTTCCGGAGGAACCCAAATCTCGGGACGAGATTCTTTTGAGTGGGGGTGAGTTGTCACATCCTAGTTAGCCATGCATTAGAGTGTTGCATCATGTTTACTCTTTCATCAGAAACCTGAAATGGGGATGACAGAACCCCCAGTCCCCTCTGAATCCAATTAGGGTTTACTAAAAACTTTTTCAATGAACCTGAAATGCCCTTCTAAAATGCCCATCATTTTTGTCTTGGTTCAGAACCTCTGCCAAAAGTGGTGCACATTTTCCTAGGCCAGCTTAGGGTTTTTGAATTAAATCATAAATATTTGAATTTGGGCATTTAAAATTATATAAAATATTTAAATGCTCAAATATCTCCAAACTAAAATGTTTCATGTTGGAAATAATCCAACTATGGACCAGGAGTAGTTTGGTGATTTTAGGAGTAGCCTAAGTATTTTATTTAATTCAACAAAGTTGCAGAAGTATTAAAAAAACAGAAAACAGAAAGAAATGGAAAAAGCTTACCTGGCGCCTGCTCCCGGCCCACCTGCCGGCCCAGCCCAGCGCCGCTCCAGCGAGCTGCTTGCCGGCCAGGCAGGCAGGCAGGTGCCCGACGGCGACCGCAGCGCGCGCCACGCACCTGCTCGCCGCCTCGCCGCTCCCCGCGCCCGGTGACGTCGTGGACCGGCCTCCCTCGCTCCCCCGAACCCCCCAGACACCCCCTCTCCTCTCCAGCTCCTCCCCCTCGCGCTCCCCCGCCATGACCGACGCCACCATCGCCGTGCCTTCGTCGTAGCCGTGCTCCCCGCCGCCCGTGCGTCCTCTCATCGTGTCCAGGAGCTCCGCCGCCGTCCACTCCATCGAGCAAGCCGAGCCCCGAGCGCTCGCAACGCCCGAGTCCACCGCAACGACCTCGCCCGAACCGCCGTCGCCGGAGATCCCCTTCAACACCGTCGTCGCTCCGGTCCATCTCCGGCCACACCAAGGGCTTCGTCGCACTCACTGTGAGCTTAGCCATCTTCCCCTTCCTTCCGTTCTTGCTCCCGAGCCGTGTAGCGACCTCCCGGAGCTCAACCGCACCCACCGCCGTGGAGCTCGTCGCCGGCGTGCTCCCGGTTACCCTCCAACCACTCCACGGTGTCCTTCATGCTCACCGTGTCACTTAGCACCTAGCTAGCCACTCCCCGAGCCTCACCGACCCCTCTAGCGTCAAGTTCGTCTTCGGCCGAACCCCGGTGGCCGCCAAAGTCGTCGCCGGCGCCAACTCCGGCCACCCCGACCCCAACGGACTCCACCAAGAGCTGCGGCCCGTCCTCAGCTCCACTCCGGTGGTCTCCGCGACCCATTTGGTGGCCGAAACGGCCAAAACCACTTCCGCCGCCGCGTCGGGCTCGCCGGCGGCTAAACGCCGGTGCAGCCGACCCGGGTTTGACCACGGGTGGGCCCTGGTTGACTCCCCTGAGTCAATGACAGGTGGGGCCCAGCCCTGTTAATTAAACAGGTTTAGTTTTAATTAAACTTTAATTAATCTAATCACCCTGACATGCGGGACCCACTGTCAGGTTTGACCCGGACGTGTTCCGTTGACCTGCTGACGTCACACTGACGTCAGGCTGACGCAATAATTGATTTTCTGGAATTATTCTAATATAGGAAATTCCAGAATATAATTTAAACTTCAAAAATTCATAACTTTTATTCTGTAACTCCAAATCAGACAAATTATATATGAAAAATGATCAGAAAAATCCAATCTATCCATCTGTACTATTTTCATGCATGATTAAACAAGTTAACCTGATGTTTAATGCAGAACAAGGAAAAGCACTTTAAAAGGCCATGTTTGAGTTTGAAATTTGAATCTTTGATTCAAATTGGTTCAAACCCTTCTGGTCTTAGTTGCATTAGCCCAACACACTCATATTGCTATGTTTCATGCATACATCATATTGTTGCACATTGTTTGGTGATGGTTGTGTATCGGTGTTCTTTGCGGCAGGATCTGCCTCCGAGGAGTATCGTGATTACCCTAACGAAGAACCGTATCAGTGCATCGAACCATCAGGCAAGCAACCAACCATTTGATCATATCGATACAATCCCATGTTCTCGCTCCTGCTCTCTTTTACTGCATTAAGACAACGCGTTTCAAACTGCTGTGTGCTACGGTAGTTGAACCCACTTCCTCTGCATGACCTGTCATTGCCACAGTAACTAGATGAAACCCACTAGCATGTGTAGGAGTTGATTGAGCCATATGTATGTGTTGTTCCTACCTTGCTATGCCTGCTATGCTTAGAGTCGTGTCAGGTCTGGTTCATCTGGGTGATGGGCTAGAGTGAAATGATTATGTCGGTAATGAGAGTGGTGTGGTGAACACGATTTGGTAAAGGTATCGATGAGAGGCCATGTAGGAGTACATGGTG
This sequence comes from Triticum aestivum, assembly GCF_018294505.1. Taxonomy (NCBI): domain Eukaryota; kingdom Viridiplantae; phylum Streptophyta; class Magnoliopsida; order Poales; family Poaceae; genus Triticum; species Triticum aestivum. The sequence continues at coordinate 38,981,980 of NC_057807.1, forward strand.
GGTTGTTTCATTGAAGCCGACCTTAAGCACTGAGATCTGTATGTGTGATTTAAGATACAGCTACTACCATGCATTGGGCCCTGAAATATGACCCCGCTCGACTTCTTATTCACCCTAGCTCTCTGTCCAGGAGTTGCAAGTAGTTTCTGGTGTTTGTAGCCTACTGGAGGCCGTGGACAGCGCTGACCGTAGGGGTGGGCTGTGATGCGGTAGGTACGTGGCCGGGTGTACCGAATACCCGTTAGGTATCTCGGGAACCCTGTTCACATCGTTCGGGGCCGTATGGGAAACCTCGGCCGGACTCCCTGCGGATGGAACCTGGATAGGCGATAAACCTGGACTAGAGGCTTAAGTGTTTAGGTAGGTCGTGGTCTACACCCACGTCGGCTTTCGCTTGAAGTCTGCCGAGCACATGTCGTGTGCAGACGCTAAGTGGTGGAAACATGTATGAAGAAGTACACCCCTGCAGGGTTATCATGATCTATTCGAATAGCCGCGTCCGCGGTAAAGGACTACTTGGTTGCCTATACAGTTCATAGACAAGTAAATGGAAACTACTAAAAGCCTCAAGATAAGTGTGAGTGCCGAGGATGGCTCTTCCGTAGGAAGACGGAGGTGGATCCTCGGTAGTGTATTGAATTGGTGAGTAGTGGACTCGTGTGCGCAAAACCATTTCAAGTTGGAGTCTCGTAGGTTAGCCTAGCCAAGAGTCAAAGCTGGCTTGCTGCAACAACTCCACCAACCCTTCTTGATAATATGCATGTATGTAGGATCTGATGTAAGTCTTGCTGAGTACCTTTGTACTCATGTTGCTATAATTTACATTTTTACAGAAGACGCTGCAACCCCTTCTGATGGGTTCTACGTAGACGTTGACATCAATGAGTAGGCTAAGGCCCAGGTGGTGATCCTGAGCTTGTGAAGGACCTCGTAGTATAGCTAGGCTTTCCAAGCCTCTTTTATTTTACTAGTTGTCTGTACTCAGACAAGTTACTTCCGCTGCTGGTTTGTATGACTGTATGACTTGAATGCTGGGTCGTGTGACCCGTACCTTTGTGTATGTTATGTATGGCTCTCTGAGCCTTAAATAAAGTACTGGTGTCATAGAGTCATGTTGTGATGCCTTGTTGTATTTGCACATATCGAGCATATTGTGTGTATGTTTGAAATGCTTGGTATGTGTGGGATCTGACTATCTAGTTGTTTATCCTTAGTAGCCTCTCTTACCGGGAAATGTCTCCTAGTGTTACCTCTGAGCCATGGTAGCTTGCTACTGCTCGGGAACACTTAGGCTGGCCGGCATGTGTCCTTCTTCGTTCCTGTGTCTGTCCCTTCGGGGAAATGTCACGCATTGAGTACCGGAGTCCTGTTAGCCCGCTACACCCCGGTTTACCGGAGTCCTGCTAGCCCAGTGCTACAGCCCGGACCCACTTGCTGATGACCGACACGTTCGTTGCTGGGTCATGGATGCCTGTCCCTGTAAGTCTGTGCCACTTTGAGTTTACGACTAGTCATGTCAGCCCGGGCTCTTTATCATATGGATGCTAGCGACACTATCATATACGTGAGCCAAAAGGCGCAAACGGTCCCGGGCAAAGGTAAGGCGACACCCGTGGGGTTACCGTGCGTGAGGCCGCAAAGTGATATGAGGTGTTACAAGCTAGATCGATGTGACATCGAGTCGGGGTCCTGACAATTACTTACCTTGGGTCGATGCCAAAACATTTTTTTTCATTCTCCTGGATTCACCGCGATGAACTTTGCCCATGCCCTGCCCGCCGGCAAAGAAAATTAATAAAGGGGTCATTAAATAGTTCATATCAGGAACTAATAGTTAATAATGATTGAAATTACCTGTTGACTATCCCCTTCACGATGGTGTAGTCTTTATCTTCTTTAGTTAGTGAGTCCAGTAATTCAACTTTTCCTTCCTCAACTTTAATGTCTATCAAGACCCAGTGCCAACTGCATACGCACACGTTTTCATGTCTTAATTAAGCGGGCATGTGCATAAAATTAATCAACTACCGTAAACCGTATACACTTAATTATTAACATCTAGCTAGCTAGTAAGCAAAAACAGAATTTGTAGTACAAGACAGTGTGACTCACGGGAAGTTGTAAGGAAGTAGTATATCTTCAAAGGTATTGAGGCGCTTCAAGAACTCTAGCATGCTTTCCTCTACAGCAGCTTTACAATGTTCAATCTCCCATATGTCCTGATTAATGGTATTTCGGTCAATGAACCCAACGCCATAGCGTCTAGCTTTTTTCATTTCATACATCTTCATCCTGCATATAATACCACAGAAAAAGAATATAGTGAGGATAATTAAATGTAATGATTGATCAAAATTATCACTACATAACTAGCTTGAGACTTAAATTACAAAAAGAAATCACTTACAGACAATAGCAACTGACGATAGACTTGTCGAGTGCATCTTGATTAAATAACTGAAATAGTTCTGGATACTAAATGGCCAGAGCTTTCTCATGGTAATAATGCTCATGCTTGACATTCACCATGAGGGACTCTCGATTGGAAATCTTGGTAATGTTCATCTACCATTGATGTAATTGATACATTCTCGTTGGGAGGTCCTTGACTTTGTCTGGATGGACCAAAGGTTTGCCCCGGACATATTGCCATGCTATTTCCGATTCTTTAAGCGTAGGCATGGGCTCGATTTCGAGGAGTTGTCCAACAGAGATATTGAGCATTTGAGCCAGCATTATATGATCCTCTGTTATTACCACATCGCCATGCTGGGGAACGCTAACGGTTTGCCCACAATAATATTTGGCGCACGTACTACTCCTCTCATGTGTTGTTGGCACAACAAGCGGGGGGATCGCTTGCGCTGCCTATTCTCCCAACTGGGGAACGGTTTTCCCGCATTTTTTGCCAGCTGCTTGTTGGCTCGAGCTTGAGCTCGCTTCCTTCTGTAGTCGTGCTCGATGTGCCTTCCTGATTTGGCGCTCATAGTCCGAGTCAACAGGCTTGGGAGCTGGTTCTCTAGCCATATGAATGAAGTGGTCAATTACTTTCTCAGGCACTTTCTGTTGGGGAACGTAGTAATTTCAAAAAAATTCCTACGCACACGCAAGATCATGGTGATGGCATAGCAACGAGAGGGGAGAGTGTTGTCCACGTACCCTCGTAGACCGTAAGCGGAAGCGTTAGCACAACGCGGTTGATGTAGTCGTACGTCTTCACGATCCGACCGATCCAAGCACCGAACGTACGGCACCTCCGAGTTCAGCACACGTTTAGCTCGATGACGATCTCCGGCCTCCGATCCAGCAGAGCTCCGGAGATGAGTTCCGTCAGCACGATGGCGTGGTGACGATGATGATGTTCTACCGGCGCAGGGCTTCGTCTAAACTCCGCGACGATATGACCGAGGTGGAATATGGTGGAGGGGGGCACCGCACACGGCTAAGAGATCCAAGGGATCAATTGTTGTTTTCCTAAAGGTGCCCCCCTGCCCCCGTATATAAAGGAGCAAGGGGGAAGGGGGCAGCCGACCTAGGAGGGGTGCGCCAAGGGGAGTCCTACTCCCACCGGGAGTAGGACTCCCTCCTTCCTTGTTGGAGTAGGAGAAGGGGGAAAGAGGGGGAGAGGAGGAAGGAAAAGGGGGCCGCACCCCTTGTCCAATTCGGACCAGAGGGGGGCTGCGCGCCTCCTTCCTTTCGGCCTCTCTCCTCTAATCCCGTATGGCCCAATAAGGCCCATATACTCCCCGGCGAATTCCCGTAACTCTCCGGTACTCCGAAAAATACCCGAATCACTCGGAACCTTTCCAAACTCCGAATATAGTCGTCCAATATATCGATCTTTACGTCTTGACCATTTCGAGACTCCTCGTCAAGTCCCCGATCTCATCCAGGACTCCGAACTCCTTCGGTACATCAAAACTCATAAACTCGTAATATAACTATCACCGAAACCTTAAGCGTGTGGACCCTACGGGTTCGAGAACAATGTAGATATGACCTAGAACTATTCTCGGTCAATAACCAATAGCGGAACCTGGATGCTCATATTGGCTCCCACATATTCTACGAAGATCTTTATCGGTCAAACCGCATAACAACATACGTTGTTCCCTTTGTCATCGGTATGTTACTTGCCCGAGATTCGATCATCGGTAACTAGTTCAATCTCGTTACCGGCAAGTCTCTTTACTCGTTACGTAATGCATCATTCCGTAACTAACTCATTAGTTACATTGCTTGCAAGGATTATAGTGATGTGCATTACCGAGAGGGCCCAGAGATACCTCTCCGACAATCGGAGTGATAAAACCTAATCTCGAAATACGCCAACCCAACATGTACCTTCGGAGACACCTGTAGTACTCCTTTATAATCACCCAGTTACGTTGTGACATTTGGTAGTACCCAAAGTGTTCCTCCGGTAAACGGGAGTTGCATAATCTCATAGTTACAGGAACATGTATAAGTCATGAAGAAAGCAATAGCAACATACTAAACGATCAAGTGCTAAGCTAACGGAATGGGTCAAGTCAATCACATCATTCTCCTAATGATGTGATCCCATTAATCAAATGACAACTCATGTCTATGGTTAGGAAACTTAACCATCTTTGATTAACGAGCTAGTCAAGTAGAGGCATACTAGTGACACTATGTTTGTCTATGTATTCACACATGTATTATGTTTCTGGTTAATAGAATTCTAGCATGAATAATAAACATTTATCATGGAATAAGGAAATAAATAATAACTTTATTATTGCCTCTAGGGCATATTTCCTTCAGTCTCCCACTTGCACTAGAGTCAATAATCTAGTTCACATCGCCATGTGATTTAACACCAATATTCATATCTATATATGATTAACACCCATATTTCACATCATCATTTTACCAACACCCAAAGGGTTTACTAGAGTCAATAATCTAGTTCACATCGCTATGTGATTAACACCCAAAGAGTACTAAGGTGTGATCATGTTTTGCTCATGAGAGAAGTTTAGTCAACGGGTCTGTCACATCTAGAGCCGTATGTACTTTGCAAATATTCTATGTCTACAATGCTCTGCGCAGAGCTACTCTAGCTAATTGCTTCCACTTTCAATATGTATCTATATTGAGACTTAGAGTCATCTGGATCGGTGTGAAAGCTTGCACCGATGTAACTCTTTACGACGGGCTCTTTTATCACCTCCATAATCGAGAAATATTTCCTTAGTCCTCACTAAGGATATTCTTGACCGCTGTCCAATGATCTACTATTAGATCAAAATTGTATTCCTTTGCCAAACTCAGAGCAAGGTATACAATAGGTTTGGTACACAGCATAGCATACTTTATAGAACCTATGACTGAAGCATAGGGAATGACTTTTCATTCTCTTTTCTATTTTCTGCCATGGTCGGGTCTTGAGTCTTACTCAACTTCACACCTTTGCATCACAGGCAAGAACTCCTTCTTTGACTGTTCTATTTTGAACTATTTCAAAAATTTATCAAGGTATGTACTTATTGAAAAAATCTTATCAAGCGTCTTGATCTATCTATATAGATCTTGATGCTCAATGTGTAAGCAGCTTCACCGAGGTCTTTCTTTGAAAAACTCCTGTCAAACACTCCTTTATGCTTTGCAGAATAATTCTACATTATTTCCGGTCAACAATATGTCATTCACATATACTTATCAGAAATGATGTAGTGCTCCCACTCACTTTCTTGTAAATACAGGCCTTTCCAAAAGTCTGTATAAAACCATATGCTTTGATCAACTCATCAAAGCATATATTCCAACTCTGAGATGCTTGCACCAGTCCATTGATGGATTGCTGGAGCTTGCACACTTTGTTAGCATCTTTAGGATTAACAAAACCTTCTAGTTGCATCATATACAACTCTTCTTTAATAAATCCATTTAAGGAATGCAGTTTTGACATCCATATGCCAGATTTCATAAAATGTGGCAATTGCTAACATGATTTGGACAGAGTTAAGCATCGATACGAGTGAGAAAATCTCATTGTATTCAACATCTTGAACTTGTCGAAAAACCTTTTTGTGACAAGTCGAGCTTTGTAGATAGTAACACTACTATCAACGTCCATCTTCCTCTTGAAGATCCATTTATTTTCTATGGCTTGCCGATCATCGGGCAAGTCCACAAAAGTCCACACTTTGTTCTCATACATGGATCCTATCTCAGATTTCATGGCCTCCAGCCAGTTTGCGGAATCTGGGCTCATCATCGCTTCCTCATAGTTCGTAGGTTTATCATGGTCTAGTAACATGACTTACAGAACAGGATTACCGTACCACTCTGGTGCGGACCGTACTCTGGAAGACCTACAAGGTTCTGTAGTAACTTGATCTGAAGTTTTATGATCATCATCATTAGCTTCCTCACTAATTGGTGTAGGAATCACTGGAACTGATTTCTGTGATGAACTACTTTCCAATTCGGGAGAAGGTACAAATTACCTTATCAAGCTCTACTTTCCTCCCACTCACTTCTTTCGAGAGAAACTCCTTCTCTAGAAAGGATCCATTTTTAGCAACGAATATCTTGCCTTCGGATCTGTGATAGAAGGTGTACCCAATAGTTTCCTTTAGGTATTCTATGAAGACGCATTTCTCCGATTTGGGTTTGAGCTTATCAGGATGAAACTTTTCACATAAGCATCACAGCCCCAAACTTTAAGAAACGACAACTTGAGTTTCTTGCTAAACCACAGTTCATTTGGTGTCGTCTCAACGGATTTAGATGGTGCCCTATTAAACATGAATGCAGCTGTCTCTAATGCATAACCCCAAAACAATAATGGTAAATCAATAAGAGACATCATAGATCACACCATATCCAATAAAGTGTGGTTACGACGTTCGGACACACCATAACGTTGTGGTGTTCCAGGTGGCGTGAGCTGTGAAACTATCTCACATTGTTTTAATTTGAAGACCAAACTCGTAACTCAAATATTCGTCTCCGCGATCAGATCGCAGAAACTTTATTTTCTTGTTACGATGATTTTTCCACTTCACTCTGAAATTCTTTGAACCTTTCAACTATTTCAGACTTATGTTTCATCAAGTAGATATACCCATATCTGCTCAAATCATCTTGTGAAGGTCAGAAAATAACGATACTTGCCACGAGCATCAATACTCATTGGTCTGCATACATCAGTATGTATTATTTCCAACAAGTTTGTTGCTCGTTCCATTGTTCCGAAGAACGGAGTTTTAGTCATCTTGCCCAAAAGGCACGGTTCGCAAGCATCAAATGATTCATAACCAAGTGATTCCGAAAATCCATCTTTATGGAGTTTCTTCATGCGCTTTACACCGATATGACCCGAACGGCAATGCCACAAATAAGTTGCACTATCATTATTAACTTTGCATCTTTTGGCATCAATATTATGAATATGTGTATCACTACGATCGAGATCCAATAAACTATTTTCATTGGGTGTATGACCATTGAAGGTTTTATTCATGTAAACAGAACAACAATTATTCTCTGACTTTAAATGAATAACCGTATTGCAATAAACATGATCAAATCATATTCATGCTCAATGCAAATGCTAAATAACATTAATTTAGGTTTAACACTTATCCCGAAAGTTTAGGGAGTGTGTGATGATGATCATATCAATCTTGGAACTACTTCCAACACTCATCGTCACTTCCCCTTCAACTAGTCTTTGTTTATTCTGTAACTCCTGTTTTGAGTTACTAATCTTAGCAACCGAACAAGTATCAAATACTCAGGGGCTACTATAAACACTAGTAAGGCACATATCAAGAACCTGTATATCAAATATACCTTTGTTCACTTTGCCATCCTTCTTATCCACCAAATGTTCAGGGCATTTCCGCTTCCAGTGACCATTTCCTTTGCAGTGTAAGCACTCAGTTTCAGGCTATGGTCCAGCTTTGGGCTTCTTCGCAGGAGGGACAACTTGCTTGTTTTTCCACTTGAAGTTCCCTTTCTTTCCCTTTGCCCTTTTCTTGAAACTAGTGGTCTTGTCAATCATCAACACTTGATGCTCTTTCTTGATTTCTACCTTCGTCGATTTCAATATCACGAAGAGCTCGGGAATTGTTTTCGTCATCCCTTGCATACTATAGTTCATCACGAAGTTCAAGTAACTTAGTGATGGTGACTAGAGAATTCTGTCAATCACTATCTTATCTGGAAGATTAACTCCCACTTGATTCAAGCGATTGAAGTACCCAGACAATCTGAGCACATGCTCACTAGTTGAGCGATTCTCCTCCATCTTTTAGCTATAGAACTTGTTGGAGACTTCATATCTCTCAACTCGGGTATTTGCTTGAAATATTAACTTCAATTCCTGGAACATCTCATATGGTCCATGACGTTCAAAACGTCTTTGAAGTCCCGATTCTAAGCCATAAAGCATGGTGCACAAAACTATCAAGTAGTCATCATATTGAGCTAGGCCAAACGTTCATAACGTCTGCATATGCTCCTGCAATAGGTTTGTCACCTAGCGGTGCATCAAGGACATAATTCTTCTGCGCAACAATGAGGATAAACCTCAGATCACGGATCCAATCCGCATCATTGCTACTAACATCTTTCAACACAGTTTTCTCTAGGAACATATCAAAATAAACATATGAAAGCAACAATGCGAGCTATTGATCTACAACATAATTTGCAAAATACTACCAGGACTAAGTTCATGATAAATTTAAGTTCAGTTAATCATATTACTTAAGAACTCCCACTTAGACAGACATCTCTCTAGTCATCTAAGTGATCACGTGATCCAAATCAACTAAACCATGTCCGATCATCACGTGAGATGGAGTAGTTTCAATGGTGAACATCACTATGTTGATCATATCTACTATATGATTCATGCTCGACCTTTCGGTCTCCGTGTTCCGAGGCCATATCTGTATATGCTAGGCTCGTCAACTTTAACCTGAGTATTCCGTGTGTGCAACTGTTTTGCACCCGTTGTATTTGAACGTAGAGCCTATCACACCCGATCATCACGTGGTGTCTCAGCACGAAGAACTTTCGCAACGGTGCATACTCAGGGAGAACACTTCTTGATAATTAGTGAGAGATCATCTTAAAATGCTACCGTCAAACAAAACAGAATAAGATGTATAACAGATAAACATCATATGCAATCAAAATATGTGACATGATATGGCCATGATCATCTTGCGCCTTTGATCTCCATCTCCAAAGTACTACCATGATCTCTATCGTCACCGGCACGACACCATGATCTTCATCATCTTGATCTATATCAATGTGTCATCACATGGTCGTCTCGCCAACTATTGCCCTTGCAACTATTGCTATTGCATAGCGATAAAGTAAAGCAATTATTTGGCACTTGCATCTTTATGCAACAAAGAGGCAACCATAGGGCTTCTGCCATTTGCCGATAACTTCAACAAAAACATGATCATCTCATACAACAACTTATATCTCATCACGTCTTGACCATATCACATCATAACATGCCCTGCAAAAACAAGTTAGACGTCCTCTACTTAGTTGTTGCAAATTTTACGTGGCTGCTACGAGCTGAGCAAGAACCGTGCTTACCTACGCATCAAAACCACAACGATAGTTTGTCAAGTTGGTGCTGTTTTAACCTTCGCAAGGACCGGGCGTAGCCACACTCGGTTCAACTAAAGTTGGAGAAACTGACACCCGCTACTCACCTGTGTGCAAAGCACGGCGGTAAAACCAGTCTCGCGTAAGCGTACGCGTAATGTCGGTCCGGTCCGCTTCATCCAACAATACCGCCGAACCAAAGTATGACATACTGGTAAGCAGTATGACTTGGATCGCCCACAACTCACTTGTGTTCTACTCGTGCATATGACATCTACGCATAAAACCTAGGCTCGGATGCCACTGTTGGGGAACGTAGTAATTTCAAAAAAATCCTACGCACACGCAAGATCATGGTGATGGCATAGCAACGAGAGGGGAGAGTGTTGTCCACGTACCCTCGTAGACCGTAAGTGGAAGCGTTAGCACACCACGGTTGATGTAGTCGTACGTCTTCACGATCCGACCGATCCAAGCACCAAATGTATGGCACCTCCGAGTTCAGCACACGTTCAGCTCGATGACGATCTCCGGCCTCCGATCCAGCAGAGCTCCGGAGATGAGTTCCGTCAGCACGACGGCGTGGTGACGATGATGATGTTCTACCGGCGCAGGACTTCGCCTAAACTCCGCGACGATATGACCGAGGTGTAATATGGTGGAGGGGGGCACCGCACACGGCTAAGAGATCCAAGGGATCAATTGTTGTTTTCCTAAAGGTGCCCCCCTGCCCCCGTATATAAAGGAGCAAGGGGGGAGGGGGCGGCCGGCCTAGGAGGGGCGCGCCAAGGGGAGTCCTACTCCCACTGGGAGTAGGACTCCCTCCTTCCTTGTTGGAGTAGAAGGGGGAAAGAGGGGGAGAGGAGGAAGGAAAAGGGGGCCGCACCCCTTGTCCAATTCGGACCAGAGGGGGGCTGCGCGCCTCCTTCCTTTCGGCCTCTCTCCTCTAATCCCGTATGGCCCAATAAGGCCCATATACTCCCCGGCGAATTCCCGTAACTCTCCGGTACTCCGAAAAATACCCGAATCACTCGGAACCTTTCCAAACTCCGAATATAGTCGTCCAATATATCGATCTTTACGTCTTGACCATTTCGAGACTCCTCGTCAAGTCCCCGATCTCATCCAGGACTCCGAACTCCTTCGGTACATCAAAACTCATAAACTCGTAATATAACTATCACCGAAACCTTAAGCGTGTGGACCCTACGGGTTCGAGAACAATGTAGATATGACCTAGAACTATTCTCGGTCAATAACCAATAGCGGAACCTGGATGCTCATATTGGCTCCCACATATTCTACGAAGATCTTTATCGGTCAAACCGCATAACAACATACGTTGTTCCCTTTGTCATCGGTATGTTACTTGCCCGAGATTCGATCATCGGTATCCAATACCTAGTTCAATCTCGTTACCGGCAAGTCTCTTTACTCGTTACGTAATGCATCATTCCGTAACTAACTCATTAGTTACATTGCTTGCAAGGCTTATAGTGATGTGAATTACCGAGAGGGCCCAGAGATACCTCTCCGACAATCGGAGTGACAAAACCTAATCTCGAAATACGCCAACTCAACATGTACCTTCGGAGACACCTGTACTACTCCTTTATAATCACCCAGTTACGTTGTGACGTTTGGTAGTACCCAAAGTGTTCCTCCAATAAACGGGAGTTGCATAATCTCATAGTTACAGGAACATGTATAAGTCATGAAGAAAGCAATAGCAACATACTAAACGATCAAGTGCTAAGCTAACGGAATGGGTCAAGTGAATCACATCATTCTCCTAATGATGTGATCCCATGAATCAAATGACAACTCATGTCTATGGTTAGGAAACTTAACCATCTTTGATTAACGAGCTAGTCAAGTAGAGGCATACTAGTGACACTATGTTTGCGTATTCACTCATGTATTATGTTTCCGGTTAATACAATTCTAGCATGAATAATAAACATTTATCATGAAATAAGGAAATAAATAATAACTTTATTATTGCATCTAGGGCATATTTCCTTCACTTTCTCCTTTGGCGGCGGTGCCGGTTTCGGTCCAAAATGGGCGTCCACTTGGGCTTGCACTATGGCTGTGTTTTGCTCCTTAGTCATGTCGTAAGGCCTATGAGGAAGAGGAGCGAGGCTTGGACCATATTTATATCGCTTGCCTTCGCCTGTACTTCCTGAACTACCTCGACTCGTACCGCTACGCACCAAAGCTGCGGGATGTCTCTTCTGCGATTGCTGAGACGGCGGAGACGGCTGACATGGAGTTGGACCAGGAGAAGTGGCCTGACGATGTGCCGGACTTGAAGCAGGAGGTGTGGCCTGACACGGTGCCGGACTTGCAACCGGAGAAGTGCCATGACGCTGTGCCGGGCTTGAAACCGGAGGAGTCAGCTCACGTGTTCGGGGACTTGCAGGAGGTGGCGGACTTCGAGGAGGAGTCGTCTCACGCGTTCGTGGACTTGGAGGAGCGGGAGTCTACTGACTCGGTGGCGGACTTCGAGGAGTCGGCAGACGACGCGGTGTCGGTGGACTTCGAAAGGTTATGCAATCCTTTCTCCATAGGATGATACGATGTATGGCCTCTCCGAGTGTGCACTCGTCTTCACCTCCAGGAATGTCAAGCGTTAGCCCCGAATATGGGTCCATCACTTCATCAACCATGACACGAGCATAGCCCTCTGGAATCAAGATGCAATGGTAGGTTGCTTCGGGGGTAACTGGAAAAGCAACGCCGTCCGCCACCTTCATGGATATGTTCTTCATTTTGGAGTGTAGCTCGCAGCTAGTGTTCTCTATGATGTCATCCACAGGGTATTTATCCAGCAGTGTGTCGCCCGGGGCAGAACCAACGCTGCTACTCGGCATGGATGGGACGGTGCTATCCAATGTTGGACGATCATCCGCTTGCTGCTGCCGCTGCTGAGACCCCCTTTCCTGACTAAGTGAGTCGATCTGCTGTTGCTGCTGCTGGAATTTGAGTGCCAGGTCCGCGTGCCTTGCTTCTAGGCCTTGAAGGCGTTCTGCGTCCTGCTTCCTCTGCTCCTCCTCTAGCTTCCTTTTCTTCTCCTCCTCCATATTCCTTCTTGCACGGCTCCTGTAGTCCTCGTTCCATTCTGAAAAGCCCTCATACCAGGGAATAACGCCCATGCCTCGTGTTCTTCCCGGGTGTTCAGGATTTCCCAGGGCGCGCGTAAGCTCGTCGTTCTCTCTGTTGGGCGTGAACACCCCCCTTCGAGCTTCATCTATTGCATCAATTGTCTTTTGTTCGGCTCCTTTTAGACTTGCCTTCCGCGAAACTCCGCCTGTCTTCGGGTCCAACGCTCCCCCTGCGCATAGAACCAAGTTCTGCACCTGGGGGGCCAGTGCCGGGTAGCCGGAGTGACCCCTGCATCCTCCATCTCTTGCTCAGACTTATCCCACTTAGGCAATGCCACCGCGTAGCCACCTGGACCCAGCCTATGGAACTGCGTCTTTCTTGTGGCATTTGCCTTGTTTTTCATCGATCGTTCCTTAGATAATTCTGAATCCTTGAAGGTCACGAAATCGTCCTAATATTCTCTTTGCTTCTCCAGTGTTCCCTTGAAATCTGGAGTCTTCCTTTCATTAGCGAGGTAGTTGGCCCATACAGTTTTCTTGTGGGTGTTGAATGCAATTGCCATCTTCTTAAGAGCAGCGGCCTTGACTTTGTCCACATCTGCTTTAGTGAAATGATCTGGTAGGGTGAAATGTTCCATCAGAGATTTCACCAGGTCTTCTTTGGCTCTGCCATCGACCCAAGTAACACCTGGACGTTTAGTCTTTGGCTCTTTCCATTCTTGAATGGAGATCGGGAGTTTGTCCTTCACAAGAACTCCGCACTGACGAGTCCACTTGTTCGCAATGTTCTTAGGCGTGAGGGGTTTGCCACTAGGTTTGATGGATTCGATGTGGTACTTTACACCATCCTTCAACAATCTGCCCGGGCCTCGCTTTGTCTTGCTGTCTATAGAAGCAGATTTGCTCGATCTGGAGGGCTAAAATAAGAAAGATCGATTCGTTAATATATCTTCAATAAAAAAACATGTGATGATCACCATGATGCATGCTTATATAAATATACCTTGCCGGTAGTGTTTGTTATTTGAAGATCAGCATTGTCTGTGTCATCACAAACATTGTCTGTGTCATAATCATAATCATAGTTCATGACTTCATCAGCCCGGTCGTCGAGATCGAATATCTTTTCATCACCCTCTCCGGTATGGTTAAGATATTGGGAGCCGTCATCTGCTTCATTCAGATCATCTAGCCTGTGAGGGCTGCGTATGATGTCGAACAATTCCTCTTCTCTCTCTCTGCCGGTATTGTCCGCCATAGCTTTTACTTTACTAATAGTACAGAAGAAATATAAAACAATTTAGTATTCAAATTACAATGCATGGATGCAATTAATCAATAAGGAAAATCTGAATCTCGAATACATCCTCTCGAATATATAATCTCGAATACATCATCGTCTTAATATATATAATCTCGAATACATCGTCTCGAATACTATATATCGAATACATCACTGGCTAGGTACCTAATAAACATCGAGTACTACAGAAGAATCTAGGGCGCCACTCGCGGTTCCTGGGGCACGGGCGGTGCACACCCAAAGAGAAGGAACCATCACAGGATCATATCTCCGGTCATGTGCCCAAAGAACCCGCCAAGTAGTGGAGAACTTGACGTCGTCCATAGCAACCATGTAGCGATGGACGTGCTCATCTTCCTCCCTGACACGGCGACGCACCACCTCCACGGGGCCGGCTGCCTCTGCACCGAATGTGGCCCACGCGAACGCCACCAAAGAAGATGAGGGTCGACGACGGGACCCGAGGTCGGGTTCCTCACCAAGCGGCGCGCCCCTCCAGGTAGCACCTCCCAATGCCAGCCCGGCGGAGCCCAGTCCTGGACATGGGTCCCCTGAAGCATGACGTCGTCGCGAACGGGTCGACGGCGAGGATGCGGGCCGGGCATATCGTCGAGAACAAATACTATATGCCCGCAAAAAGTAACATTTTTTAAATGATTGGATTGTGATAACTAAAATTCTATATATGTGCAAATTCTAACAATTTGACATTAATCTATATCATCTAACTAAAACTAATTCTAAAATTTCATGATTATATAACTAACATTTTCATAACAATTCTAATATTTATATAACTAAAAAACAGAAAAATTGCTAACATTTCTATAAATATTTCTATAACTAAAAAACAGAAAACATTTATAACATTTCTATAAAACTAACATTTCTAATATTTATATAACTAAAAAACAGAATAATTTCTAACATTTATATAACTAAAAAACAGAAAAATTTATAAAAAACAAACTAATGTGTGTAGTGTGTGTGTGTGTAGTGTGTGTGTGTGTGTGTAGTATTGTGTATGTGTGTGGACATTGGCGGCCGGGGCGAGCTCACCGGCGAGGCGACGACGGGGCGGCGACGAAGGGGCGACGGGACGGGCAGCGACGACGGGGCGACGGGACGGGGCGGCGACGACGGGGCGACGGGACGGGGCGGCCGGGGCGACGGGACGGGGCGGCGACGACGGGGCGGGGCGGGGCGCGGCGACGGGGACGATGGGGACGACGGGGACGGGGACGGCCGGGGCGGCGACGTCGACGGGGGCGGCGACGAGGGGCGGGGACAGCCGGGGTCGGCGACGAGGGGCGGGGGCGACGACGATCGGGGCAGGGCGGCACGACAGAGGGAGGAAACAGAGGGAAGAACAGAGGGAAACTGATTTTTTTTCAAGTGTTGTATATATAGGATGGACTTTTAGTACCGGTTGGAGCCACCAACCGGTACTAAAGGTCTGTTTTGGCCAGGCCAAGCGGCAGGAAGTGCACCCCCTTTAGTACCGGGTGGTGGCTCCAACCGGTACTAAAGGGGGGGGGGGTCTTTAGTACCGGTTGGAGCCACGACCCGGTACTAAAGGTGTGCGCTGGCTCAAGGCGGTGCGCAAGTTTAGTCCCACCTCGCTAGTCGAAGGGCTACCGCACTGGTTTATAAGCCCCAGTGCGGTAGCTCTCTCGAGCTCCTCTCCTAAGCAGGCCTACTGGGCCTACCAATTCATTGCTGCCATGTGGGCCTACTGGGCCTTTGCGTGCCTGCATCCTGGCCGAACAAAAGGTTGAGTTTCTAGTCGTATGCAGGTCGCTTTGGCCCAGTAGGCGGGCTTTTTTTATTTTCTTAATTTTTTTTGCTTTTTTATTTGTTTTATTTATTTTTGAGTTGTTTTTTGCTGTATTTAGAGTTTCTTTGTGAATATTTTTGCTTTAGGTACAAAAATTTACAAACTTTGATCTGTTAGTGCCGGTAGTTTTCAAATTTGAATAGTTTAAATTTTGAATTATTTGAAATTTGTGTGAATCACTAGTTTGTGAATAACTTAACTTTGGAAAAAGATTTTTCAGTGATTCTTTTTTCTTATGTTTAATATTAGTGTGTTTTATCATTATATTCAATTTGGTAATGCTTAGGTTATTTAAAAAATGAAATGTCTTTGTAACATTTCAGTTTTCGTCAGAAACCCTGATACTTCGAAAAAGATTGTCCATTTTGTACACGAAGTGTATCCAGTTTTTGCCGTAACCCTCTCTACTTTTTTGCACATGCTATTTGTATGAAATTATGATACCATGCCAACTTTCAACCTTTTCTGAGTTCATTTCAAATGCTTTTCAATTTCAGGGTCATTTAGCTGGAAAAAAATCAGTAAATGCATGAAAAAGAATTTGTTTGCACATAAAATTTCTTCGCGTTTCAAATGCCAAAACACATAATTAACTACCCTAACTATTACAGACATTCCCTCCTGGGTGTGAAACACAGAAGAAAGTGATGATAGTGAAGCCGATCACATCCCAGATCTTTGGGTATGAAACTTTTTCTTCTCGTGTGTCCCTTTACGCCGTAGCCAGGGAAAATCTTCATCATTTAACTGGATGCTCGGGTCAATATTCACTATGAATGGAGCAATTTCATCACACTTTTCATAATCTTCTGACATGTCTGTCTTGTCATCCACTCCCATGATGTTTCTTTTTCCTGAAAGAACTATGTGGCGCTTTGGCTTGTCGTATGATCCATTCGCTTCCTTATCTTTTCTTTTTCTCGGCCTGGTAGACATGTCTTTCACATAAAAAACCTGCGCCACATCATTGGCTAGGACGAATGGTTCGTCTGCATACGCAAGATTGTTGAGATCCACTGTTGTCATTCTGTATTGCGGGTCTTCTGTTACCCCGCCTCGTGTCATATTGACCCATTTGCACCGAAACAAAGGGGCCTTCAAATCACCTGATCCATAGTTAAGTTCCCATATGTCCTCTATGTAACCATAATATGTTTCCTTTCCCGTGTTGGTTGTGCATCAAAGCGGACACCACTATTTTGGTTGGTGCTCTTCTTATCTTAGGCGAACGTGTAAAATGTATTCCCATTTATCTGGTACCCTTTGAAAGTCATTATATTCGAAGATGGTAACTGGGACAGCGAGTACAGGTCATTTTGAATATCGCCATCATTCAGGGCACGTTTCTGCAACCAACCGGCAAAAGTCCTCGTTTGTTCGTGTGTAATCCAGTCGTCAGACTTCTCCGGGTGTTTGGACTGTAGAAAATTCTTGTGTTCCTCCATATACGGAGCCACCAAGGCGGAATTCTGTAGATGTAGTGTGCTTCAGTGAGAGAATGCCCGTCCCTACATATTATTTGATGCCCTCCTAGCGTGCCTTTTCCTTTCAGTCTTCCCTTATGCCGCGATTAAGGAACACCAATCGGCTTAAGGTCAGGAATAAAGTCAATACAAAACTCAATGACCTCCTAATTTTCATAGCCCTTCGAGATGCTTCCTTCTGGCCTAGCACGGTTATGAACATATTTCTTCAAGACTCCCATGAACCTTTCAAAGGGGAACATATTGTGTAGAAATACAGGACCCAAAACGTTAATCTCTTCGCAAAGGTGAACTAGGACGTGCGTCATGATATTGAAGAAGGATGGTGGGAACACCAACTCGAAACTGACAAGACATTGCACCAAATCATTCTCTAACCTTGGTATGATTTCTGGATCGATTACCTTCTGAGAGATTGCATTGAGGAATGCACATAGCTTCACAATGGCCAATCGAACGTTTTCCGGTAGAAGCCCCCTCAATGCAACCGGAAGGAGTTGCATCATAATCACGTGACAGTCATGAGACTTTAGGTTCTGGAACTTTTTCGCTGCCATGTTTATTATTCCCTTTATATTCGACGAGAAGCCAGATGGTACCTTCATGCTGACCAGGCATTCGAAGAAGATTTCCTTCTCTTCTTTGGTAAGAGCATAGCTGGCCTGACCCTGATGTATGTCGTATTTTCCGTGCATACGTTGCTGGTCCTCCCGTGCCTCTGGTGTATCTTTTGTCTTCCCATACACGCCCAAAAAGCCAAGCAGGGTCACGCAAAGATTCTTCGTCGTGCATCACGTCGATTGCGGAGCGGACCTCTAGGTCTTTCCAATATGGCAGGTCCCAAAATATAGATTTCTTCTTCCACTTGGGTGCGCGTCCGTCAGCGTCCTTCGGAACAGGTTGTCCGCCAGGACCCTTTCCAAAGATTACCTTCAAATCCTTGACCATATCATGTACATCAGTGCCAGTATGGTGGCGAGGCTTCGTCCGGTGATCCGCCTCACCTTTTAAATGCTTGCCTTTCTTTCTTACGGGATGCCTGCTCGGAAAAAATCGATGATGTCCCAGGTACACATTCTTCTTACAACTATAGAAATATATACTGTCGGTATCATCCAAACAGTGCGTGCATCCGCGATATCCCTTGTTTGTCTGTCCTGAAAGGTTAATGAGAGCAGGCCAATCATTGATGGTCAAGAACAACAACGCCTTTAGGTCAAATTCTTCCCCCATGTGCTCATCCCACGCACGTACACCTGTTCCATTCCACAGTTGTAAGACTTATTCAACTAATGGCCTTAGGTACACATCAATGTCGTTGCCGGGTTGCTTAGGGCCTTGGATGAGCACTGGCATCATAATGAACTTCCCCTTCATGCACAACCAAGGAGGAAGGTTATACAAACATAGAGTCACAGGCCACGTGCTATGGTTGCCGCTCTGCTCCCCAAAAGGATTAATGCCATCTGTGTTTAGACCAAACCATACGTTCCTTGGGTCACCTGCAAACTCCTCCTAGTACTTTCTCTCGATTTTTCTCCACTGCGAACCGTCAGCGGGTACTCTCAACTTTCCGTCTTTCTTACGGTCTTCTGCGTGCTACCGCATCGCCTTCGCATGCTCTTTGTTTTGGAACAAACGTTTCAACCGTGGTATTATAGGAGCATACCACATCACCTTGGCAGGAATCTTCTTCCTGGGGCGCTCACCCTCGACATCACCAGGGTCATCGCGACTGATCTTATAACGCAATGCACCGCATACCGGGCAAGCATTCAAATCCTCGTACTCACCGCGGTAGAGGATGCAGTCATTAGGGCATGCATGTATCTTTTGCACCTCTAACCCTAGAGGGCAGACAACCTTCTTTGCTTCCTACGTACTCTCGGGCAATTCGTTGTCCTTTGGAAGCATATTCTTTATCATTACCGGCAACTTTCCAAATCCCTTGTCAGATACACCATTCTTTGCCTTCCATTGCAGCAATTCAAGTGTGGTGCCCAACTTTTTTTTGTCAGCTTCGCAATTCGGGTACAACAATTTCTTGTAATCCTCTAACATGCGCTGCAACTTCGTCCTCTCCAGATCACTTGCGCTGTTTCTCTTTGCATCGGCAATGGCCCGACCTAGATCATCAGCGGGCTCATCTGATGCCTCTTCTTCAGCTTCTTTCTGCATTGCCGGCTCAGCTTCTTCCCCCATTGTTGTATCATCGTATTCAGGGAACCCATGGCCAGGATAGCCGTCGTCGTCCTCTTCTTCTTCATTGTCTTCCATCATAACCCCTATTTCTCCGTGCTTGGTCCAAACATTATAGTGGGGCATGAAACCGGACTCAAATAGGTGGACGTGAATGGTTCTTGACGTAGAGTAACTGTGACCATTCTTACAGCCAGCACATGGACAAGGCATAAAACCATCCGCCCGCTTGTTTGCCTCAACGGCAAGCAGAAAAGTATGCACGCCATTAATGAGCTCGGGAGAGCATCTGTCATCATACATCCATTGTCGGCTCATCTTCATTACACAACACCGAATAGACCAAATTAATACAAGTTCATACATAAAGTTCATATACAACACTTAATTAAATGCAACATACAAATAACTCTCTAGCTAAAGAATTTAAATGCAACAACAAATGCGATGAAGATCGCAATTAAGGTAACAATTGATCCAACAGCATAATGATACCAAGCCACACTATCAATGGCATATTTTCTAATCTTTCTAATCTTCAACCTCATTTTCTCCATCCTGATCTTGTGATCATCGACGACATCGGCAACATGCAACTCCAATTCCATCTTCTCCCCCTCAATTCTTTTCAATTTTTCTTTCAAATACTCGTTTTCTCTTTCAACTAAATTTAACCTCTCGACAATAGGGTCGGTTGGAATTTCCGGTTCACATACCTCCTAGATAAAAATATCTATGTCAACTTGATGGGCATAATTTGTCATAAACACGAAATGCAACAACTAGTTTTAAAAGAGAATATACCACATCTGAATCATAACAAGGACGAGGGCCGACGGGGACGGATATCAAAACCATGGCACTACGTATAACAAACAACGTACGGGTAAGATAATTATACGAGTAACTATATATCCAAATCACATAAACATCAATTTGGTAATGTAAAACATTCATGAACAAGAGCCTCACCAGAAGGTGGTGCTGGCGACGGGACGGTGCGGGCAATCGACGGTGGTTACGACGGAGATTTAGAAGGCACTAAGTAAACCACACCTACATATGCAAACTAAGTGTTATTTTTGTGCTCAAATTGCATATAAATCAAATACTAGCAAATATAATTATTCCTCCCAAATTAATCACTATAAAAAGCATTGCAAGAGCTAATCTAGCAATGAGAGTTGAAAGGACAAAGTTGCTAACCTTTGTGATCATTTGAATGGATGGGGGCCTTCAAATCTTGACAAATTTTGGGCAAAATTTGTGAGGAGCTCGAGGAGAGAGGGGGAAGAACAGAGGAAGTGAGGGGAAAGGGGAAGAACAGAGTGGCTCGGGGGGACGAAGGGTTTATGTACGTCGACCTTTAGTACCGGTTCGTGCCACGAACCGGTACTAAAGGTGCTGGACGGGCCCCAGACTGACAACACCCTGCCACCACCCTCTTTAGTACCGGTTCGTGGCACGAACCGGTACTATAGGTTTTCCACAAACCGGTACTAATGAGAACGGCCGGCTAGCCGTTGGAACCGGCACTATTGGACACATTAGTGCCGACTCAAAATCAAACCGGCACTAATGTGTCTCATATTAGGTCCTTTTTCTACTAGTGGGAACCGAAACCCCACACGCCCGGGAGGGACCCCGTCAGGGTGCGCGGCGGCTATGGGCTGTCCTAGGTTGACCTGATCGCCCCTAGGGCCTCGAGGTTCGCCGCCCTGCAAGAATAAGAACAGACGAAGAACAAGGAAGAAGAAGGACAAGGGAGAAAGAAAAGTAAAGGTAAAAAGTGTAGATAGATTTGTTCGATTGTGTGTTGTTATTCAATCGGTCGTCACCTCTTACATATATATGAGGCGGCTGGACTTTCCATACAAGAAAATGACTCAAATCCCATTCAAAACATCAAAAGATAACCTAACTCGGACTACGAGGGCCGGAACTTCCGGTCAGCCCGGAACTTCCGGGCTAAAATTACATCAAGTTGCCCTCTTGCACAACTCCTGCAGGCCGCATATGGCTTTGGATCGTGATGGTCCCAAAAGCAAAGTTGTAGATCTTGCAATGTAGAAAAATTTGTTAGTTGAACACTTTTTCATCCGAGGTCATCTTGATGTCAAAACGGGCCCCAAATCTACAAATAATGTTAAAATTCCTGTTTTCGGGGTGCTCCGCATGCAAACTTTCGGTTTAGCCCGGAACCTCCCCGGAAGTTTTGCCCGGAACTTCTGGGGCAGACTTATGCAGCACACTGTTTTGACTCTAACTTTTGCATATGAACTTCGATTTAGTCGTTTCTTATATCCAAATCGATTGTTTCGACAAGACGAAGACAATACGTGTAGAAACCTTTCTCATATGACGCCATCTTGGGGGCGTAATTAGCCGAATTGTGTTCTGAATACAAAATCTGAATATTTTGAACACAACTTCGGCCTTAGAAATAAGACCAGGTGGCTATGTCCCAAATATCAAAGTTTCTCCTTTTGACGATACGGAGTTTTCTCACTTTAGACACTTCTCCATTTGAGGTCATCTTAATTAAGTTCTTGGGCGTGCAAAAATCTGGTGTCAACACATGCCCCCTTGTTTTTCGGCAAAATTTGCGTGCCGAAAAATAACTTGCACGAAGGTTCTTCCAAGGACGATGTCAACACTACATCGGCCATTTGCATGTACTTGGGACGATAAGTATATATCGGCCATTGCTTGTTTGAACCTCTAGATGCAAACTTGGGTGAAAACTTCTCAACTTCTATAACAATCCAGTGATAAGGTTCCATAGATATGTATCTCAAAACCATCCTTCAAACCATATTGTTCACCCTTTCTCTAGGATTTTGCAGATAATCAACAATAAACTTTCTCCAATCCTTACTTCCGCCTGCATAAAAATTTCATTAGTGGCCGAAGTGGTGAGCTCCAATTCAGCCTTACCTATGTTGGCAAGAACAAGCATCGGTTATTGATAGATGTGAAATACACCATGATTAACATGGTAGCGGTCTGCTTGCTATGCCAACTCTATCCAATTTTCAGGTCTAGATATATGACGAATATTAAAACAACCCAAGGTAAAATTTACATCTAGACATACCTCAAGATAAACTATAAGTGATTCGTCAAAACATTGATAACCCTTAGATATTTGTTGCACTACTAATAACGAATCACCGGAAGTCTCAATATGTATAGCACGTATAGCAAGGCAAAGCTCCCATCCGAATAACAATGCATATACGGATTTGATCATTGTGCAAAAATATTTTAAGCGGCATGAGGCTTCACAAACTAGCTCCATATGGAGATAAATAAACAACACCGACACTTTGGCCATTGCTACAAATTGAACCATCAAAATATAATCTCCATAGTACTAGAGAGACAAGGCTAATATCGCTTAACATGTACCTTGTCTCGGTCTCCAATTGAACTAAGGACAATGTTAGAATTCCACACCGGCCATGATCAGATAGTTTCTTAGGACGATAGTTAAGTATCGGCCATTACCATGAGGTCCATGTAGAATTCACCCACCAAACTATGTATAGCCGAAACAAACAAATAAAATAGAAATAAAATATTTCGGCCCCTTGTATTAGCAACAAAAATGTAACTAACCAAATGTATAGTGATTTCGTAATACCCTCTCATGATATAGAAAATTATGTTGCATCCATGGATCAAAATAAATCCATGGAGGGTAATTGATCATACCTAGGGATGAATTTCGTGGCAAAGGCATCAATGGTATGGTTGAAGAAAATGGATGATGTTCTAACCAAAAAATTTGATGTTGTGAGGCACACCTTCGGCTTAATTGTTTGTTGCTTCCATCCTTCTCTTTCTTCACTTTTACCATACTTGTTGCAATAGAAGCATGCGCATCATTTTTGTTTTGATTGATCCTCTTGGTAACCCATGCCATGTTCTTCTTTCTTAGCTCTTGTGCACTAAGATTTTGTAATTCCTTCTTTTGTCAATACGATAAGACGAGTGAACACCTCGACTGTGATTTTGTTTCAACCAGTGGCAACTCTTTTTGGGCCTTGTGCACCCTAAATTCTTTTCTTTAGATTTGGCACTCTGATTTTTATCAATTAATTGTTTCACTTCTTTGCCTTTTGTAGCCAATGTCAACACTTTAATTGGCTCTTTGTTATTTGACATCAAATCTGAAGTAGCACACTTACGACCATCTCTTTTCACGCGGTAAAATTGCTTTACCACCTCTTTCTTCTTCCTTGAGCTCTGGACCGAATCCTTATGATTGAAACGGTCTTTGATGCACGATTGTTCAAATGTTGATCTTCTTGGAGCTGCATAGTATTGGTGAGATGGTCTAAAATAAGATGGAGAATGTGCCTTTGTATCATACATGTCCCATGATCAATATGGATCTATATGAACATAGGGAGTCATCCACGACATTGGCATTGGCGGCCAAAAAGAAGGATATGAATATGCTGCACTAAAACTATCACTTTGCCAATACCAATCCTCATATTTGCGCCTTGGGGGTGATCTTGGTTTCTTTGCATGAATTGGCCAATAAGAATTCTTCTCTTCATTCTTCTTTTGATATTTATCCAATAGTTCAGCGAAGGTGATTTTTGATCTCTTACACTTGCGCTTATTTCGGCCTTTGTTTTCTTTTGGTTTGCTTTCATCGATCATTGGATTTTCTTACTGCCCCCAGTCCTTGGCGTCTCCATTGTAGCTTCGATGGAATTCTTGCCCTCAAGATTATGTTCGTTATGCTCTTCAACAACTTGTTTACTTGAAAACTTGATCCCACCACCTGCAGCTTTTACATTCTCTTTAAATGGATCGGCTTGAAGCAGCCGATGCAAAAACTTTTTGCCATCGGGACCAATCAGAATAGACTGGTCATCTCTGGGTGTTTCAACAAACTTCAATCGTCCTTTTTCAATGGCCGATTTAACTATTTGACGAAACATGTTGCAATCCTAAAAATTATGCTTGGACGAATCATGCAACTTACAATACATTCGTCCTTGGATTGATGGCTTAACATGGAGATTAAGAATTGTAATGTAATTATTTTTCAGCAACAAATCAAATATTTGATCACACATGCTTGAATTGAAGGTGTACTTCTTGTTTGCTAGCCGATCTTGTTGTTTGAACGGCTTTGGAGGTAAGAAAACGAATGGTTCAGATTTGGAATCTCCCCATTCGGCTATGCATTGTGTTTTCCACTCTATCTCCGATGTCTTTGGATAAGATATTATATTAGCATCGGTTTTCTCAATAGAATTTAACCTTGGCTTTAAATTTCTGAAACGAAGATATTTAGAACATACATGCCTCAGTTGAGACCAAGTGCAAGCCAAGTAAGAAATAAGCAAAGCTACCCAACTAGATATGAACTTTAGATAAAGCAACAGCGAAAGCTTTGGCTGTAACAATAAGTCATTATCGGTCTTTATAAATGGCGCAATGGGTTGACCGATATGTTCCATAACAATTTTATTGCTAACAAGTAAATTACCCTTCTTCATTGGTCTTTTAAAATTACTTATGAGAATATTTCTTATAGATGCTTCAATAATGAAGTTGCGACCAAATCTGAAAATAGGTAAATTACTCGCTATGCATACCTCTTCAAATATGTTGGGAGAGCATGATGGTGGTGCCACTTGAAGAACATCTTGCTCCGTCTTTGGATGGCTCCCCAACACCTTGTCATCATCTTTTTCTTCATTCCGTGCATCATTGATTTGAAGATCCATGTCAGCCGAACTTTGTTCGGCTACTTGTTCTTGTCCTTGAGGCTTGTCAATTTCTACGACACGGAACTCATAGGACAGTAAGTAGGTTACATTAACTTCAGAAAAATCAAGCACCGTTGTTTTCCTATGCTTGCCATGCCATTTCTCAATAATGCTTGCCTCGTTGGATTTGATGGATTCAGAATATATACTACTTGATTTGGTTTTTTTAATCGAAGCACTTTCATGTTCCGAATTATCCTTCTTTTCATTGATACTACCAATTGGCAATGCTTCTTTTATCTGAGCCAATTCTTTTTATATTTGTTTCTGGTGGCGGGCGGCAAAATTGGCTTTAAGCTTTTTCTCAATTTCAGCCCACTCCGGATATGATTGCCCCCCAATGCTTTTAGGTTCTTTCGGCAATGACACACGGGTGTTGCCGAAATTTTGCAATTGTGTAGGGGGTGTATAATATGATGTAGTACTAGGTGAAGGCATATGCATTGTTGTAAGACCATACTTTTCCTCGCCAATTTTATCAATTGGCAAAGATTCATCTTCTTTCAAAACTCCAGCTTTCATTGCGGCATAATCAGGAAATAGCCCCTTTTCATGTTGTTCAAGGCAAATAGCACTAATTCTCTTATTTTGGGCTAAACTCTTCAATGCAGCCACCACTACCTCATCTTCTACAATATTGGGCACAACCGCTCCTGTAAAATTTACATTTATTCGGCTATAACCAGGAAGGTGTGAAGCCGAATTATGAGCATCTACAGTTGTGTATGGTGCCGAAAAATTACTAACATGAGGTGTAGCATATGACGGTTGAGAGTAACTGGCCGAATGACTAGTAGTAGCATGGCCAATTCTCCCATCCATCGGCGAGGTTGGATTCACATATTGCAAATTAGTTGCCGATGAATAAAAAGGTGAAACACTTTCTTGTATGCTATTGGAAATTTTAACATGAGGTGTTTCAAATTGATTAACCAAACCCATCATGTTGTTCATCGGCATATGGATTTCTGGGGTTACCGATGCATGAGAGTTTGGATACATATGTTGTACATTGCTAAAATCATAAGAATTTGAAGCATGAAGATTATTTTGCATCGGCCCTTGCGCATAATTAGATGCATGACTGATAAAACTAGGGCTAGCCAATACATTATGCTCATTAGGCGACCTAGCAACAACATATGAACTATTTGCATCTACAAAGGGGAATTGGGTGTTCATATTACCTTTGTAGATTGCAAACCCTAGAAGACGACCTATTCGTAGCAAGAATGGGCCGGAGACCGTTCAAAGCTTCGTCCCTAGCGGAGTCGTCAAAAAGTGTGTTCGCACACGAACACGTCACCGTGTACCCTCGACGTCGGGGGTGATGCACCGCAGCTCACGTCGAAGGAGACCCGCCGGAAGCGCGGTACGCAGGCAATCCGGCGGATGCTTTTGAGGACCCGAAACCCCACACGCCCGGGAGGGACCCCGTCAGGGCGCGCGGCGGCTATGGGCTGCCCTAGGTCGACCTGATCGCCCCTAGAGCCTCGAGGTTCGCCGCCCTGCAACAATAAGAACAGACGAAGAACGAGGAAGAAGAAGGACAAGGGAGAAAGAAAAGTAAAGGTAAAAAGTGTAGATAGATTTGTTCGATTGTGTGTTGTTATTCAATCGGCCGTCACCTCTTACATATATATGAGGTGGCTGGACTTTCCGTACAAGAAAAGGACTCAAATCCTGTTCAAAACATCGAAAGATAACCTAACTCGGACTACGAGGGCCGGAACTTCCGGTCAGCCCAGAACTTCCGGGCTAAAATTACATCAAGTTGCCTTCTTGCACAATTCCTGCAGGTCGCATATGGCTTCGGATCGCGATGGTCCCAAAAATAAAGTTGTAAATCTTGCAATGTAGAAAAATTCGTTAGTTGAACACTTTTTCATCCGATGTCATCTTAATGTTAAAACGGACCCGGCAAATCTACAAATAATGTTAAAATTCCAGTTTTCGGGGTGCTCCGCGTGCAAACTTTCGGTTTAGCCCGGAACCTCCCCGAAAGTTTTGCCCGGAACTTCCGGGGCAGACTTATGCAGCACACTATTTTGGCTCTAACTTTTGTATACGAACTCCGATTTAGACGTTTCTTATATCAAAATCGATTGCCTCGACGAGACGAAGACAAACCGTGTAGAAACTTTTCTCATATGAGGTCATCTTGGGGGCGTAATTAGCCAAATTGTGTTCTGAATACAAAATCTGAATACTTCGAACACAACTTCGGCCTTATAAATGAGACCCGGTGGCTATGGCCCAAATATCAAAGTTTCTCCTTTTGACGATACGGAGCTTTCTCACTTTAAACGCTTCTCCATTTGAGGCCATCTTAATTAAGTTCTTGGTCGTGCCAAAATCTGGTGTCAACACATGCGTTCTTGCATCCCTGCCCTACCCGACCTTACTATGACCACTCATTGGCGGAGCTAGGCGAAAGTCACTGGGGGGGGGGGGTGTTGAGACGAAAATCATCAGTATTTGTGGGGGAAGGAAAATATAAAAAATCTAATCTATGTCTCCCTAAAAAAAAACTTCAGAAATTGATCTAAGGCTTTGGGGGGGGGGGGGGGGGGGGGAGGGCATCGCCCTCTGGCCCAACATAGCTCCACCACTGGTGTAACACGGAGCTATTTAGGGTTTCAACGAGTGATACGCACTGCGTCATGGTCGCCCGCGAGGGCGCCTCCCCGCGGACTCCCATCTCGACCTCAACCGTGCGCTTCTTGGCCTTGCTGCACCGGATGTACCGGATGGCGTACGTGATCGCATAACCAAGCCCTGCCATGACTCCAAGGCCGCCCAAGATGGTCCCGGCGAGGGCTTTGCTAGACAATATTTTTGTAGCATGGGGTTTTAGGGCTGGGTGGATGAGAAAAAAGTGGTGACGACAGCTGCAGAGTGAACTGTGAGCTACGGGCTGTGAGAAAAGACTTTCTCCCATGCACGGGAGGTCCGGTGCATGCATCCATTGTTGGTTATGCTGGAGATCCGAGTGCATGCAAACTATGCTTCGCCTTATATGTATAGACTATGTCGTTCACATTAATATAGCATCGTACATTCCTGCTTATCATGTCAGTCTGCAATCCACTTTGTGCCATGCGTATGACCCTCTCTCTCTCTCTCTCTCTCTCTCTCTCTCTCTCTCTCTCTCTCTCTCTCTCTCTCTCTCTCTCTCCGCCCACTTGCATGCATGTCTCACAATACCTCTCCTCCTTTCCTCTCAAAATCCATTATTTTTAATTTCCTTTTCATAATTCAGAGGATACATCTGTTTAAAACCGAATCACCTTTTCTGGAAATTTTTATACATTTGAACCCATAGCATCAAGACCTTTAGAACAAGATCATTCTTGGATAGATTGTAAACACGTTAAAATTTCAATATTTCCCTACACTTTTCACTAAATCTATTTCACTAATTAGACTTTTTTGAATGATTAAATCAGTTTTGGAATGAGTTTGCAATGGGTGAAACAAAATTAGTAAGTGAAATTATTTTCTTTAAATTAGTGATTTTGTTTCTGAACTAAGCAAAAATAGTTTTTTGAAATGAGTAAAAGCAGTGTTTGAAATGAGCAAGATCAAAAATTTGAAATAAGCAATTTCTTCAAATGGGTGAAATATGTTTTTAAGAGTCATATCAGTTTTTAAAATAAGTGAAATATGTTTTGAAATGTAAACTTGTTTAAAACATATTCAAGTATATAAAAAGATTTTAAAATGGAATTTATATTCAAAAGATACCAATGAATTAATATCTTGCAAGAAAATAAAATGCTACTCCCAATTAATATGGACGTACATAGAGTGGTTGGGCACAGCGATGACTTCCGCATTACAGGGCCCATGTATCATTATTCCCAGTTAATGTGGAAATATAATCCCTATACATATGGATTACGTATTGTACAAAGAGGTGCTAAAGAAAAGTATTAGAATAATTCGTTTGGCAACCGCTGGACCAAATCCAGTTTGCGTGGTTGTTGATGTGTGCATTCTTTTAAAGGCAGACGCGAGTGCATGAGTTCAGTTCCCACCTCCCCATGCCCGGGACCGGAAACGTATCCGGTGCATCAACACTTGTGGTGCTACCGGTGCATCGGATGTCGTACCATATTTTTAAAAATCTGAAAAAAAAATTGAGCACATTGACAATATTAATTTATGTCGTCACAAAATTTCGTATCAAAATTTAAAATATTTTTTGACGCCGTCGGAGCTGACGGCGGCGGCGGGGCTCTTCCCGTCCAACTTTCTCCTTCCCTCCCCGTGGTTGGCTGGCCTCCTCCTGCCGCCAGAACGAGACGCTTGTGCCTGGATCTCGTGCCCTGTGGGTGCTGCAGCGTCAAGGCATGACCATCCATGTGCGCCACCGGTTGTGTCCTCCGATGATCCGTACTAGTGGTGGTGTGGTGCCGTGCCTGGAACTGTCTCGGCCAAGATTGAAGGTGTGCGTCGCTGGCGGGCTGGATCCGACGTGATCGAGCCTGTGGTAGCTTGCAGGCGGCTGGTGCTGGCATGGATCGGCATGATCTGGCGCTTGGCAGCGGTGCTCTGAAGGTGCTTGAGGCGGCGGATGGCTGAATCTCAGTTCTGCTTCACCAGGCGGCTTTCAGGAGACGTGCCTCCTTTGTGGGTGTTTGGGCAGTGGTTCGCGCTGTGTCTTGGTCGGGTGCTGATCAAGCGGATCTCGGTTGGCTTGATACGGTGATGGCCGGCTCTCTCGTGGCATCCCCGTCTGGCTAATGCGACCGGGGACTCTTTCTGGTGGTCATTCGTCGGCTTGGTATATGCGGTGGTGCACCCGTTGTAGCGGGAAGTGGTGGATGCTCGATGGTGGTGCGTGTGACTTGGCCATTGAGCTTCACGTGCCAGGCTATACCATGCCTCATCCCATCCTCATGACGGACAGCGAAGATATTCGTCGTTCTCCGGTGATGGTTGGGGTGTGCCCTCATATCGGCATTGATGCTAGCACAGTCGGCGTTGTCTGTGTTCTCAGATTTGTCGTCTTAGTAAATGTCTGATGTGTGGTATTCACTTTGATCCAAAATTTCAGTGCTGATCGAGACATTGCATCAGGACTTCTTCTATGGCAAGTTGGTGGTGACAACACAGAGACTTTGTCTATGGTGGTGCTCTTTGAATACAAGGTCCTTGGTTCCGGGGTGAAAACCCTAGGTCCAGCCTTTACTGGTTGTACCTGGCAGTGGCGGTTCTGCTCCCTTGTTGAAGGCACTACTTGGAGCTTAGCTGGTCCTTGTCTTCAGGGTGAAAACTCACGATCTAGCCTATGTGGTTTGATCCAGCAATGATGGTGTTCATGCACTCTTTCCTTGTTGAAGGTGTCGCTGTTAGTATAACCTTCTCGTCGTCCGGGTGTTGCCAATGACAGTGGTAGTAGTTGATGTTTTGTTGCAGTGGGTCGTTTGCTTCGCCCATTGACCCTTTGGGTCTTTTGTTCTTCTTTTTGGCTGTGTGCATCTTAGTTATCAAAAGGCTGGGTGTGTACTCGTTGTGTTTTGTATCCGCTTGATGCGACATTACGAGTCAATAAAGAATGCCCTTTAAAAAAAAGATAGTTGGGACATGAAAAATAGACCGTGCGGCTGATTTATGCATATGTAGCGTGTGCTAGCGTGTTCCTTTGTCATCTTGGTTGGTTGGTAATGTAAGGATCCAGGGTGTGTGTAGTCCTCTGAGTTCCAAAATTCCTGGACTTGGACATGTGTGCTTTGTTATCTGAAATTCAGAGTAATCATGGAAGAACATACATGTATGATTCTGCAACTCAAACATGTCCTTAATGGCACCGCATAGCGCATATATAGCAGAATTATCACTTGTAAACAATAGACAGAAGCAACTTTGGTCTTTGTGCAGCCAAAATGCGTAGCAGTGTTGGTGTGTACATGCATGTAACCTGAACATTTTCGTCTGCACTTTCTTTCCTTGTCTGAAAAACACATGCATGCATGAGAACGAGATTACAGGCTAAAACCAGCATATATTAATTATGAAATTGATCAATCATGTACACAGTGGTAACCATATACCAAAGTGAAGTACACAGAAACAGCAGCTCAGTCAAGTTCACATCTTAACATAACAGAAACTAAATGACCGCTACAATACTACATCAAAGCTGCAGGCTCCATAGCTTGTTCGTCAACACTCAATACTAGTGATAGGGGATATGTATCCAGTTAACAGAGTACAGATGACACTTGATTAATCATCACAGATCACACCGTATATAATTCCATAGCTAGAACTAGTCATCAGCGTCTCATCATGAGCCGAACTAACCGGCTGCCTACGCACTGCTCCTCTGTCCTCAGTCCTGATCACCTCCCAGGAGGAGGCCAGGACCAGGAGGGCCAGGATGCTGACGAGGTCGCCCGCCACCAAGACGACGATGGCCTCGGTGCAGCTGACCATGGTGAAGAGGTAAGAGCATCTCCAGCCGTTGGCCCCTCAGGGGGCGCCTAAAATCGCCGCCTGGGGGTGACCCGGCGCAAAAAGTGGGTCTGGGGGCGAGTTGGCCCCCAGCCGCCGCCCCCGGACCGGCCCCAGGCGTGAAAAAAAAAATTAGCCAAACTTGGGCTGAAACACGCCACTTTTCGGCAAACATGGGCTTTTATATTCGCAAATTTGAGCTAAAACACGCTATTACATATAAAAACTAGTCAAAAAAAAACTTGATGAAGGCCGAGAAGTCGCCGTCGTCGCCGCCGTCGGCGGCCTTCTCCTCCTTGACTCGGGCGCCCCTGCTGAGCCTCCATTGCTGAGCCTCCAGCCCGTCGGCCCAGCGCGCATGTCCGGCGGTGCCGGGATGTTCGCCTGGAACAGGAGCCAGGACTCCTGTTCACGGAGCGAACGGCGGCCGAAGCCGTTGGCCGCCGCCTCGTCTCCTGGGAAACGATCGGCCATTGGGGAGAGGGGTGGCTGGGAAGAAGAGATCGGCGGGGAGAGGGAGGGCTGGGGTGGCACTCCAACGCTGGCGAGCGAGACCATATATAGCAGAGGGAGGGGAGGCGTCGGCACGCGTCGGCACGCCGCCCCGTGACGCGTCGCCCGTGAGAGGAATCAATGGAAAAGCTAACCGGCGGCAGCCTTGCCATTGGTTCCCCGCGCGAATCCAAGGCGTCGGGAAGACGAGGCGGGTGGTGTCACTGACGCGGCTGCCCCACGACACGGCTGCCACGCGGCGCTTTCGCGCCAAAAACGATTCGCCTGGCGCCCCCGAGCGTCTCCCAGCGCGCTGGGTTCGGGTTGGGTCCACTGGCGTCAATTTCGGCCTGAGCCGGCGAAAAATGAATCCCTGGGGACGCGACTGGGCCGATTTTTTAGCGCCGGCGGCCGAAAAATCGCATGAAGGGCCTTGTTGAGGGTGCGGCTGGAGATGCTCTAAAGGGGGTATGGCCTAGGGTTGAGGGCGAGGGCCAAGCCGAGTGCGTTCGTGACAAACATATAGTGGCCAACGATGGCGGCCGCGAACGCAAGGTACGCGACCGCACGGCGGACCCGGCGGTAGCGGCCAGGGAGCAGCAGCGCCAGCGCTGCCGCGGCCGCCTGAGGCGCAGCGCAGTACATCATCTCGGTCCAGTCGTCGTCCAGGACGCGCTGCAGAGGAACACGAACTTGGCGCGTGAACGATGCATCCATCGGCCGGAATGTCCAGAGACCGGGGTTACACCCCTTTTTCAAAAAAAAAAAAAAAAAATCGGTCGGAATGTCCAGCGCCAGCATCCAGCATCCAAGGCAGGGGGTCGTAGTTTAGTTATTACCTGGCCGAACGGGACGTGGCAGTAGTAGTAGGCGACTGCGTAGGTCAAGGCGTAGACGCCCAAGAAGACGCAGGCGGTGAAGAGCGCCCAAATGCTGACCAGCCGGACAGCATCCCGGAACAGGGTCGGGCGAAAGGCCGCCGTCGCCTTCTTGGCCACGGTCACACTCGCAGGCAGCAGTTGAGGCGTCTTGCAGTCGGCGTCCATGGTGGATCCAGCCTGTTTTTGCGGGGAGTCCATGGATCCAAGCTAGCTGTCAGTTCAATTTTTTGTCTGATCTTGATTCAAGTTGATCGGGAACAGGGGCGGGGCACTAGTAGAAAAACCCTTATTAGTCTTGGTTGGTGAGGGTCTTTTGTCCCGGTTCTAACAAGTACCGGGACAGATGAGCCTCCACGTGGCCGGTGCGCCGAGCCCAGGCAGGAGGGCCTTTGGTCCCGGTTGGTGGCACCAACCGGGACCAAAAAGCATCCACGCGTCAGCATTTCAGTGGCTGGGTTTTTTGTTTTTTTGAAAGGGGAGGGGGTGGGGATTTTTGGGGGGTTAATTTAGGTGTTTCATATATTGTGTTAGCTAGCTAATTAATAGAGAGAAGTGTCCTCTCTAATGTCCATGCTTGGTCGGCGCTACGTACTGTACATAGAGAGGCCCTCGACACGCTAGCTAGTAAAAAAATGAAGGGAACCATTAAGTACAGAAGTTCGTCATGCATACCGAGAGAAGTGATCGATCGACCTCTCCTTCTCCGAGAGATTGGTCGAACAACAAGTTTTCGTATTAGCTATCCGACGCTACTGGCTACATACATATACAATATGTAAGATCTCTTACAATCCCCTAGCAATTGAAATCAACTTCCACATGGTATTCTCCGGCTTTATTGATGTGATACTCCAAAAAAATTCATTGTGATTTTCAGCAAAATTCCTTGTTTGATTCGAAGGAGGCTATTTGAAATCTAAGACTCTCCCCCTCAAATATCTTTTTTTTATAAAACCTTTTTGGGGTTATCCTCAACCTTGATGGTTGTCTTTGAAGGTTCTTCTTTGGTGTTAACTCACCACGATTATTTTTGAAAGTTTTTCATTTAAAAAGAAATCCTATCGACTTTGGATTTATTCCTTTTTATTTCCAACCATCACCTTCACCATGTCTCATATTGAAATTTTCCCCAAATCACCTCCCTCCACTTTGGGTCAAGTCAAGTAGTCAATCCCAGCAAGTTCAACCCATTTTTGAATTTTATTCCATTTATTTTACCCCAAAACTATTTATGTTCTTATTTTTGGACCTAGGTGGTTTACAATGGAAGTATCCATTTTCCTTTGAGTTTTGATCTCAAACCAACTTCTCTTGCTAGTTCTTATCATCCACAACCTAGATCCATCAAGATCCACTCTTCCACAATTCAAAATTTTCAAGTTTCACTCACTGCAAGTTTGGACCAGATTCATCATTTTTGGTGAAATTCATATTTTCTCTTCTCCAAAAATTCTACCAAAAATCAGTCAGCCCCCATGTGCAATGAGAGGCCACCTCACCAAAGATCAGCTCCAGATAAATTCTCCACATGCCAAATTCATTTCATCGAACACCTGGCCTGCACTGTTACTATTCAAGTTCAGAAATTCAATGTTTCAGCCGACAGTCAGTGTCGTTTTCTTCAGAGCCTTGGCATCGATCTCACCAGTGCACGCTGGCGCCTTGCGCACTGCTGCTTCTTCTTATCTAGAGCACCACACGCTCTCTTGGACGGGCGCAGGTGTCGGTGGCGGCGTGCCTCGCCGACTCCGGCAACTTCTGCGGTGGCAGAGCCACCCGTGGCGGCCAGCGAGAGCCAGCACCAGCTTTCTGTGCCGTCCAGCACCGCCCAAAGCACCCGAGGCCTCCGCGTGGCCGTCTACTTGCCAGCGCGCGCCGCAGCACCGTCGCCGTGGCCCGGCAAGCACAGGGCGCGCTCTCTGTCGTCGACGGGCCCGCGAGGCGTCGTTCCGTTGAAACCGCAGAACAAGCCAAATCAAACCAAGATTAGCTGCTGATTGAAACCAGTGGATCTCCACGTTGAAGCCCAGCCACCTAAACCAACTGTCCGGCCACTGCAACGCCGTAATCACCGCCGGAGTTATCCCGTTCGCGGGAACCACCTCGGGCCGGCTAAAAAAGCCATCCCGAGTTCGCTTTTGACCAGCACTACTCCCTCCACCTCACCAGAGCAATTCCAAGATACCAGGAGGACCCCGAGGAGGCCTTCTCCTCCGTCTCCGGCCGCCCCGTTCCGCCTCGGGCTCCAGCTCGATCCACTCAGGTGAGGCCACCGCCGCCTCCCAAACCTCGTCAGTAGCCCTCTTGTGCACCCAGTACTCTAACCCGAGCTTTAATTCCACCTCTGTAGCTCTCCCCAACGAGATCCAGCAACGCCCGAACCACCGTCCTCCGCAGTTGAGGCCGCCGCCGACGTGGTGCTCGCCGTCGACCAACTCCACCACCCACAGGTGCGGAAGAACCCAAGGGACCCGTAGGTACCAACCACTCTTCCTAACTCGCCGTGGATCGCCGGCGGCGACCACCGCAGCCTTTGGGCGCCGGCGCGCTCTGTTTTCTCCCTCCAAATTTCAAACCTGACGACTGGGACCCCCTCGTCAGCCTCTCATTTTTATTCAACCCGTTTTCTCTGGAAAGCGCCTTCGGGCAAGTACGCTTTCAGTCTGAAACGTTTTTCTGGCTTTTTCTGTTCAGCCCCCTAGAAAGTTTCTGTTTCATTACAAACAAGTCCCTGGACTAAAACTTTAATATCTTTTAAACAGAAAATGATTTTTGATTCATTCTTTTTCTGTCACCTTTACTTTTCTGTCTAGTTTTTTTATTATATTTATTTGAAAAATATTTGGAGCACTTTTTGTGAACACACGGTATTTACGTTAGAACGTATTTGTTTTATATACCGTAGATACCGGAGGAGGTGACGGAACCGCCAACTTCACCGAGCTAGACTCCGACTACTCCGAACCAGGCAAGCATGTTTGAACATTTGATATGATGAGTGTTTTGCAATGTTTGCTTTGAGTAGCTAGTTTATGGCATGTTCATATTTATATAGCAGTAAGTGTTATATTGCATGCAAAGCTGATGCAAGTAAGCTTCGAGACTCCATATGCTTTTGATGTGAGTTTACGTGATCATGTGGTGACATGAGAGGTGGTAAGATGGCAGTGTTGTAGCATGCCAGTCTTATGCCAAATCATTTAACTCCAGTGTTAACGTGGATCAAGTCACGTTATCATCCATTCCTTCCTTTTGTGCTACCACATGTTTTCTGCAAAGAATATGGTTTAGTAAGTTGCAAACCGCTTTCCTCGTACACACCAGATAGAGAGGCCGTGATGAGGGTTCCATGGCCCTGGATTAAAGTCAGTCATCCGGTCAGGGGGCATGGGTGTTTCCGGTTGGGACCGAGAGGGGGCACCCCTTAGAGCGCACGTATATAAATTTGATCCCATGCTATTCGAGGTTGTAGCCTCCCCGTCTCAAACTTTTTCTTGAACGTTGCCTAGGGTGATTCCTGGCATCGTGAGGTGGAAATGGGTGTGTACTGGTTAGATGTGTTTCTGCTGAAATACCATAAACGGAACTAGTCCTTCGTGACTACTGAAATCCGTTGGCTGTGGTTAAATAGTACAAACTCTGCAAAGTCAAAATCATTCAAGTAACCATATCTTGGTCATCGACTGTGTTCAACTTATCTTCATCAGTGTCAGTCTCAGTGACAAAACCCCGGTGTACAACATGAGTGTTGAGTCCGGCTAAATGATTATTCCTGTGGATGGACTAACCCGTTTAGTATCATGTGCTGAGTATTTCCTGTGAGTGATATATCTTCATGAATTTATTGAATATGAATGATGCAATATAAGCCCTTTCTGTGATGTCGCTCAGACGTCCAACTGTGGCACTCTTGCTATTTACTTTCAACATAACCCTTTCTGTGATGTCGCTCAGACGTCCGACTGTGGCATCTCTGTTATTTATTTTCATTATAAGCCCTTTACGAGATGTCGCTCAGACGTCCGACTGTGGCATCTCTGTTATTTACTTTCATTATAAGCCCTTTCCGAGATGTCGCATAGACATCCGACTGTGGCATGCAATGTCGTTTACCTTTCAATATAAGCCATTTATGTGGTGTCGCCCAGACGCCCGACTGCGGCATGTTAATTTATTTATTTCACCTTTTGAGGCATCGCTTTAGACACCCGATCGGTTTTCAGTTACTTTCTTTGGGATTTCGGGAGGATTACCACCTGACTTCCTTTTTATTCTACATGCCGTGCAACTTTATTATTTGAGTGTGCATTGCTAACTGCTCATGGTGCATCGTGTTTGCATTTGTTATATCTTATGTCCGAACTGTCTTGCGAGTACATTCAAAGTACTCACCTGGCTTGTTGATTTGGCTAGATGTTGACGAAGGCGATCTCATGGATGAAGAGTTCGATAGCGAGTCCGACGCCTAGAGGAGTCCCAGTCAGTCCCGTGCAATCCTGGATTTGGTCACTTGTATTATACCCGCTTCCGCTACCCAAATAAATTCATTGGGCCTCACTTCGACGCTCGATGAGCTACCAGATTAGGAGTCTTGTCATCCACACCACTGTGACATATCCACCGCCACTTTTATTGCGAGTCAGTAGTATGCCACCACATCCTTGTGTCATATCCGCCCTTATGTAAAATATTGACGTGCTTGTAATAAATTGTTGAGCGACCTTAGCTCAACCCTGTATAATATTTGACACTACTGGATTTCTGTATCAAAGATTTGTCTACCAGTAAGGAGGATTTTCCTATACTAGTCTGCGTAAAGGTCGGTTGTTCAATAAGCTTTTTATTGAAAAATCGGTCGTGACAAACTTGGTACCAGAGCCAGGCGATTGTAGGAAGCCACTAGGTGCGATCGCTAATCGGTTATTAGCGTAATTAGTGCTATTTTAATATTTGCGAATGTAGTCATTTTTTGACAGTCAGCATAAATTTATGATCTGACCATTCAGAATTTTTGCCTATTTTTGTAGATGGCTGGCAATGACTGTGAGTCGCAGGTGTTCGCCTACGTACCTGAGGGATTCATCAAGCTCCTCACCTCCATCGTCAAAATCGCGATCGGGCCATCGACTCGTCTGGAGTTCACACTCTAGCAGCACAAGATCAACGACAGGCTGTCCATGCACCAGGCCGCGGTGCAATTCAAGGGAGGGCGTGTTGAGTTACGCCGCTTCCGGTTTGTGGGAAAAGCCATGCCTACGGAGAGGCATGCTATGCAGATGGCTGCCCGTGAGGCGATAGCTCGTCTTCGGGATGTTCTTCCTTCAATGAAGACTCGTCGCTACCGCTACCTCCCCTGCCACGTGCCATACACCTGTCACTACGCATTTGCTTGCCCTAGAGGAGAAAGGGATGAGGCCATCGAGATGCTGGTTGACTATCTCAAGGCTCTTGAGGCCGCTTTTGATAACCTTGTGGACGACCTCGTGGCTGCTCGCATGTCCGTCGTGCACAGCTGTTCCGCCAACAGGAGGGAGCTTCTCCATATAGCTCCACCACTGACTTACGTCTCGTCCTCGGCATCTCACACACCTGCCACACTCGCCACTGCTCGCCGCCTACCTACTCCTGAAGAATTTGACCAAGTCATCGCTCCTACCCCAGTCAGAGCTGCACCACCTACCGCACCCGTTCCAGCTCCACAGCTCAGTGCTTCACGTCTGGAGCCTATTATTGAGGAGGAGGTTGAGTCTCCAACTCCACTGGGCCTTACCCTTGGCAGGCCAAGGGAAGTCCTCACCATCTCCGACTAAGTGCGCCCAGCATGCCGTGCAGAGTGTCAGCATGTATGATATGTTTATATGTACATAGGTTGTGAGAAGTAGTCTGTTGCGCATCATGTAGGAACTGGAGAAGTGCACTAGCCTAAATAACATGTCAGGAATGTGTACGCACATCCTGAGTGATGTATTGTATAATTATGCTTGCGTGTAAGATATGTACTAAGCGGTCCTTCTCCATGTGCACTCGAGTATTTTTCTTGAAAAATGTTGGAATTCTTAAATTTTATTCGCCTTGCAAAATTATATTTTTTTCACTCAGCTTTTCTCATAAGTTTTTCAAAAAAACTACCCCAGAGTGGAAAATGCCTTGTCCTTGGACTCGCTCCATGCCAAGTCCGCCAGAAGAGAACTATGGTACGCAGACAAGCAACAACTTCAGACAGGGACAATCAAGTCAACAGGGCAGTGATGCCGCATTTTCTCAAGTATGCCGCCTTTGTGAACAGAGTCAGCAACAACACCAAGAAATGATGAACTAAGTCATCAATTTGGGAAATCACCGTGGTCCGTATCAACAGCAATCCAAATTATCAGAACTACAAAAGACGCGTCCCCCAATATTTTCTCATACTGACAAACCTCTTGAGGCCGACGACTGGCTTCGGGACATGGAGAGAAAGTTAATTATTGCACAGTATTCAGATCGTGAGAAAGTACTATATGCACCGCACTATCTCACTGGAGCGGCTGCATCATGGTGGGAGAATTTTTTACACATGCACCCCAATGAAAATGAAATAACCTGGGAGGAATTCAAGGAAGGTTTTCGTGGGGCGCACATCCCCAGAAGTATTATGAAGATTAAGAAGAGGGAGTTTGATGACCTCAAGCAGAGGACCATGACGGTGGCTGAATACAATAGTCAGTTTACACTATTGTCTCGCTACGCCATCGAAGAACGTATGACTGAAAACAAGAAGATGGAAAAATTCTTGGACGGTCTGGCTCCAGCGCTTAAATGTCAGCTGGTCGTACACACCTTCCCAGATTTCAAAACACTGGTGGATAAGGCTATTACCTTGGAAAATGAGCGACGCAGCTTGGAGAATTTTCGCAAGCGCAAAAGGGACCAGAATACACTTGCTCGCAACCAACGAAGCAAGACTGATTTTCAGAAAGGTGGAGCGCACAAACCCACGACCAATGATTCA
The DNA here is from genome assembly GCF_018294505.1 of Triticum aestivum. Taxonomy (NCBI): domain Eukaryota; kingdom Viridiplantae; phylum Streptophyta; class Magnoliopsida; order Poales; family Poaceae; genus Triticum; species Triticum aestivum. The sequence continues at coordinate 39,022,146 of NC_057807.1, forward strand.
CGTCCAATCAAGAATTTACATGCAAGGGACAAGGAGTTCACATATCGCCCACGCATTACTTGCTACGCTTGTGGAGAAGAAGGACACTATGCCAAGCAGTGTCCCAAGCCAAGGAACTCGGCCCCAAAGCCGAATAATGGTGGCAATAGTTCAACGCCCAAGCGAAACAATTTCAACCCCAATAACAACCACAAGAAGGGTCACCTGAACCACGTGACCAGAGAGGAAGCACAGAATGCCCCGGATATCGTACTCGGTACGTTCCCTGTCAACACAATACCTGCCACGGTTTTGTTTGATTCTGGAGCTTCTCACTCGTTCATTTTAAAGAGATTTGCTTTGCAAAATAATTTTTCGATGCTTCTCTTGGAAAAATCCATGATCATCAAGTCCCCTGGGATTAAGCAAGTTACTCAGAATTACTGCCAAGGTGTGGTTATTGAGCTAGAAGGACTAAAGTTTCATGCAAACCTCATCGTATTGGAAAATAAGGGACTGGATGTTATCCTAGGAATGGACTGGTTAACCACCAACAAAGGATTTATTGACTGCTTCAATCGGACTGTGATTCTTACCCACCATCAGGGGAAGACAATAAAGATTTCAGCTCAGGAAAGACAGGTATCACGGCAACCAAGGTTGAACAAGGTAGATATCTCAGAGTTAAGCAAAGTCCCAGTGGTATGTGAGTTTCTCGACGTATTTCCCGAGGAACTACTAGGCATGCCGCCAGACCAGGAAATTGAATTCATCATTGAGCTAGCACCTGGAACCACGCCCATTTAAAGAAGCCCTATAGAATGGCACCCTCCGAGTTGATAGAATTAAAGAAGCAAATAAAGGAATTACTGGACAAAGGATTTATACGAGCCAGCTCCTCACCTTGGGGTTCACTGGTATTATTTGCCAAGAAAAAGGATGGGACTCTAAGATTGTGTATAGACTATCGAGCGCTCAACATGGTCACCATCAAAAACAAATATCCTATGCCACCAGCTCGCACAAGCCAAAGTCTTCTCGAAAATTGATTTGAGGTCGGGATATCATCAATTAAAAGTACGAACAGAGGATATTCCCAAGACAGCATTTACCTCAAGATACGAATTATACGAGTTTACAGTAATACCGTTTGGACTGACGAACGCCCCTGCATATTTTGTCCACCTCATGAACAAAGTATTTATGAAATTCATGGACAAATTTGTTGTGGTATTCATTGATGATATTCTGGTATACTCCAAGACGCCAGAAGAGCACGCTGAACATCTCAGGATTGTATTGGGAGAACTAAGGAAACATCAATTGTATGCCAAATTCAGCAAATGTGAATTTTGGTTAAGATAGGTCGGTTTTCTAGGCCACGTGCTAACCCAAGAAGGTGTTGCCGTAGATCTGGAAAAGGTTAAGGCCGTACATAGCTGGAAACCACCAGCCAGCGTAACGGATGTACGAAGTTTCTTGGGAATGGCAGGATATTACCGAAGATTTATTGAAGGGTTCTCCACCATAGCAAAACCAATGACCCAGTTGCTCAAGAAGGATAAAAAGTTTGTATGGACCGAAGCTTGCGAGAAAAGTTTCCAAGAACTCAAAAGGAAACTGACAACAACACCAGTATTGGTCGTGCCCGACATACACAAAAGCTTTGAAGTGTATTGTGATGCATCCCGAAAGGGCTTCGGATGCGTATTGATGCAAGAAGGCAAGGTAGTCGCGTACGCTTCCAGGCAACTATGAAAGAATGAAGAAAATTATCCCACTCATGACCTGGAATTGGCAGCAGTCATTCATGTGCTCAAGGAGTGGAGAAACTTTTTGCTTGGAAACCGCTGTGAAATATATACGGACCATAAAAGCCTCAAGTACATTTTCACACAACCAGAACTCAATTTACGGCAACGACGCTGGTTGGAATTAGTGAAATATTATGATGTTGGCATTCACTATCATCCAGGAAAAGCAAATGTAGTGGCGGATGCTCTTAGTCGGAACCCCAGCTCGGGCAACGACAGTATACCAAATTTGAGACCAGAATTTCAGCATGAATTTGCCAAACTCAACTTAATAATGGTCACCGAAGGCAGTGTGTCAAATTTGGAAATACAGCCTACCTTGATAGAAAAGATTAAGGAGGCTCAGCATGGACACCCCAGCATTGAAGGCATAAAAAGAAAAGTGAGTTTGGGCAAGGCCTCAGAATTCATCATAGACGAGCAGGGAATATTGTGGTACGGAGATAGGCTTTGCGTACCAAATATCGAGAACCTCAAACAGAGCTGAAGGCCACACCGCCCCGTATTCAATCCATCCTGGAGGAACAAAAATGTACAAGGACCTTCAGGAAAAAATTTGGTGGCACGGTATGAAAAGGGACATAGCCACGTTCATTGCATGTTGTGATTCATGTCAATGCATCAAGGCCGAGCACCAGAAACCAGCCGGACTATTACAGCCAAACAAGATACCCGAGTGGAAATTGGACGAGATTGGAATGGATTTTATTGTTGGACTACCTCGGTCACGACACGGAAATGATGCCATATGGGTCATCACCGACAGATTAACTAAGGTGACACATTATATCCCGGTGAAGACAACTCACACCACTCAGAAGCTTGCCAGGCTTTATCTTTCACGTATCGTCTGCCTGCATGGAGTCCCAAAGACTATAATATCTGACAGAGGCACATAATTCGTCTCTAGATTTTGGGATCACCTACAACAGGCACTGGGAACTCAACTAGCATTCAGTACAGCATACCACCCTCAGACGGATGGTCAAACTGAACGGGTAAAACAAATTCTAGAAGACGTGCTGAGGGCATGTATCCTCACCTATGGAACCAGTTGGGAGGAAAGCTTGCCATATGCGGAGTTCGCATACAACAACAGTTACCAAGCCAGCCTACAAATGGCACCCTTTGAAGCCTTGTATGGGCGGAGATGTCATACCCCACTAAATTGGTCAGAGACTAGAGACAGTCGTATCTTCGGGCCAGACATGCTCAAAGAAGCCGAGGAAAAGGTTAAGCTAATCAGGGACTAACTCAGGACAACTCAAAGTCGACAGAAGAGTTATTACAATTGAAAAAATTGGGGAGTCAATTTTGAACCCGGTGAGTATGTGTACCTACGAGTATCTCCTATGAGGGGCCTGCAACGATTCAAGGTTAAGGGAAATCTAGCACCAAGATTCATCAGACCATTCTGTGTAGTTGCACAAAGAGGCACAGTAGCCTACCAACTAGACCTACCCGAAGAATTGTCAGATGTACACGACGTGTTCCACGTATCACAGTTAAGGAAGTGCGTAAGCAACCCTGAGAAGCATGTATCCCATGAAGACATTGACGTACAACCAAATCTCACCTACAGGGAACGTCCAATAAAAATATTGGAGGAGTCTGAAAGGAGGACCCGTCAGAAAACAATCAAGTTTTTCAGAGTTCAATGGAGCAATCACACCGAGAATGAAGCAACGTGGGAAAGAGAGGATTTTCTTCGGACAGAGCACCCACACCTATTTGAGGATCAGCTGAAATCTCGGGGACGAGATTTTTCCTAAGGGGGTAGGTATTGTGACACTCCAAAAAATTTCACTTTGGTTTTCAGCAAAATTCCTTATTTGATTCAAAGGAGGCTATTTGAAATCTTTTAAAAAGACTCTCCCCATCAAATATCTTTTTTTATAAAACCTTTTTGGGGTTATCCTCAACCTTGATGGTTGTTTTTGAAGGTTCTTCTTTGGTGTTAACTCACCACGATTATTTTTGAAAGTTTTTCATCTAAAAAGAAATCCTATGGGCTTTGGATTTATTCCTTTTTATTTCCAACCATCACCTTCACCATGTCTCATATTGAAATTTTCCCCAAATCACCTCCCTCCACTTTGGGTCAAGTCAAGTAGTCAATCCCAGCAAGTTCAACTCATTTTTGAATTTTATTCCATTTATTTTACCCCAAAACTATTTTTGTTCTTATTTTTGGACCTAGGTGGTTTACAAAGAAAGTATCCATTTCCCTTTGAGTTTTGATCTCAAACCAACTTGTCTTGCTAGTTCTTATTCCACAACCTAGATCCATCAAGATCCACTCTTCCACAATTCAAAATTTTCAAGTTTCACTCACTGCAGGTTTGGACCAGATTCATCATTTTTGGTGAAATTCATATTTTGCCTTCTCCAAAAATTCTACCAAAAATCAGGCAGCCCCCAGGTGCAATGAGAGGCCACCTCACCAAAGATCAGCTCCAGATAAATTCTCCACATGACAAATTCATTTCATCGAACACCTGGCCTGCACTGTTACTATTCAAGTTCAGAAATTCAGTGTTTCAGCCGACAGTCAGTGTCGTTTTCTTCAGAGGCTTGGCATCGATCTCACCAGTGCACGCTGGCACCTTGCGCACTGCTGCTGCTTCTTATCCAGAGCACCACACGCTCTCTTGGACGGGCGCAGGTGTCGGTGGCGGCGTGCCTCGCCGACGCCGGCAGCTTCTGCGGTGGCAGAGCCACCCGTGGTGGCCAGCGAGAGCCAGCGCCAGCTTTCTGCGCTGTCCAGCACCGCCCAAAGCACCCGAGGCCTCCGCGTGGCCGTCTACTTGCCAGCGTGCGCCGCAAGACCGTCGCCGTGGCCCGGCAAGCACAGGGCGCACTCTCTGCAGTCGACGGGCCCGCGAGGCGCCGTTCCGTTGAAACCGCAGAACAAGCCAAATCAAACCAGGGTTAGCTGCTGATTGAAACCAGTGGATCTCCACGTTGATGCCTAGCCACCTAAACCAACTGTCCGGCCACTGCAACGCTGTAATCACCGCCGAAGTTATCCCGTTCGCGGGAACCACCTCGGGCCGGCTATAAATAGATATCCCGAGTCGCTTTCGACCAGCACTACTCCCTCCACCTCACCAGAGCCCTTCCAAGATACCAGGAGGACCCCGAGGAGGCCTTCTCCTCTTTCTCCGGCCGCCCCGTTCCGCCTCGGGCTCCAGCTCGATCCACTCAGGTGAGGCCACCCCCGCCTCCCAAACCTCGTCAGTAGCCCTCTTATGCACCCAGTACTCTAACCCGAGCTTCAATTCCACCTCCGTAGCTCTCCCCGACGAGATCCAGCAATGCCCGAACCACCGTCCGCCGGAGTTGAGGCCGCCACCGACGTGGTGCTCGCCGTCGACCAACTCCACCACCGGCAGGTGCGGAAGAACCCAAGGGACCCGTAGGTATCAACCACTCTTCCTAACTCGCCGTGGATCACCGTCGGCGACCACCGCAGCCTTCGGGCACCGGCGCGCTCTGTTTTCTCCCTCCAAATTTCAAACCTGACGAGTGGGACCCCCTCATCAGCCTCTCATTTTTATTCAAACCGTTTTCTCTGGAAAGCGCCTTCAGGCAAATACGCTTTCAGTCTGAAACGTTTTTCTGGCTTTTTCTGTTCAGCCCCCTGGAAAGTTTCTGTTTCATTACAGACAAGTCCCTGGACTAAAACTTTAATATCTTCTAAACAGAAAATGATTTTTGACTGATTCTTTTTCTGTCACCTTTACTTTTCTGTCTAGTTTTTTTATCATATTTATTTAAAGAATATTTGGAGCACTTTTTGTGCACACACGGTATTTACATTAGAACGTATTTGTTTTATATACCGTAGATACCGGAGGAGGTGACGGAACCGCCAACTTCACCGAGCTAGACTCCGACTACTCCGAACCAGGAAAGCATGTTTGTACATTTGATATGATGAGTGTTTTGCAATGTTTGCTTTGAGTAGCTAGTTTATGGCATGTTCATATTTATATAGCAGTAAGTGTTATATTGCATGCAAAGCTGATGCAAGTAAGCTTCGAGACTCCATATGCTTTTGATGTGAGTTTAGATGATCATGTGGTGACATGAGAGGTGGTAAGATGGCAGTGTTGTAGCATGCCAGTCTTATGCCAAACCATTTAACTCCAGTGTTAACGTGGATCAAGTCACGTTATCATCCATTCCTTCCTTTTGTGCTACCACATGTTTTCTGCAAAGAATATGGTTTAGTAAGTTGCAAACTGCTTTCCTCGTACACACCAGATAGAGAGGCCGTGATGAGGGTTCCATGGCCCTGGATTAAAGCCAGTCATTCGGTCAGGGGGCATGGGTGTTTTCGGTTGGGACCGAGAGGGGGGCACCCCTTAGAGCGCGCGTATATAAATTTGATCCCATGCTATTCGAGGTTGTAGCCTCCCCGTCTTAAAGTTTTTCTTGAACGTTGCCTAGGGTGATTCCTGGCATTGTGAGGTGGAAATGGGTGTGTACTGGTTAGATGTGTTTCTGCTGAAATACCATAAACGGAACTAGTCCTTCGTGACTACTGAAATCCGTTGGCTGTGGTTAAATAGTACAAACTCTGCAGAGTCAAAATCATTCAAGTAACCATATCTTGGTCATCGACTGTGTTCAACTTATCTTCATCAGTGTCAGTCTCAGTGACAAAACCCCGGTGTACAACATGAGTGTTGAGTCCGGCTAAATGATTATTGCTGTGTATGGACTAACCCGTTTAGTATCATGTGCTGAGTATTTCCTGTGAGTGATATATCTTCATGAATTTATTGAATATGAATGATGCAATATAAGCCCTTTCTGTGATGTCGCTCAGACGTCCAACTGTTGCACTCTTGCTATTTACTTTCAATATAAGCCATTTCTGTGATGTCGCTCAGACGTCCGACTGTGGCATCTCTGTTATTTATTTTCATTATAAGCCCTTTACGAGATGTCGCTTAGACGTCCGACTGTGGCATGCAATGTCGTTTACCTTTCAATATAAGCCCTTTATGTGGTGTCACCCAGACGCCCGACTGCGGCATGTTAATTTATTTATTTCACCTTTCGAGGCGTCGCTTCAGACACCCGATCGGTTTTCAGTTACTTTCTTTGGGATTTCAGGAGGATTACCACCTGACTTCCCTTTTATTCTACATGTCGTGCAACTTTATTATTTGAGTGTGCATTGCTAACTGCTCATGGTGCATCGTGTTTGCATTTGTTATATCTTATGTCCGAACTGTCTTGCGAGTACATTCAAAGTACTCACCTGGCTTGTTGATTTGGCCAGATGTTGATGACGGCGATCTCATGGATGAAGAGTTCGATAGCGAGTCCGACGCCTAGAGGAGTCCTAGTCAGTCCCGTGCAATCCTGGATTTGGTCACTTGTATTATACCCGCTTTCGCTACCCAAATAAATTCATCGGGCCTCACTTCGACGCTGGATGAGCTGCCAGATTAGGAGTCTTGTCATCCACACCACTGTGACATATCCACTGCCACTTTTATTGCGAGTCAGTAGTATGCCACCACATCCTTGTGTCATATCCTCCCTTATGTAAAATATTGACGTGCTTGTAATAAATTGTTGAGCGACCTCAGCTCAACCCTATATAATATTTGACACTACTGGATTTCTGTATCAAAGATTTGTCTACCAGTAAGGAGGATTTTCCTATACTAGTCTGCGTAAAGGTCGGTTGTTCAATAAGCTTTTTATTGAAAAATCGGTCGTGACAAACTTGGTACCAGAGCCAGGCAACTATAGGAAGCCACTAGGTGCGATCGCTAATCGGTTATTAGCGTAATTAGTGCTATTTTAATATTTGCAAATGTAGTCATTTTTATTCAAACCGTTTTCTCTGGAAAGCGCCTTCGGGCAAATACGCTTTCAGTCTGAAATGTTTTTCTGGCTTTTTCTGTTCAGCCCCCTGGAAAGTTTCTGTTTCATTACAGACAAGTCCCTGGACTAAAACTTTAATATCTTCTAAACAGAAAATGATTTTTGACTGATTCTTTTTCTATCACCTTTACTTTTCTGTCTAGTTTTTTTATCATATTTATTTGAAGAATATTTGGAGCATTTTTTGTGCACACACGGTATTTACATTAGAACGTATTTGTTTTATATACCGTAGATACCGGAGGAGGTGACGGAACCGCCAACTTCACCGAGCTAGACTCCGACTACTCCGAACCAGGCGAGCATGTTTGAACATTTGATATGATGAGTGTTTTGCAATGTTTGCTTTGAGTAGCTAGTTTATGGCATGTTCATATTTACATAGCAGTAAGTGTTATATTGCATGCAAAGCTGATGCAAGTAAGCTTCGAGACTCCATATGATTTTGATGTGAGTTTACATGATCATGTGGTGACATGAGAGGTGGTAAGATGGCAGTGTTGTAGCATGCCAGTCTTATGCCAAACCATTTAACTCCAGTGTTAACGTGGATCAAGTCACGTTATCATCCATTCCTTCCTTTTGTGCTACCACATGTTTTCTGCAAAGAATATGGTTTAGTAAGTTGCAAACCGCTTTCCTCGTACACACCAGATAGAGAGTCTGTGATGAGGGTTCCATGACCCTGGATTAAAGCCAGTCATTCGGTCAGGGGGCATGGATGTTTCTTGTTGGGACCGAGAGGGGGGCACCCCTTAGAGCGCGCGTATATAAATTTGATCCCATGCTATTCGAGGTTGTAGCCTCCCCGTCTTAAAGTTTTTCTTGAACGTTGCCTAGGGTGATTCCTGGCATTGTGAGGTGGAAATGGGTGTGTACTGGTTAAATGTGTTTCTGCTGAAATACCGTAAACGGAACTAGTCCTTCGTGACTACTGAAATCCGTTGGCTGTGGTTAAATAGTACAAACTCTGCAGAGTCAAAATCATTCAAGTAACCATATCTTGGTCATCGACTGTGTTCAACTTATCTTCATCAGTGTCAGTCTCAGTGACAAAACCCCGGTGTACAACATGAGTGTTGAGTCCGGCTAAATGATTATTCCTGTGTATGGACTAACCCGTTTAGTATCATGTGCTGAGTATTTCCTGTGAGTGATATATCTTCATGAATTTATTGAATATGAATGATGCAATATAAGCCTTTTCTGTGATGTCGCTCAGACGTCCAACTTTTGCACTCTTGCTATTTACTTTCAATATAAGCCATTTCTGTGATGTCGCTCAGACGTCCGACTGTGGCATCTCTGTTATTTATTTTCATTATAAGCCCTTTACGAGATGTCGCTCAGACGTCCGACTGTGGCATCTCTGTTATTTACTTTCATTATAAGCCCTTTCCGAGATGTCGCATAGACGTCCGACTGTGGCATGCAATGTCGTTTACCTTTCAATATAAGCCCTTTATATGGTGTCGCCCAGACGCCCGACTGCGGCATGTTAATTTATTTATTTCACCTTTCGAGGCGTCGCTTCAGATACCCGATCGGTTTTCAGTTACTTTCTTTGGGATTTTAGGAGGATTACCACCTGACTTCCCTTTTATTCTACATGCAGTGCAACTTTATTATTTGAGTGTGCATTGCTAACTGCTGATGGTGCATCGTGTTTGCATTTGTTATATCTTATGTCCGAACTGTCTTGCGAGTACATTCAAAGTACTCACCTGGCTTGTTGATTTGGTCAGATGTTGATGAAGGCGATCTCATGGATGAAGAGTTCGATAGCGAGTCCAACGCCTAGAGGAGTCCCAGTCAGTCCCGTACAATCCTGGATTTGGTCACTTGTATTATACCTGCTTCCACTACCCAAATAAATTTATCGGGCCTCACTTCGACGCTCGATGAGCTGCCAGATTAGGAGTCTTGTCATCCACACCACTGTGACATATCCACCGCCACTTTTATTGCGAGTCAGTAGTATGCCACCGCATCCTTGTGTCATATCCGCCCTTATGTAAAATATTGACGTGCTTGTAATAAATTGTTGAACGACCTCAGCTCAACCCTGTATAATATTTGACACTACTGGATTTCTGTATCAAAGATTTGTCTACCAGTAAGGAGGATTTTCCTATACTAGTCTGCGTAAAGGTCGGTTGTTCAATAAGCTTTTTATTGAAAAATCGGTCGTGACAAACTTGGTACCAGAGCCAGGCGACTGTAGAAAGCCACTAGGTGCGATCGCTAATCGGTTATTAGTGTAATTAGTGCTATTTTAATATTTGCAAATGTAGTCATTTTTATTCAAACCATTTTCTCTGGAAAGCGCCTTCGGGCAAATACGCTTTCAGTCTGAAACATTTTTCTGGCTTTTTCTGTTCAGCCCCCTGGAAAGTTTCTGTTTCATTACAGACAAGTCCTTGGACTAAAACTTTAATATCTTCTAAACAGAAAATGATTTTTGACTGATTCTTTTTCTGTCACCTTTACTTTTCTGTCTAGTTTTTTTATCATATTTATTTGAAGAATATTTGGAGCACTTTTTGTGCACACACGGTATTTACATTAGAACGTATTTGTTTTATATACCGTAGATACCGGAGGAGGTGACGGAACCGGCAACTTCACCGAGCTAGACTCCGACTACTCCGAACCAGGCAAGCATGTTTGAACATTTGATATGATGAGTGTTTTGCAATGTTTGCTTTGAGTAGCTAGTTTATGGCATGTTCATATTTATATAGCAGTAAGTGTTATATTGCATGCAAAGCTGATGCAAGTAAGCTTCGAGACTCCATATGCTTTTGATGTGAGTTTACATGATCATGTGGTGACATGAGAGGTGGTAAGATGGCAGTGTTGTAGCATGCCAGTCTTATGCCAAACCATTTAACTCCAGTGTTAACGTGGATCAAGTCACGTTATCATCCATTCCTTCCTTTTGTGCTACCACATGTTTTCTGCAAAGAATATGGTTTAGTAAGTTGCAAACTGCTTTCCTCATACACACCAGATAGAGAGGCCGTGATGAGGGTTCCATGGCCCTGGATTAAAGCCAGTCATTCGGTCAGGGGGCATGGGTGTTTCCGGTTGGGACCGAGAGGGGGGCACCCCTTAGAGCGCACGTATATAAATTTGATCCCATGCTATTCGAGGTTGTAGCCTCCCCGTCTTAAAGTTTTTCTTGAACGTTGCCTAGGGTGATTCCTGGCATTGTGAGGTGGAAATGGGTGTGTACTGGTTAGATGTGTTTCTGCTGAAATACCGTAAACGGAACTAGTCCTTCGTGACTACTGAAATCCGTTGGCTGTGGTTAAATAGTACAAACTCTGCAGAGTCAAAATCATTCAAGTAACCATACCTTGGTCATCGACTGTGTTCAACTTATCTTCATCAGTGTCAGTCTCAGTGACAAAACCCCGGTGTACAACATGAGTGTTGAGTCCGGCTAAATTATTATTCCTGTGTATGGACTAACCCGTTTAGTATCATGTGCTGAGTATTTCCTGTGAGTGATATATCTTCATGAATTTATTGAATATGAATGATGCAATATAAGCCCTTTCTGTGATGTCGCTCAGACGTCCAACTGTTGCACTCTTGCTATTTACTTTCAATATAAGCCATTTCTGTGATGTTGCTCAGACGTCCGACTGTGGCATCTCTGTTATTTATTGTCATTATATGCCCTTTACAAGATGTCGCTCAGACGTCCGACTGTGGCATCTCTGTTATTTACTTTCATTATAAGCCCTTTCCAAGGTGTCGCATAGACGTCCGACTGTGGCATGCAATGTCGTTTACCTTTCAATATAAGCCCTTTATGTGGTGTCGCCCAGACGCCCGACTGCGGCATGTTAATTTATTTATTTCACCTTTCTAGGCGTCGCTTCAGACACCCGATCGGTTTTCAGTTACTTTCTTTGGGATTTCAGGAGGATTACCACCTGACTTCCCTTTTATTCTACATGCAGTGCAACTTTATTATTTGAGTGTGCATTGCTAACTGCTCATGGTGCATCGTGTTTGCATTTGTTATATCTTATGTCCGAACTGTCTAGCGAGTACATTCAAAGTACTCACCTGGCTTGTTGATTTGGCCAGATGTTGACGAAGGCGATCTCATGGATGAAGAGTTCGATAGCGAGTCCGACGCCTAGAGGAGTCCCAGTCAGTCCCGTTCGATCCTGGATTTGGTCACTTGTATTATACCCACTTCCGCTATCCAAATAAATTCATCGGGCCTCACTTCGACGCTTGATGAGCTACCAGATTAGGAGTCTTGTCATCCACACCACTGTGACATATCCACCGCCACTTTTATTGCAAGTCAGTAGTATGCCACCACATCCTTGTGTCATATCCGCCCTTATGTAAAATATTGGCATGCTTGTAATAAATTGTTAAGCGACCTCAGCTCAACCATGTATAATATTTAACACTACTGGATTTCTGTATCAAAAATTTGTCTACCAGTAAGGAGGATTTTCCTATACTGGTCTGCGTAAAGGTCGGTTGTTCAATAAGCTTTTTATTGAAAAATCGGTCGTGACAAACTTGGTACCAGAGCCAGGCTGACTGTAGGAAGCCACTAGGTGCGGTCGCTAATCGGTTATTAGCATAATTAGTGCTATTTTAATATTTGCAAATGTAGTCATTTTCTGACAGTCAGCATAAATTTATGATCTGACCATTCAGAATTTTTGCCTACTTTTGTAGATGGCTGGCAACGACTGTGAGTCGCAGGTGTTCGCCAACGTACCTGAGGGATTCATCAAGCTCCTTACCTCCATCGTCAAAATCGCGATCGGGCCATCGACTCGTCTGGAGTTCACACTCTACCAGCACAAGATCAACGACAGCCTGTCCATGCACCAGGCCGCGGTGCAATTCAAGGGAGGGCGTGTTGAGTTACGCCGCTTCCGGTTTGTGGGAAGAGCCATGCCTACGGAGAGGCATGCTATGCAGATGGCTGCCCGTGAGGCGATAGCTCGTCTTCGGGATGTTCTTCCTTCAATGAAGACTCGTCGCTACCGCTACCTCCCCTGCCACGTGCCATACACCTGTCACTACGCTTTTTCTTGCCCTAGAGGAGAAAGGGATGAGGCCATTGAGATGCTGGTTGACTATCTCAAGGCGCTTGAGGCCGCTTTCGATAACCTTGTGGACGACCTCGTGGCTGCTAGCATGTCCGTCGTGCACAGCTGTTCCGCCAACGGGGGGGGGGAGCTTCTCCATACAGCTCCACCACTGACTTACGTCTCGTTCTCGGCATCTCACACACCTGCCACTGCTCGCCGCCTACCTACTCCTGAAGAATTTGACCGAGTCATCGCTCCTACTCCAGTCAGAGCTGCACCACCTACCGCACCCGCACCAGCTCCACAGCACAGTGCTTCATGTCTGGAGCCTATTATTGAGGAGGAGGTTGAGTCTCCAACACCACTGGACCTTACCCTTGGCAGGCCAAGGGAAATCCTCACCATCTCCGACTGAGTGCGTCGAGCCTGCCGTGCAATGTGTCAGCATGTATGGTATGTTTATATGTTCATAGGTTGTGAGAAGTAGTCTGTGTGTGCATCATGTAGGAACTGGGAGAAGTGCACTAGCCTAAATAACATGTCAGGAATGTGTACGCACATCCTGAGTGATGTATTGTATAATTATGCTTGCATGTAAGATATGTACTATGCGGTCCTTCTCCATGCGCACTCGAGTATTTTTCATGAAAAATATTGGAATTCTTAAATTTTATTCGCCTTGCAAAATTATTATTTTTTTTCACTCAGCTTTTCTCATAAGTTTTTCAAAAAAACTACCCCAGAAAGGAAAATGCCTCGTCCTTGGACTCGCTCCATGCCAAGTCCGCCAGAAGAGAACTATGGTATGCAGACAAGCAACAACTTCACACAGGGACAATCAAGTCAGTAGGGCAGTGATGCCGCATTTTCTCAAGTATGCCGCCTTTATGAACAGAGTCAGCAACAACACCAAGAAATGATGAACTAAGTCATCAATATGGGAAACCACCGTGGTCCGTATCAACAGCAATCCAAATTATCAGAACTACAAAAGACGCGTCCCCCAACATTTTCTCATACTGACAAACCTCTTGAGGCCGACGACTGGCTTCAGGACATGGGGAGAAAGTTAATTATTGCACAGTGTTCAGATCGTGAGAAAGTACTATATGCACCGCACTATCTCACTGGAGCGGCTATATCATGGTGGGAGAATTTTCTACACATGCACCCCAATGAAAATGAAATAACCTGGGAGGAATTCAAGGAAGGTTTTCGTGGGGCGCACATCCCCAGAAGTATTATGAAGATCAAGAAGAGGGAGTTTGATGACCTCAAGCCGAGGACCATGACGGTGGCTGAATACAACAGTCGGTTTACACTATTGTCTCGCTACGCTAACGAAGAACGTATGACCGAAAACAAGAAGATGGAAAAATTCTTGGATCATCTGGCTCCAGCGCTTAAATGCCAGCTGGTCGTACACACCTTCCCAGATTTCAAAACACTGGTGGATAAGCCTATTACCTTGGAAAATGAGCGACGTAGCTTGGAGGATTTTCGCAAGCGCAAAAGGGACCAGACTACACTTGCTCGCAACCAACGAAGCAAGACTGGTTTTCAGAAAGGTGGAGCACACAAACCCACGACCAATGATTCACGTCCAATCAAGAATTTCCATTCAAGGGACAAGGAGTTCACATATCGCCCAGGCATTACTTGCTACGCTTGTGGAGAAGAAGGACACTATGCCAAGCAGTGTCCCAAGCCAAGGAACTCGGCCCCAAAGCCGAATAATGGTGGCAATAGTTCAACGCCCAAGCGAAACAATTTCAACCCCAATAACAACCACAAGAAGGGTCACCTGAACCACGTGACCAGAGAGGAAGCACAGAATGCCTCGGATATCGTACTCGGTATATTCCCTGTCAACACAATACTTGCCACGGTTTTGTTTGATTCTGGAGCTTCTCACTCGTTCATTTCAAAGAGACTAGATTTGCAAAATAATTTTTCGATGCTTCCCTTGGAAAAATCCATGATCATCAAGTCCCCTGGGATTAAGCAAGTTACTCAGAATTACTGCCAAGGTGTGGTTATTGAGCTTGAAGGACTAAAGTTTCATGCAAATCTCATCGTATTGGAAAATAAGGGACTGGATGTTATCCTAGGAATGGACTGGTTAACCACCAACAAAGGATTTATTGACTGCTTCAATCGGACTGTGATTCTTACCCACCATCACGGGAAGACAATAAAGATTTCAGCTCAGGAAAGACAGGTATCACGGCAACCAAGGTTGAACAAGGTAGATATCTCAGAGTTAAGCAAAGTCCCAGTGGTATGTGAGTTTCCTGACGTATTTCCCGAGGAACTACCAGGCATGCCGCCAGACCGGGAAATTGAATTCATCATTGAGCTAGCACCTGGAACCACGCCCATTTACAAGAAGCCCTATAGAATGGCACCCTCCGAGTTGATAGAATTAAAGAAGCAAATAAGGAATTACTGGACAAAGGATTTATACGAGCCAGCTCCTCACCTTGGGGTTCACCAGTATTATTTGCCAAGAAAAAGGATGGGACTCTAAGATTGTGTATAGACTATCGAGCGCTCAACATGTTCACCATCAAAAACAAATATCCTATGCCAAGGATAAATGACTTATTTGACCAGCTCGCACAAGCCAAAGTCTTCTCGAAAATAGATTTGAGGTCGGGATATCATCAATTAAAAGTACGGATAGAGGATATTTCCAAGATAACATTTACCTCAAGATACGGATTATACGAGTTTACAGTAATGCCGTTTGGACTGACGAACGCCCCTGCATATTTTCTCCACCTCATGAACAAAGTATTTATGAAATTCATGGACAAATTTGTTGTGGTATTCATTGATGATATTCTGGTATACTCCAAAACACCAGAAGAGCACGCTGAACATCTCAAGATTGTACTGGGAGAACTAAGGAAACATCAATTGTACGTCAAATTCAGCAAATATGAATTTTGGTTAAGACAGGTCGGTTTTCTAGGCCACGTGCTAACCCAAGAAGGTGTTGTCGTAGATCCGGAAAAGGTTAAGACCGTACTTAGCTAGAAACCACCAGCCAGCGTAACGGATGTACGAAGTTTCTTGGGAATGGCAGGATATTACCGAAGATTTATTGACGGGTTCTCCACCATAGCAAAACAAATGACCCAGTTGCTCAAGAAGGATAAAAAGTTTGTATGGACCGAAGCCTGCGAGAAAAGTTTCCAAGAACTCAAAAGGAAACTGACAACAACACCAGTATTGGTCGTGCCCGACATACACAAAAGCTTTGAAGTGTATTGTGACGCATCCTGAAAGGGTCTCGGATGCGTATTGATGCAAGAAGGCAAGGTAGTCGCCTACACTCTCAGGCAACTACGAAAGCATGAAGAAAAATTATCCCACTCGTGACTTGGAATTGGCAGCAGTCATTCATGCGCTCAAGGAGTGGAGACACTTTTTGCTTGGAAACCGCCGTGAAATATATACGGACCATAAAAGCCTCAAGTACATTTTCACACAACCAGAACTCAATTTACGGCAACGACGCTGGTTGGAATTAGTGAAAGATTATGATGTTGGCATTCACTATCATCCAGAAAAAGCAAATGTAGTGGCGGATGCTCTTAGTCGGAACCCCAGCTCGGGCAACGACAGTATATCAAAGTTGAGACCGGAATTTCAGCAGGAATTTGCCAAACTCAATTTAATAATGGTCAGCGAAGGCAGTGTGTCGAATTTGGAAATATAGCCTACCCTGATAGAAAATATTAAGGAGGCTCAGCGTGGACACCCCAACATTGAAGGCATAAAAAGAAAAGTGAGTTTGGGCAAGGCCTCAGAATTCGTCATAGACGAGCAGGGAATATTGTGATACGGAGATAGGCTTTGCGTACCAAATATCGAGAACCTTAAATAGCAAATTCTACCGAGCAGGTATACCCATCTTTCGATGATATTTTCAACGTTGCTTACGATGCTGACGAGCATGCAGACATTGATGATCAACCGGAGACGTCGGCCGTGACAAACGGCGCGGACGGCGCGGCAGAAAATGGAGACGCGCCAGCTACTCCAGCTGCGTCACGCGCGCACGCGCAAGAAGGACCGGCTGGTGCGCCTGAAGACAAGCCAGGCAGCGCCAGCGGCGCTCGACCTGGTGGCTCACATATGCGTGGAGGCACTGGACGAAGCCCATCAGGAGGCTGTCCACCTCAAAGCCCAGGTGGCTCATCAACCAGCCTGGGAAGCCCACGTGGTGCACATGAGCTGGCTGGTTCTCCTGTATGTGTAGGAGAAGGAACACCAATCTCAACTGGTTCATCTGGTGGACGTACACCCAGTCCAGGAGTGCTCCAATCGCCAGAAATCGGGAGTTTGGCAACTCTAGATGATGTTACTTCGTCTTCGACTGAACAGGAGAGAAGGGAATGTCGGCCGACACCAGTCCGTCTTCGGCCAGTGGTGGATTTATATCCAAAGGAAGCACTTCCAAAAGTAAATCCTGTGAAAATTAAAGAAAGAGGACGGCGTTGTCTACTTAGCGTCGAGGAACCGACGAAATTTGAAGACGCAAATACGGAGGAGTGTTGGCGTCGTGCTATGGATGAGGAGTTGGGATCGATCCGAAACAACAATACATGGGAACTCGTGGAACCACCCAACGACCATAAAATTATAGGGCTCAAGTGGGTGTACAAAGTCAAGAAAGATGCCGAAGGAAACTTGGTGAAGCATAAGGCAAGGCTCGTAGCCAAAGGATATGTGCAAGAGCAAGGTGTAGACTTCGAGGAAGTGTTCGCTCCTGTCACAAGGATGGAATCAGTGAGGCTAGTTATAGCTCTCGCGGCTCAAGAATCTTGGAGGCTACATCACATGGATGTTAAATCCGCTTTTTTAAATGGGGAGTTGAAAGAAGAAGTATATGTGAAGCAACCACCGGGTTACATCAAAAAGGGAGAGGAGCACAAGGTGTTGAAACTACACAAGGCATTGTACGGGCTATGCCAAGCTCCTCAGACGTGGAACATCAAGCTTGATCGTACACTAGTTTCTCTTGGTTTTGAGAAAAGTCCACTGGAGCATGCTATGTACAAGCGAGGTAAAGGCAAGGATCGTCTCCTAGTGGGCATCTATGTTGATTATCTCTTGATAACTGGAGCAGATGAGGAGGAGATTGCTAGATTCAAGTTACAAATGAAGGAGCTTTTCAGGATGAGTGATCTAGGGCTCTTGACTTACTATCTCGGGATCGAGGTACATTAAAAGCCGGAGGGAATCACACTATGCCAGGAGGCATATGCAAAGAAGATTCTTGAAAGCTGTAGCATGGAGGACTGCAATCCAAGTCATGTTCCAATGGAGCCTTGACTTAAACTTAGCAAGAGGAGCCAAGCACCCGCGGTTGATGCAACGGAGTATAGAAGTGTGGTCGGAAGCCTAAGGTATCTTGTGAATACACGACCGGACTTGGCCTATTCCGTTGGCGTAGTGAGTCGCTTCATGGAAGCACCCACGACAGAACATTGGGCAGCTGTGAAACAAATACTCAGGTACATCAAAGGGACAACTAACTTCGGTTGTGTCTATTTGAGAGAAAAGCGGAAGGAGATGGTGGAGCTACTTGGCTATAATAATAGCGACTTGGCAGGAGATATTGACGACCGTAAAAGTACCTCGGGCGTGGCGTATTTTTTGGGAAGAAGCATTGTGAGTTGGCTATCACAAAAGCAGAAGGTGGTTGCATTATCATCTTGTGAAGCGGAGTATATTGTAGCTGCAATCGCGGCGGGTCAAGGTGTATGGCTAGAAAGGCTACTCGGCGACCTCACTGACAAGGAACCGGAAGGAGTGGTGCTCTATGTTGATAACAAGTCCACGATTGCTCTATGTAAGAATCCAGTGCATCATGATAGAAGTAAGCACATTGATATAAGGTATCACTACATACGAGATTGCGTGGAAGAAGGCAAGATTGAAGTCAACTACATTTGCACCGACGATCAGCTTGCAGATATCCTGACCAAGTCTTTGGGACGACAGAAGTTCACGGAATGCGGGGAAGGATCGGCGTCTAAGCTGTGAAGTGAGGACATCGTGGTTGGAGGGGTGATTGTTGGAATCAACCACATAGTGTGACCAGTCCGGTACATACTTGGTACAGTCACCAAGTAGGATTTGTATTTGGACTAGGATTAGGACTAGTAGGACTAGCTTAGCTAATATATATACTGTTGTACCCCCGTATAATCAGACCAGATCGATCAAAGCGATAAAAATTAAAGGCTCGACACGGGCCTTTAGCCATCGCTCGCGTCTCCTGTGTCCTCGTGTGTTTGCTAGCTTTAGACTTGTACGTGCGTGTGCTCGTCTCCGTCGAAGCAGCCGGAAGCAATCGGCTGTAGCTTGTACTTCGCTGCATATTGTCGGAAAGTACTCGACAACAGCGTCGTCAAGGTCGGGTCTGTGCCAACAGCCGACTGCGTTCGTGACAAACATATAGTGGTCAACGATGGCGGCCGCCAGCGCGAGGTACGCGAGGGCACGGCGGAGGGTGGACCCGGCGGTGGCGGCCTGGGAGCAGCAGTGCCAGCGCCGCCGCGGCCACCTGAGCCGCAGGGCAGTACACCAGCGAGATGCAGTCGTCGTCGTCCAGGACGCGCTGCAGAGGAACACGAACTTGGCGCGTGATCGATCGATCCATCGGTCGGAATGTCCAGCTCCAGCATCCAAGGCAGGGGGTCATAGTTATTACCTGGCCGAACGGGACGTGGTAGTAGTAGTAGGCGACTGCGTAGGTCAAGGCGTAGACGGCGAAGAAGACGCAGGCGGTGAAGAGCGCCCAAATGCTGACCAGCCAGACAGCATCCGGGAACAGAGTCGGGCGAGAGGCCGTCGTCCCCTTCTTGGCCTATGCTATGCGAGGGACGTGCTGATGCAGAGGGTGGTGCTGGAGGGAGCCTGGAGTGGAGACGGATGGCTATGCTGCCAGTGTTGCTTTTAAAGAAGCCGATGCGATGCGATTCGAGCGAGGCAAAGCGACGCCGCGTGGGCACGCACGACGTGTCGAACCAGCTCAGAGGTGCGCGCACAATTTCCATGGCAGTAAAAAAGCTACTACTACAGCTTGCTAGCTCGTTTTAGCTGCACGGTCGTATATATCATCCAACTATCCGTTGCAAAAATAATAATTATTCAACTAAACGACTGATCCCTCATCCAACAATTTGATCAGCTAGAATTCTTTTTATTTTTTATTTCTATTTTTACGCTTGGATGTCGTTAGCCGGTATACTGTCAACTTTGCGTCAAATTTTTGACTGGTCATCGACTCATTTTTCTTACAAGCCCATTCAGGGGGCTTCAAAGGTCTACACAATTCAACTTGATCCTTTTCAAAAGAATGAAAACTTGATGACGATTGATTACATGCCTTCATTAAGGAATAAAGTGATGTGCATCATGTGCTATTCGACCTCCATAAGTTTTTATTAACGCATAAAGTGATGAGGCACCATGTGCTACCCAGTTATGTAAGTTTTCATTAAGGCATAAAGTGGTGAGACATCATGTGCTATCCAACCCTGCAAGTTTTCAAGGAAAGATCTCTCGAGTGAGCTCTCTCGCTTTCCACACTTTTCCTACTTTCTAGACAAAGACAACAAACCCGAACCATTTCAGTTGCTTTTCTTTCTTTTTCTTTACTTTATTAAGTATAAGAGACCGGCTAGCTCGTCTGCATGAATTAGCTTTCCTCTAAAAGCAACAATTGATGATGTTGTTGGACTATCCGAGCCTACATGGCCCACTAGTAGCGTTAAGAAAGTGTGACTGTATGTTACTTTTTAATTTGTTCTGAGCATATGAAAAACAGATCGATCAAAAGTCTGAAACTCTCAACACATGAAACATGTCGACATCCAGCAAGAAAACCAAAGGCTAGAAAATTAACCCCTCGCATATGATGTGAAGAAAAATAAATCGATGGAACCAAATTGACACAATGGTGGTCATACCAAACTGAAGTTACAAAGAACATGCATGTCTTAACAAAACACAAACAAGATGATCACTGTAAGTTAACTAATCAAAACCAAAAGGGGAATATCGAATATTTTCAGTTAGCTCGATCGCCTGTATGACATTTGCGCTGCATAATCCATGGTGCAACACATAGAAAATGCAGATGAAAATGATGAGCAGGACAAACCGAAGTACACAAAGATCCTGCAAATCAAACCATCACAAGATCATCTGCATTTCGATCATCTGTGGAAAGGATTAGCATAGATTATTCAAAAAAATACAAGAGCATCTCATCTGAACCCCTATGAACTTACCATATAATTATGTTACGTCGATTGAATGGTCAAGGACTCAAGGCTTAATATCTTTATTAGGTCCACCGGATCAAGGGCTAGCAATTTCTAATTGATGTAGGGATTTTTAGTATATTTCTCTATGTTTGACCTATATTGTGCTTTTAGTGAATATGCATTCGTATTTATCATATCATGGCTAGAATAAAATTCAAATCCGTTTATATATGTTTTAAATTTCATTTGAAAAATTACTAAAATAAACTGAGATAGTACTGAATAGATAATAAAATGATCTGAAATTTCACTAGAAATTTCATCATAACATGTATGTGAAACATTTTTCTGAAACTGTGAATTTTAGATAAGGTATCTAATTTTTGAAAAATCTTTATATTTGTGAAAATTTGAACATTTTTTTATATAAATGCACCCACCAACTATTAATTCAAATGTGTATAGAAAATCGAAAAATCATAGTAATCCAATCAGTTGTTGCTACACTAAACATCTGATTGTTGACATACAAGGGCAACATATAAATTGCGTCAAATTAGATAGTTGGGACATAAAAAAATAGATCCATGCGGCTGATGTATGCATGTGTAGTGTGTGCTTTTGTCATCTTGGTTGGTCTTTTCTTTGAGGGAAACAACAGGACACTGAAGAAGAGGTGATCTCTAGATTCTAGAGTAAAGTCATTGCACATCATACATGTGTGCATTGGCGGAGATAGGGGGTGCCAGCAGGGATCTGGCCCCCCCTAACATCATGTTGTAGCTACTAAACTACTGATGAACAGTGCAGCATCATATATGTTTTTTACTGCTAAACATCTATTTTTCTAAGCTTTGGCCCTCCCCAACCTATTTTAGTATCAATTGGCCTCTCTAGTCCAAAGTTTCTTCCTCCGCCACTGCATGTGTAATCTTTCAAGGAAAAAAGTATTTCGCTGAAGTGGTTCTCTGGTACTTAATCTGATCATCAATAGATGTCAAAAAAAGATCTTGTGGCGCAACTGACTGCAAACTTTCCAAAACCAATGAATAGCCTGAATGGTCTGATGTTCCCCCATCAATAATTTGTATGCTGCAGAGACTTTGAATTCCTTAGCTCCCTTAGGGAATTCCCCCACCAATAATTGGTAATGTGAGGATGCAGGATGTGTGCAATCAACTGAGTTCAAGAACTGTCATAGGTGCAGTTTGAGCCTAACGGTCCCTATTCCCCTACTTGAACATGTATGCTTTGTTGTCTGAAATTCAGAGCTTGAATGGTACGTGGAAGAATAAACATATGTGATTCTGCAAGCTCAACATGTACATAATGGCAATGGAACGGGAATATATAGCAGAACTAGCACTTGTGAACAATAGACAGAAGCAACTTTGATCTTTGTGCAGCAGAAAATGCATAGGAGGGCTGATGTGTACATCCCTGTAATCTGAATATTTTCCTGTGCACTTCCTTTCCTTGTCTGAAAACACATGCATGCATGTAAGCGAGCGAGATTATAGGCTAAAACCAGCGTATATTATGAAGTTGATCAATCATGTACACTGTGGTAACCACATACTAAACTGAAGTACACAAAGAAACAACAGCTCAGATCATCACAGGCTCGTCCAGTTCACATCTTAACATAACAGAAATAAAATGACCACTGCAATGCTACATGAAAGGCTCCATATATAGGTTGTTCGTCAATACTAATCGATATTGTATCTCGATCAGATCAGACGGCCACAATTAATCCAGGCTAATTATATATATGCTCCACTAGTATTAGTCGATGAAGTGCTAACGGATATCAATATCCACTTAACAACAGAGTAGAGTATGCTACTAGGCCCTTGATCAATCATCACCGCATAATTCCATGTATAGCTAGATAGAAGTACTCCTCATTAGTCAGTCATCAGTGCCTCCTCAGCTCAACTAATCGATCGGCTGCCTACGTTCTGCTCCTCGGTCCTCACTGTCACCTCAGTGCTCACCTCCCAGAAGCGCAGAAGGAGAGGGCCAGGAAGAGGAAACTGACGAGGTCGCCCGTCGGGAAGATGACGATGCCCACGACCCAGCCGATCCTGACAAGGATGTCGAGGGCGACGATGCATCCTTGCCCAGGGTCGGCGACGGGGGCGAAGAGCAACCGGAGGGCGCCGGCGACGAACATATAATGGCCGACGATGGCGACAGCGAGCGCGAGGCACGCGAGGGCACGGCGGTGGCGGGCTGGGAGCAGGTATACGCATGTCACCCATTTGATGCCTCATCCAACAATTTGGTCAGCTAGAATTCGTTATTTCTATTTTTACGCTTGGATGTCGTTAGCAGGTATACTGTCAACTTGCGTGAAATTTTTGACTGGTCATCAATTCATTTTTCCTACAAGCCCATTCACAAGCTTGTTTAGCTTTCTCAAGGTAGAGTGAGAAGGGGGCTTTCTACACAATTCAACTTGATCCTTGTTAAAAGAACGAAAACTTGATGACAATTGATTACATGCCTTCACTAAAGAATAAAGTGATGCGCATCATGTGATATTCAACCCCACAAGTTTTACTAAAGTATAAAGTGGTGAGGCACCATGTGCTACCCAATCATGTAAGTTTTTATTAAGACATAAAGTGGTGAGGCATCATGTGCTATCCAACCCTGCAAGTTTTCAAGGCATGCATGATCTCTCGAGTGAGCTCTCTCGCTTTCCACGCTTTTCCTACTTCCTTTTTTTTCGAAAAGGGGGATTCCCCGGCCTCTGCATCAAAAAGATGCATACGGCCAACTTATATAAATAGGAAAATAGGTTCAACAAAGGTCATACAGACTGAACGACATGAAAAAAAAGCTCACAGAGAGCACAACAAAGTAAGCAAACACGAGGCCACAACCGGCTGGCAAAAGAAAGATAGAAAAACTAATTGCCTATCTTATTACATGACCGCCATCCAAACCGGTTGAAAATAGCCCGAGCTACCATCTCCCACCGGATAGATCCAGTAACCAAACGCTCCCTGACTTTTCCTACTTCCTAGACAAAGACAACAAACCTGAACTATTTTTAGTTGCTTTTCTTTGTTTTTCTTCAGTTTATTAAGTAAGAGACTGACTAGCTCATCTGCAGGAATTAGCTTTCCTCTAAAAGCAACAATTGATGATATTGTTGGACTACTCGAGCCTACATGGCCAACTAGTTGCATTAAGAAAATGTGACTGTTATTGTTTAATTTGTTCTGAGCATATGAAAAACAGATCGATCAAAAGTCTGGAAATCTCAACACATGAAACATGTCGACATCCAGCAAGAAAATCAAGATCTAGAAAATTGACCCCTCGCATACGATGTGAACAAAAATAAATCCATGGAACCAAATTGACACAATGGTGGTCATACCAAACTGAAGTAACAGAGAACATGCATGTCTTAACAAAACACAAACAAGATGATCACTGTAAGTTAATGAATCAAAACCAAAAGGGGGATATTGAATATTTTCAGCTAGCTCGATCACCTATATGACATTTGCGCTGCATAATCCATGGTGCAACACATAGAAAATGCAGATGAAAATGATGAGCAGGACAAAACCGAAGTACACGAAGATTCTGCAAATCAAAACATCACAAGATCATCTGCATTTCGATCATCGGTGGAAAGGATTAGCATAGATTATTCCAAAAAAGAACAAGAGTATCTCATATGAACCCCTATGAACTTACCATATAATTATGTTACGTAGATTGAACGGTCAAGGCTTAATAGCTTTATTAGGTCCACCAGATCCAGGGCTAGCAATTTCTAATTAATGTAGGGATTTATAGTATATTTCTCTATGTTTGACCTGTATTGTGCTTTTTTGTGAAATCATGACCAGAATAAAATTCAAATTATTTTAAGTTTTAAATTTCATTTGAAAAATTACTCAAATAAATTGAGATAGTATTTGAATAAATAATAAAATGATCTGAAATTTCACTAGAAATTGCATCATAACATGTATGTGAAACATTTTTCTGAAACTGCGAATTTTAAATAAGATATCTAATTTTTGAAAAATCTTTAATTTTCTGAAAAAATGAATATTTTTTACATAAGTGCACCCACCAAACTTTTAATTTAAATGTGTATAGAAAATCACAGACTCATAGTAATCCAATCTGCTGTTGCTACACTAAACATCTGATTGTTGAGATACAAGGGCAACAAATAAATTGCGTCAAATTAGATAGTTGGGACATGAGAAATAGATCCATGCGGCTGATGTATGCATGTGTAGCGTGTGCTTTTGTCATCTTGGTTGGGTGGTAATGTGAGGATGCACGATGTGTGCAATCAACCGAGTTCAAGAATTGTCATAGGTGCAGTTTGAGCGTAACGGTCCCTATTCCCGTACTTGAACATGTGTGCTTTGTTGTCTGAAATTCAGAGCTTGAATGGTACGTGAAAGAATATACATGTGTGATTCTACAAGTCCAACATGCACGCAAACGCAATGGCACTGTAATAGCAGAAATGCATAGAGAAAAAGGGTTTCCCCCGCTTTATATATTATAAAGCACCACATCTAGCATACAACAGACATACAACAACAGAAAGAAAAGAGCAAAAACGATAAAGATACAAGACACTGGAAGAACCGCTAACTCGGCTAACCCGATCCTGCCTACGACACGACAAATACAGGGAAGTAACCCGCAGCCGGAGGAGGCCACGCACTGTCAACTCCACCAAGGCCCAAACAATGCTGATCCACCAGCCGTCTCTACCTCCGAAGACGTTGTCGGCAGGTAAAGCCGCTCACCCGAGCGGAAGGCCGGATCAACAGGACGCCATGGCGAGGACGCAAGCACGGCCGCCTCACCTCGCACCGCCACATCCCATACTTCATCGCCGCAGCAGCCCGGATCAATGTCGACCGAGAGCAGCCGAGCCGGAACACCACTGAGGAAGACATCCCTCCACTTGCGAAGCCTCGACCACCCATCCGCCGACCAAAGGTGGTGCCTTCAAGAAGGACCACGACGCCAGAGCGCCATCACCACCCAACCGAAGGGTTTGGGCTTTCGCCCAGGTCGCGGAGGAAGAGGGTGGGGGGAGGACCTAGATGCCGCCCCTAGAGGAGACGTCGGAGCGTCGCCGGCACCGTGGACGCAGCCGCAGACCGAGGGTTTCCCCCGGTCCAGCCCTCCAAACCCTCCATCCCCAACCAGCCGCGAGCACCCGGCGCACTGATGCCCGCCTCGCAGACCGGCGAGGCAAGAAGAGGCACAGGGGAGGGGGCCGCCGTCAGATCCGCTCCAAGGGGCCAACGGGGAGACCCCCAGAGCCAGCTCCGAGCCCGCCGCCCACGCGGCCAGGCATGGTGGCCTTCCACATCAGCACCGGCCACCCACCGCACGGGAGCCGGTGCGCCGCCCGTCAGTGGCCGCCGCCACAGATCCGGCGCCGCACGAACAGGAACCCCTGCCCGCGCACGCGCAAGGACCACCACCACAAAGCCCTTCACACGGCCGCCAAGCACCAGTCCCGCCGCCGCCGCCCTTTGCTCACGCTGCGCCACCACCGGTCCACGCCGGCCCGCGCCAGCCGGTGACAGAGCAGGGGAAGAGATGCCCCGCCGCCGCCGACGCAGACAGGACTTCGCCCGTCCGCGCGAGCCGGTGGCGGCGAGGGGGGAGGAGGGCGGGTGCTAGGGTTTCCCCTCCGCGGCGCTCGCGGGAGCGACCGGGAGGGGGAGAGGGGGGAAGGAATCTTTTTCCGTGCCCCCGACCGATCCTAAGACCAACAGCAGAAATACATAGGAGGGCTGATGTGTACATCCCTGTAATCTGTAACATTTTCCTGTGCATTTCCTTTCCTCGTCTGAAAAACACATGCATGCATGTAACCGAGCGAGATTACAGGCTAAAACCAGCATATATTATGAAGTTGATCAATCATCACAGCATAATTCCATAGCTAGATAGAACATAGAAGTACTACTCATTAGTCAGTCATCAGTGCCTCCTCAGCTCAACTAATCGATCGATCGGCTGCCTACGTTGTGCTCCTCGATCGGTCTTCAGTGCTCACCTCCCAGAAGCGCAGAAGGAGAGGGCCAGGAAGAGGAAACTGACGAGGTCGCCCGCCGGAAAGATGACGATGCCCACGACCCAGCCGACCCTGACAAGGATGTCGAGGGCGACCATGTATCCTTGCCCAGGGTCGGCGACGGGGGCGAAGAGCAACCGAAGGGCGCCGGCGACGAACATATAATGGCCGACGATGGCGACCGCGAGCGCGAGGCACGCGAGGGCACGGCGGTGGCGGCCTGGGAGCAGCAGCGCCAGCGCCGCCGCGGCCGCCTGAGCCGCAGGCAAGTACACCAGCGCGATGCAGTCGTCGCCGTCCGCGTCTGTCGGCTCGGCGCAGACGCACTGCAGACGAACACGGACTTGGATCGGTGGGAATGTCCGGCATCCAAGGGAAAGTACGTACGTAGACGTACGGGTCGGAGTTGTTACCTGGTCGAGTGCGTAGACGACTGCGTAGGAGATTGCGAAGGAGACAAGGAAGAAGCAGGCGGTGGAGAGCGCCCAAATGCTGACCAGCCGGACAGCATTCGGGAACGGAGTCGGAGGAGAGGCCGTCGCCTTCTTCGCCGCGGTGGAGTCCATGGTGGATCCAGCCCTTTTTTGCGGGGAGTCCATGGGTCCAAGCTTGGTAGCTAGGACAAGACACAAGAGCACACTATCAGTTCAATTGTCAGTCTCATGATTTCATTTCAACGGGAAAGAAGAAGATGAAGAAGAAGGAAAAGATTTCAGCGAGAAAATAAAGCACACAGGCTAGCTACCCAGTTCCAACGTTCGATCGAGACGGAGGAGTGGCTAGATCCGACGAGAGACAAAGTTAGCATGATGGCCGGAAACTCACCGTCGCTGCCTCCCTATGCTATGCGAGCGACGTGCTGATGCAGAGGGTCGTGTTGGTGTTGGAGCTTTTTAAAGAGGGAGCCGATCCAGGCGATTCCAGCGAGACACAGCGAAGCAAAGCGACGCCGCGTGGGCCCGCCCCAACACCCACGACGTGTCGAGCCTCACCTGCTGCACACACAATTTCTTCCTTTTAATTGCAGCTGGATGTAAAAAAAAGGAAATACGTGCATGAGCTCAACACACACACATGCTAGAATGGAAGACAAAATTCAGCTTGATCCTTCTTAAAAAAGAGGTTGTGGCGATGATGACATGCCTTCGCAAAGGTATAAAGTGACGAGGCATCATGTGTTGCCTAACCCTACAAGTTTCCCCAAGATAAAAGTGGTGAGGCATCATGTGCGATCCAACAACGCAAGTATCCTCTCTCTCTCTCTCTCTCCACACTTTTCTTAATTCCTAGACGAGGACAACAAACCCGAGCCATTTTCTGTTGCTTTTCCTTCTATTTTTTTGCTTTGACAAGTAAGAAACCAACTTGTCTACAGGAATTTGCTTTAGCTTTGGTCTAAAACCAACAATTGATCAGATGTTGTTGAACTAGGTGAGCCTTCATAGTCAGCTAGTTGCGTTAAAAAAGTGTGACAGTCATTGTTTAATTTTTTCTAAGCATATGAAAAACCGACCAATCAAAAGTTTCAAACTCTCGACACATGAATCATGTCAACATTCAACAAGAAAATCAGGAACCTAGCGAGTTAACCTCTCGCATATGATCCAAAGAAAAATAAAATGATGGAGCTAAATTGACACAGTGGTGACCATATACCAAACTGAAGTAACAAAGAACCTGCAGGTAGGGACGGAGCCAGGATTTGGTTATACGGGGCCCAAGCGAAATAGACAAAAAAATATCGCAAAAATAATGTTATACTCCCTCAGTTCTATAATGTAACATTTTTATGTTTGACCAAGTTTATGGCAAAATATATCAACATATCAATATTAAATAAAGAAAATATGAAAATATATTTCATGAACAATCTAATTATAATGATTTGGTCTTATAGGCATTGATATTTTTCCAAACAAACTTGGTCAATGTTAGTGACGTTTCATGTTTTTTTAGTAACTATGTTTCACGTTTTAATAAACTTGGTCACAGCGCGCACGCTTTGCCCCCCTCGCGTGCCCCTTTGGGCCGGCACATGAGCGGCAGCGGGGCGCCCCCTATTTCCTTTTTTTTTCTTTTCTTCCTATTTAAATAATTCGGGATTTTTAAATAGTTCAAAAATTCAAAAAATAGAATTTTCAAAAGTTTCGTGGAGCCAAAAAATGTCCCTGAATTCGAATAATGTTCATGAATTTGAAAAATGTTTATGATTTCAAAAAATGCTAGTTAATTTGGATATTGATGAACATTTTTAAATATTATAGAGAAATTTTTTTGAATATGATGAACATTTCCTGAGTTAGATAAACAATTGTTTCGAAAAAAACTGGATGAACAGATTTTGAATTCATTGAACAAAATTTTAATTTGATGAACAAATTTATAAATTGATGAACAAATTTCGAATTTCATGAACATTTTTTGAAAATGATGATTTATTTAATACGATCTACACATTTTGAATCTTGATGAACATTTTTTTAATTCCCGATGAACAAAAATGAATTCGATGAACAATTTTTCAGTTGATGAACTTTTTTTACGTAGATGAATAAATTTTCAATGCAATGAACAAACAAATGTTCGTGAATTTGAAAAAAAAATGTAAAACCGTGTGAAAACATGAGAAAAGAGAAAAGAAAATGGAAAAAAAAGAAAACAAATTAAAAAAGCAAAGAAGTAAAAAAATGAAAGGAAAAAAACTGTAA
The DNA here is from genome assembly GCF_018294505.1 of Triticum aestivum. Taxonomy (NCBI): domain Eukaryota; kingdom Viridiplantae; phylum Streptophyta; class Magnoliopsida; order Poales; family Poaceae; genus Triticum; species Triticum aestivum. The sequence goes on from NC_057807.1 coordinate 39,052,023, forward strand.
AATGAGCCGGCCCATACGAGATCCAGCGCGATAGGGGTGTACGCGTGCCCTTGCTCGGTGGTGTCCTACACACCGATTAGGAAGCGAGAGCAACTAACTAAAGAGCGCTCCTGATGAAGACGGAACCTCGATGGCGAGATCCAATCTGTTGTTGCGGCCCAATCGTTCACGACACTCCACCACCAGCAGTAGCAACCTCTCGCCCGCGCAAGCGATGTACATGAAGTAGAGAGTTTGAACCTTACTGCCTAGCACGGGAAAACCAATCTCGACGATGGTACTCACGCACAAAACAATTTCCATGAAGAGAAATCGCAACACAGAGATTTTCTAAAGCTTCCTCCAAAACTTAGGGATTTTTAGACAGCTTCCCCCAAAACTCGATATGGTATTTACCCTAAAAACACATCATAAAAATTGACCTCCTTTTACAATGACACACACCTAGGCTTTATAGAATAGCCAACTTAAAACACACGCATAATTAAAACCTTTCCAAAAGATACACGTACACATATTTCTTTTAATCTGGACTCTATCTAGATTTAGACTACTAATTAATCTAAGAACCGGCAAGCCTGGCGGGCCCCATCCAATGTCCTTCAAACATTTAAATATGGGAAACGTTTGGGGCCGGGGCACCGGCGGAACGATTCGGCCGGTCTCCCTCTTCCTCACGCAGCGCACGTACAGGAGGGCACCAGCGCCGTCAGGCACCACGCGTCGGCCAGGCGACCAGCGGGCTCCTTCGACCGCCGCCGCTAGAGAAGAGCACCTTGTCGTCCACGTGCGGCCGTTCCTCGCCGGATGTCGTTCGCGTGCGGCCGCCCCTCGCCAGATCTCGTTCGCATGCGGCCGCCCCTCGCCGGACTACTACCCCTCTGCCTCTCCCTGGAATCCGCCCCTCTGCCTCTCCCTGGAATCTGCCCCGGCCGCCCCTCGCCAGACCTTGCAGCGCTCGAGCCTCCCCAGCCATGGCAGACTACACCCCAAGGTGATTTTTTGTTAGAACCGGTTGTAGCAAATTCAATCGCCGGTGGTAGCAAAAATCTACTACTATTGCAGCAAAACGGTGTCATCATCATCGCGAGCAAACACTAGACATCGCACTTTTTTGTTACATGCTATAACCTGTATCACATTTTGCTACAACCAGCACACCACTCAGCTACAACCGGCGCCGAGTTTTGCTACATCGGATATACAGAAAGTTGCAAGCGTTCAATGCCATCGAGGAAAGCTACAACCGTCTACAGAAAATGCTACAACCTTCGATGAAAAAAGCTTCAACCGAATGAGAGATGAATTTTTCACCCAGGCGCTGCTCAAAACGAAAAAAGTTTCAATCGTTTACAGAAAAGCTTCCACCGTAGAGGGGAAAAGCTACAACAGTGTCAATTTTTTGCTACTACCGTCTGTGTGTTTTGCTACATCCATTCATGCGGCCATGGTACTTTTTTGCGACTGAGGTGCAACCGTTGTCTTCATTTGCTACGACTGACACGGGAAAATGCTACCACGGGGCATCTCAGGTTTTTGCTGGAACCAATCATCGGTGAGGCGGAGCTGCATCCATGGCACTCCGACGAGCAGCGGGGGCAGCGAGCGGTCGGGGCGAGCTGAGTCCCGGAGCGCGGGGCGGCCCCGACGGGCGGCCGGGGCGGCGAGCGGACTTGGATGAGTTGAATCGCGGAGCTGCATCCATGGCGCTCCGACGGGCGGCCGAGGCGGCGAGCGGTCAGCTCCAACCGGCGGCCGGGGCGGCGAGCGGGCAGGGCGAGCTGAGTGCCGGAGCGTGGGGCGGCCGGCGAAGACGGGCAGCGAGACGGGGTTCCTTTTCCCATCTGCGCTCGTGAGAGGAAGACGACGCCCTGGTTGGATAAGGATCCAACAGATCGGAACAGGCCGATCTGACGGGTAGGATTGGACCGGCCGAAGCGTCCAGCCGGTGCGCCGGCGCCTAGCATCGCCCTTTAAATATCCATGTGAGAAACTTCCTGATGACCATCTCTTCTGGTGGCCGTGATCGTTCAAAGAAGTACAAGCAAATCGTACGTTTCCTTCTAATTTGTTTCACCCGGCTAAAAACATAATCGTGCATGCATATTGGGATACATGCATCCCCAGCTATTACCGTGAGGTTTGGCTGCCTCGTTTGATCTCTGTCAAGTCTCTTGACGCATGGATGTTGAAACGTGGTACGGTTGGACTCCAACTTATTTGTCCCCGTACACCATGCAGCGTGCGTCACATGATCCAATGCTTCTATTCCTTTTTCAGATTTCTCATCACAACGTGGTGGAACGTACACATGATGGCTGCTTGGCATATATGTTTCATGCATGGACACATTATCAGAGGCGAGCGGAATAATATATGTCATGGTATTTAAATTACATGCGGTCATATCAAGCTTCCCCAAGGGTCACTTGGGGATGGGCTAACAGCGCTCTCAGCCGCCGCCACGTGTCACGCTCTGAGCGCTTTCTTCGGATTTTTTTTTCCGCGCATGTTTTCAGCTTTTTAGATGATCTTTTCCTGATATTTTTTGGCTTTTCGGTTTTTCAACTGTCTTTCTGAGCTTTTGGACCAAAAAAATTCGAAAAATAATTCTTTTACGAGAAAAATACGTTTTTTTCTCGCGAGAGCCACGTTTTGCTTCTATGAGAGGCATGGTTTTTCTTTCGCAAGAGGCACGGCCGTGCCTCTCAAAAACAAAAAAAATGCATTTTCTCTTCTTTTTTTCTTCCGTGAGGGGCATGGATTTTTTTTGAAGGTAACTAGGGATTTATTCAAAGTTCATCACATCCGGAATACAAGCAATTTCAGGAAGGATCCCTAGCCACACGTGGCGGCCCACCGGCAGAGACGCAGCTCCTTTTGCAACCGAATGGGCCTCGAAATTATTTACTCTACGTTCAAAACGAAAGAAAACTGAAGTAAAAAGGTTCATGCTAATGTGTATGTCCTGCAAAATCGGCGCATACACTGGTGATGCTTGTTGCTTTATGTTGGAGATCACTTCTAAGCAATCTGATGCGATTACCAGCTCCTGCAAATTCAAGTCGCGGGCAAGGGCAAGGGCCTCACTGCACGCGTGAGCCTCCAAGCTCGCCGGGTCGATCAAGCCCTCAAAAACTAATGCTGATGCTCCAAGAAACTTCCCTGCTTTATCTCTGCAAACCACGGCAGCCGCTCCCTTCTCGCCCAGCGTTGATATGGCGCCATCACAATTCATCTTCACAGCTTCTCCATCTGGCGGAAGCCATGCACGTGCTTTCGGTGCCGCATGCATCGAAGACGAACACGGCTGTTGAGCTTCCACGATATTCAGCTCCTCCAAAAAACGCCTGATAAAGCTCATGGTCGACAGTGGGCTTTGAAACTCTTCCTTATGGATTGCTTTCCGACGAGCCCACCAAATCGCCCACATTGTCACTAGAACACGCGTTAAGTCCTGCTGGCTTGTTGTTTCAAACAACCAGAACAGCCACTGCCGTGCGTCGGGATTCTGGTTATTACATGTTCCAAAAGCTCATCATCACCCAAGGCCCATACACATCTAGCCATGCGGCAGCTGAGCAGGGAGTGGCGCTAGGTATCCTCCTCGGCTCCACAAATCAAGCACGCCGGTGTATCTGCCATGTTCCTCTCATGTCGAACAAGCTCCGTAGGGATCGACGTGTGGGCTAACCTCCATACGAACACCCTGATCTTGGAAGGGACCCGCACCTTCCAGAGCTACGACCATGAACTCTTGTCTGCTGCAATATTTGAGTGCCCCGGTCGGTGGTCGAGCCAGTCCTCCCTCTGAGTTTTGACTGCGGATATCACACGATAAGCCGATCGAACCGAGAAGACTCCCCTCTTGTCATAGTGCCAGGCCCAAAAATCTTCCTGAATCCGAGTGCTCAATGGTATGTTCATAATCACTTCAACATCGGGAGCAATAAAATGTTCCATGATCACATGCTTGTTCCATGACCTGGTGGTGGGGTCGATCAGATCCGAAACTAGACTTGGCGGATTGGCCGACCGTGCACAAATCGGTCGAAGTTTGTAGTCTCTCGGGAGCGAGTTGTCTTGCCATATATTTGTTTGTGTTCCTGATCCAGTTCGCTTGATGAGCCCTTGTGCTAGCACATCCCTCCCTTCTAATATGGAGCGCCAGACCTGGGACGGACCTGCACCCAAAACAGCATCCAGAAGATGACAATCTGGGAAGTACCTGGCTTTTAGGACGCGAGCACTTAGTGAAGCCGGGTCCTGCAGAAACCTCCACGCTTGGCGTGCAAGTAATGCTAAGTTGAACAACTCCAAATCCCTGAAGCCCAACCCTCCCATGAACTTGGGTTTGGACATAGTATTCCATGAAACCCAGGCAGTTTTCCGCTGGCCATTCTTACTCCCCCACCAGAACTTCCTGATGATGCCATTGATATGCTCACACAAGCCCCTCGGCAATTTAAAGCATGACATAGAATACGTTGGAATGGACTGGGCCACGGACTTAATCAGTACTTCCTTCCCCCCAGCCGATAAGCATTTCTCCATCCACCCTTGCACCTTCTTCCAAATTCTATCTTTCAAGTATTTAAACGACCCTTCTTTTGCTCTCCCCACATCCGATGGCAAGCCTAAATATTTCTCTGTCAATGATTCATTGTGAACATATAGAATGTTCTTGATGGAATTACGAGCAGCATCTGGTACTCCTTTACTAAAGAAAATGGATGACTTATCCATGTTTACCCTCTGACTCGAGGCATTGCAATAGGTCCTTAGTAACTCCTCAATCCGAGTTGCGCTCACATCAGTCGCTTCAAAGAAAAGCAAACTGTCATCTGCAAATAGCAGATGATTAACTTCAGGTGCATTCGGCGCGACTGTGATTCCACGTACTCCTGCGCCGGCTTTCAACAAACATGACAGCCCCTCTGCTGCTAGCAGGAACAAATATGGTGAGCTAGGATCACCCTGACGCAAACCTCGAGAGGGCTTAAACCCATCCAGACTCCTTCCATTAAATAGAACTGAAAAGGAGACCGATGTCACACATCTCATGACCGTATCAGTGAAACGGGAACTAAAGCCCATCTTTATCATCACAGCTCGCAAGTAAGGCCACTCCAAGCGATCATACGCTTTCATCATATCCAACTTTAAAGCACAGTATCTGTTTCCCTTTACCCTCCTAGTTTTCATATAATGTAAACATTCATAGGCTGTGATGAAGTTATCTGTGATAAGACGACCAGGGACAAAAGCTGACTGCTCTTCGGAAATGATCTCAGGGAGGATTACTTTCAGCCTGTTTGCTAAGACCTTCGAAGCGATCTTGTAGATCACATTGCAAAGACTTATCGGCCGAAATTGTCCTAAAACTTTTGGACTTGCTATCTTAGGGATTAAAACGATGAACGTATTATTGATATCCTCCGGTGAGTCCACACCATCAAGCACTCTAATGATCATCCTTGTTACTTCATCACCACATAAGTCCCAATGTTTCTGAAAAAAATGTGCCGGAAAACCGTCCGGCCCTGGTGCTTTAGTTGGAAACATTTGAAACAGAGCTTCCTTGACCTCTTCCTTGCTATATGTTGCATTCAGGCGGGCATTCATATTGCCATCCACCCTCACCGGTATGTGCGATAACACCTCTTCCATACCTATTGTTCCTTCTGACGTGTACAGATTTGAGTAAAAGGTCGTGGCTATGTCCGCGAGTTCGACCGGATCAGTGCACGTAGTTCCGTCATTATGGTCCAACTGGGTTATACTGTTTTTGGGCCACCGAGCAGTAGCCTTCCTCTGGAAAAATTTGGTATTACTATCACCCTCGGACAACCATGAAATACGCGACCGCTGTCTGGCCATGATTTCCTCTCTGTACGCCAATTCCACCATTCGATCCTCGACCCTACGTTCCTCGTCGCTGGGTCCCGTTCGCAACGGATCTGCACGCATCATTGCCAGTTGCCGGCGTAGCAGCCGTATCTCCTGACGGACCGATCCAAAGGTGATCCGTCCCCACCTGGATAAAGAGGCGGCCACTGCCTAAAGCTTGTTAGACAATTCAGTCACCGAAGAGGCTGGGTCATCACTTCTCCATGCATCTTCAACAATACCTTTAAAACGGCTATCTCTTTCCCAAACACATTCATAACGAAACGGTTTCTTCAATGCGATGCGCTGATTTCCCGCTTCCATCTCATTCAGAAGAAGAATTGGACTGTGATCACTCTTAACTGTTGTAAGATGCTCCACTCTCGCAAACGGGAAGATATGCGACCAACTTGCAGGGGCTAAAGCCCGGTCCAAACGGACTCTACAAAAATCACCTCCCCTAACTCGTTTCTCAAAAGTCCAATCTAGCCCACAGTATCCCAAGTCAGCCAATTCACATACATCCACCGCTTCTCTGAAGCCATCCATTTGTGTGCTATCATGAGGATTAGGGCCCATTTGCTCCTCCTGTCGGAGAATCTCGTTGAAATTGCCTATACAAAGCCAGGGTAACGTACTCTCCCCCCTCAGCCTCTTCATAGTGTCCCATGTTTTATATCTCAAGTTCCTGTTGGCCTAACCAGAGAAACATGTGAGGCGCCATTGCTCAGACCCTGGTTCAGAAACCCACGAGTCTATATGATACGGCGAGAAATTTTTTATTGTCAAGTTCACATCTGCCTTCCAAAAAATACAAAGCCCACCACTACGTCCACTGCTAGGAACTGCAAAACTGTTTTGAAAACCTAAAGAAGCCGCCAAACCTTCCACTCGATTTTTTGCAATTTGAGTCTCCACAATGCAAAGAACCGATGGCGCACTAGCCCCCACGAGATCGCGGAGCTCATGGACTGTCGCAGGGTCGCCAATCCCACGACAGTTCCAGCATAGAGTCCTCATTGGGCTCGGCGGCTCTCCTCAAGGGAGGTCTCGCCTCCATTGCTTGTAGCTTGATCATCTCCTCGTCAACTTGTTGTTTCCTCCTCTTCACCAGCGGGTCCTTCTCTGGTGTGGATGCTGTAGCCTTGCTTGAGCTCGGGGTAGCACCTTCAAGTAATCTGACTGTCCCCGCAACCTTGCCAGCAAGGTTTGAAACTGGCTATCCCCCCATTGTAAGAGAACCATCTGTGTTCACCAATCTTTTGCGAGCTCCCTTCTCTCCCCGCTCATTGCTACCGCTAATGATTTCTATATCCATGCGATGTGGAGCTGGTGAGTTAGTTTCCACTGCATCTTCCCTACAACTGCCACCCGCAGATCTCCCCCAACCTCCCCCCCCCCCCCCCGATCCTCTCTGCCTGACTCCCTACCCCTTCCTCTCGCTCCACCGTCGCCTCTCCCCCTGGTACCATAGGTTTGGGCCGCTGGCATCTCCGGTTCCCACAGCAACCACTCCCCCATTCAAAAAATCTGGGATCGTGCACCCCATCCCCACATTCTTCAGCGAGATGCCCCATAAGACCACACGCAAAGCAAAAAATCCGGCAGTTTTTCATACCGGACACTGTATTTCTTCCGTTCCTTCAAGGTTATGTGAACAAAACGAACAAGTGGAGTATTCACGTCAACAAAAACCCTCGCCCGCAGGGTACTGGCAGGATTGATGCGTCCCTCGTTGACGACCACATTGAAGGGAGGATCGCCAACCTTCGCCGCCACTTTTTCAGCAAGCTCCCGCTTCCTTGTCAGACCATCTGGCAGTCCATTGATCCGAGCCCAAACTGGTAACATGTTGAGTTTATAATCAATGACATCCGAGAAGCCGTCATATTCCTGAAGAACCACCGGGGCTCTACGAAACAGCCACGGGCCTCCCTCCATGATCTTCCTCCAGTCACCAAGGCAGTGACACTGGACCACAAATAGGTTAGGCCCTTTGATATTGAACGTGACCCCCTGTGCTGCAGTCCAAGCATTGCGCATCTGGGACAATAGCGCTGCATGACTAAAAAGCTTGGTGGTATGAACCCTAAACAGAGCAAGCCAGCGAACGTCCTTAACCAGATCATCCACCTCTGCCGAGAAATCGAGATCCTCTTCCTCCTTCCCGTGCAGCCTCATCCCTGCAAACTGGTTCTCCAGATCCGGATCAGCATCGACATCCTCCCCGAAATCTTCCTCCTCATCTGTCGAGTCCCCCCATCTACGCGCTCTTCCTGCCCTCCTGCCTATATCCTCCTCTACTTCCGCCGCCCGAACCCCCTCGCCTTCCTCATGTCCCCTCGCCCCACCTAGCGCCGTCACCAGATCTGCCGCCGCCGCCCGATCTACCCCCTGATTCTCCACCTCCTTCGCTTCTGATTCAGCCATGCACACACGTAAACCTGCTCAGCCGTAGTGGATCTCGCTGTCTATTGGAAGGATCCGGCAGAACGACGAGAATTTGCGTGGACTCTGACGAGATCGCCAGAGGATGGGTAAAACCCTAGGTAAACCCTAGGGGAAGTGCTATGTTAGGGGCATGGATTTGCTTCCGCGAGACGCACGGCCGTGCCTTTTGGAAACGGAAAAAAGCATGTTTTCACTTTTTCTTCACAAGAGGCATGGTTTTGCTTCCGCGAGAGGCATGGTTTTGTTTCCACAAGATGCACGGCCGTGCATCTCGGAAAACGAAAAAAATAGGTGTTTTTTCCTTTCATGAGAGGCACGATTTTGCTTCGGCAAGAGGCATGGTTTTGTTTCAGCGAAATTCACGGCCGTGCCTCTCGAAAACGAAATAAAACGTGTTTTCTCTTTCTTTTTCTTCCACCGTGCCTCTCGAAAACGGCTTCTGGAAAGGTAAAAAAGTGCTCCCCGTCCGGTTCTTTTCGTGGAAAAAAAGTTGGTCAGAACTTATCAACATGGGATCTACTTTTTGAAGATCTCGACGTGAGGAATCCAACGTGAGAACGCCTTGAGATTTGAACGCACAATTTAAGAGATAAATCATTTTGAATAAACATATCTACGAAAAAGGGAAAAGACTCAGGTTGCGACACACTGGCACACATGCAATGCGCCACTTGTCGTGATCTGGGAGACAGAAGTGTTCTTTGAAAGGAGTACTTCTCAATTAGTGATTTCGATAGGAAGCGCTCAACTTCACGAGACTAGAGCGGAGGCCACTTTGCCAATCTGACCACTAGTGGGCTTCTAGATGGGTTTATTTCTCTAAGATACTCAAACAAAGATAGGGGGCGACTGTGTGTGTACGTACGACTGTATCCCCTAGTCACGTATACCTACCGTATGTTCCCCCTCCCCCCCTCCCCTCACCATGGCTCCGCCACTGGCTGCTGGTCTTGTATGTGTGAACAGAACACAAACAAGATGATCATCATAGGTTAATCAGTCAAAACCAAAAGGGGAATAACAAATATTTTCGGTTAGCCTGATCACCTATATGAAAATTGCGCTACATAATCCGTGGTGCAACTCATAGAAAATGCAGATGAGCAGAACAAACCGAAGTACACAGAGATCTTGCAAATCAAACCATCACAAGATCATCTGCAATTCGATCATCTGGGGAAAAGATCATCATAGATTATTAAAAAAAACAAGATCATCTCATCTGAACCCGTGTGAACTTACCATATAGTTATGTTACGTAGATTGAAGGGTCCTGGATTGATAGCTTTAATAGATCCACCGGATCGAGGGCTGGCATTTTCTAATCAATATAGGAACTTTTAGTATATATTTCTCTATGTTTGACCCATATTATGCTTTTAGTGAAATGAATTCAAATTTATCAAATCATGACCAGAGTAAAATTCGAATTAATTTAAATTTTAAATTTCATTTGAAACTTTTCTGGAATAATTTGAGATGTTACTGAATAAAGAATAAAATGATCTGAAATTTCACTCGAAATTGCATCATAACATGTATGTGAAACATTTCTCTGAAATTGTGAATTTTTTAAATGAGTTATCTATTTTTAAAAAATCTTTAATTTTGTGAATGTTGAACATTTTTCGTATAAACGCACCCATCAAACTTTTAATTCAAATGTGTACATAAGATGGCAAATTCATAGTAATACAATCTGCTGTTGCTGCACTAAACATATGATTGCTGAGATAGAAGGGCAACAGATAAATTGTCAAAAATAGATTTTTCCAACCGGGCTCACAACCCCTTTCCATTAATTTTGCAATCAATGGAAATACATCAGTCTGTATCCAAGTTCAACAACTAACTCAAACCAGATAAACCTTGCGTGAAATGAGACTGAAAAGGGGGGAGCGAGTTGGCGCATCATCAGGAAACCCACCGCATGATGATCCTGGAACGGACCACCAGCCATGGGGCGAAAACCTGATGACACTTACAAGCCACTGCTCAAAAGAACAAAGTACCGAACGACCCAGGATGAAACAACTAGCAGACTCCAACGACTAAGCGAACCACAGCCACAATACAAAATACCAGCGGGCATCAAACCCCAGTGGGAAGCGAAGATATTTTTAAAATACCAGGCACTGATCGCACCTAACCAATTTGCACACCATCTCTGTCTCTCAAGAGCAATCCAAATCCCCCAGCATATCGCAGCAATTATCATCATATAGATATGCTTCCCACCCGGAAAGAATTTATAAAGCCAAGACAAACTTTGCCAAAGGGAACGAGGGCAGCAAGATGCCCCTGCCGTCATGCCCAGCGTCCCCCAAACTGAACGAGCGAGCGAGCATGAAAAAAACAAGTGGTTTGCCGTTTCAACATTAGTACAGAAGGAGCAAATGGGATTTCCAGGCCAATTCCTGGCACGCATGTTATCACGGGTAAGGATGGCATTTTGAAACAATTGCCAAAGGAAGATCTTAATCTTTAGTGGGATAGGTGCTTTCCACACCATTTTATAGTTGGGACCTGATAGGTTTCTCTCCAGCCACTCGTATAAGGATTTAGTAGTAAATTTTCCTTTACCACCAAGGGTCCATGAAATCGTATCTGGGGATTCATTCAACGTCAGCTTTTTAGCTTCCATGACCATCCAAGCCCATTGATCGCCCAACGCGCCAACCAATCTGCGTCTGAAACCAATCTCATAGTTACTTGCAGCCCAGGATGCAACAGTGCAATCCTGATCCTGGCAAACACTGAACAAGTCAGAAAAATGATCTTTCATCACAATGTTTTCGACCCACGGGTCATACCAGACCCTAGTAAGGTTCCCGCTCTCGGTATTAACTTTTCTACCAGCCATATATGAATCCTTGACTTTCATAATGGCTTTCCAGCAGGGGGAGTCCGAAAAGCGACTCCGAATGTTAGCTACTGTTTTGTTCCTGAAATATCTAGCTCGCACAATACGTTGCCACAAACCATCACTCGTTTCTAGTTTCCACCACCACTTAACGAGTAAGGCAATATTTTGTTTATGAAGATCTTTAATCCCTAAACCCCCAATTCTCCTGGATCTGCAAACTCTCGTCCACTTAACCATATGATAGCCATGTTTCTTATTTTTTCTCCTCCAAAAGAAACGTCTGCGATATTTATCCAGTTTCTCAATAAAAGTTTTATTGAAGAGGAACATCGACATGAGGAAGGAGGGGATCCCATCCAAACTGGATTCTAACAAAGTCAGTCTGGCTCCAGATGATGCCGCATAAGCCACCCAGGCATCGAGTTTTTTGATCATTTTACCATCAAGGAAGTCCAGATCAACATTCCTGAGAGTAGAATAGGTAACAGGGACCCCCGGATATTTCATAGGGAGAGTCCCCACTTGGCATCCAAACATGTTCGCATAAACCAAGTCAATATCATTATCTCCCCTAATACTAAAAATTTCGCTCTTCTCAAAGTTGATCTTAAGTCCTGACATAAGCTCGAAGAGATACAGCAAGAGTTTGATGTTGATAGCTTTTTCAACATCATGCTCAAAGCACAACACCGTATCATCAGCATATTGTAGGATGCCCACCCCATCCTCAATAAGATCAGCAGCTAAACCTTTGACAAGGCCATTCTTCTGAGCTGCCAGCACCATTTTAGTCAGGCAATCAACCGCAAGATTGAACAGGAAGGGGGAGTGAGGATCCCCCTGTCTCACTCCCTTAGCACTTTGAATATAAGACCCCACCTCATCATTGATCTTAACACTAACCATGCCATTTTTTAGAATCTGAGAGACCCAGCCACACCACTTAGGATTAAACCCACGTTTCTTATGACAGTCAAGCAAAAAATCCCAGTTGACTTTGTCATAGGCCTTCTCGAAATCGAGCTTAAGAACCACTCCAACTTGTTTTTTGACATGAGTGTAATGCATAATCTCATGCAAAGAAAGGATACCATCCACAATATGTCTCCCTTTAATGAAGGCATTCTGCTGAATACTGAACAGCTTATGGGCATATCTGCTAGCCCTAATGTCCATGACTTTGGTGAGAAGTTTATATGGGCAGCGCAGCAGACAAATGGGCCTATACTGCTGGATTCTACTAGCATTGCTCGACTTAGGCAGCAAAGTTATGATGCCATAGTTAAGTCGTTGCACATCTAACTTGTCAGCGTGAAACCACTCAAATAAGCAGAAAAGATCCTGAGCTACAACACCCCAGCATGTTGATAGAATTCCACAGGAATATCATCTGGTCCGGGGGCACGGTTAGATTTCATCTCAAATAGAGCATGTTTAATCTCCTCCAAAGAAAAAGGTCGAGTCAAGTCCTCGTTCTCATCCGGGGAAATCATCTTGTCCTGAGACCATAAAGTTGCATCGATCTGGCAAATATTACCAGGAGCTGGTCCAAATAGGGCTTTGTAATACTCAGTGGCATGTGCAAGTAGGTTTTTGGTCCCTTCCACAATAGTGGACCCGCATTCCAGGGAAACCATGGAGTTTTTCCTACGACGACCATTAGCCACTTTATGGAAAAAGTCAGTGTTATTGTCTCCTTTCAAAAGCCACCTCTCATTAGAAAACTGGTGCCAATGGAGCTCTTCCTCAACATACATTTTGTTGAGCTCCACTAAAATATCCAACTTCCTTTTGTGTGCATCCCCACACAAACCATCATCCTCCTCCATCTTTTCGAGCTCCTGAAGTTCGAGCTTGATAATTCTTTTTCTGATCTTATTGTGCCCAAACAGATTGGACCCCCAACCTTTAAAAAAATTCTTAATCCTTTTCAGTTTAATGTTTAAGGTGTCAATAGGGTTTAAAGTGTAGACCGGCCTAGACCAGATTTCAGTAACCAAAGGAAGGAAATATGGGTTCTTGAGCCAGGCATTATCAAACCTAAAGCACTTGTTGCCTGGTGCTCTGGATGGGGCTCTCCCACCATCCAGCACCAAAGGATTGTGGTCAGAATTGTCCTTGACCAACATATGAACAGTAGCAAGAGGATATAAATCCTCCCAATCAGGTGACATAAGGACCCTATCAAGCTTTTCCAACATAGGGTTATCTTGTTTGTTGGACCAAGTGTAACGACCACCAGCCATATGAATCTCCCTCAACCCAAGTAAGTGAATAACAGAGTTAAACACATCTGAAAGGTGGGACAAGGACGTTTTTTTTGTTTTTCTCTCCACTATGCCGAATGATATTAAAATCACCTCCAACCAAATATGGCATGCTAACCCTGTGACACATAGCCGACAGTTCAGCAATGAATTCAGGTTTCTGATCATCATGCGCAGCTCCATACACAGTCATCAAGGACCAGTTACAGTTTTTGTTCTTATCGAACAAGTTCAACAGCAGGATGAATTTACCACACATGGTTGTAATGATATCAAAGTTTTCCTTCTTGATACCACAGAGAATACCTCCGGATTTCCCCCTCGAAGGAGCCCATTCCCAACAAAATCTATAGTTGGGGTCAATTTTTCTGAAAAAGGCAGAGTCATAGGATTCTTTCATAGTCTCCTGAAGCCCAATAAAGTCAAGATTATTGGCATTAATCATGTCAATACTGCAGGTAGACATACCTTTTTTACCCACACCCCTACAATTCCAAAAAACACCTTCCATTTATATCGATCGGGTTTATCCCTCACTCTGGTAGGTCTGCCAGGATCCATGGCAGCCCTACCCACCTCTTCTTTTGCTGACTTCTAGTCATGGGTCTGCTGGACTTATTAGGAGAAAACGCCACCACCATTTTTCTGTGTGGATTTTTCTTTTTCCTATTTTTAGATTGAACCAGGGTAAAAGGTTCTTCGACCTCCACATTATCATCGTCCCAATTTAAGGAGAGGGGCACATCATTTCCCAACCCATCGTTGATGGTAATATTCTGGGGATTAGAATTTAAATTCTTTTCTTGCAACATATTTCTAGAAAGCTCTAATTCACGCAAGATATCAATAGTATCAAAGTCATCATCAGGGATTTGCACTCCCATCAGGGACGCACGCAATATAATAGCAGTATCAGACAAAGCAGAAAACTGATTTTTTTGAATTGGGCATTTTCGTACCTTCCAAGTTGCGCTTCCTCATCCTGTTGGCAGCCACTTCACCCACATTCTCCAGCTTCTGCTTCTGTCTGCGTGTAGCATCCTCCTCCCGAGCCATACTGTCATGAATCGGCGATCCAGATGGATAGTCAACTGTATAAGGACTACAGTTCTCTCCTCCTTCCACGGAACCCTCCTCTAGGGGCACAATATGAGGCAAGGATGGCCACACCACATAGTCTGACAGGGGAGGAAATGTGTTTCCATAAGCATTCACATCATGATAAGTAAACAGAGGTGAGGGTGGAACGTGAGTAATTATCCCCCAAGCACCTTTATGCATATTGATCTCATTACAAGGAGATGCAGTCAGCTCATCCACATCCAGATCACCAGAGAGAGAGCCACAGTGAGATAGTTTTTCATCTGCATGTTCTCTCACCATAGTCTCAATCAGTAGTTCTGTATTGTTGCCCTCCTCACTTTCCTCCTCTTCTTCACTTTCAACTACCACCGGCAGCCTCTGCATGCCCTTATCATAATTCTGGGAGGAGAAGTTACCAATCACAGAGGCACTCGTTTCCCCCTGACCCATAGAAGAAGCAGGATATGAATCCATCCTAGCTTTCTTGGGGAAAGACGGAGATGTACTACTGTCAACAGCAGTGGAGGATTGGCCTTTCTCAGCACCCATAGTCACAGCTCTCTCAACCTCAAAGAAAAAATCATAATATTGCTCCCCCAGCATCCCTTCCGCTGAGGGTGGAATTTTCTCAACTTCTCTACACCCAAGAAGGATTCTAGCATATTCAGGTTTATGAATCATGGACTCATCCACCTCCAACGTAACCCCAACCAGAGCCCCAGCATGGGCTATATGTTCAATGCATCTTTTTTCTATAGGAATATTACGAACCCTAACCCAGGCTTTTTCCATGATACCTTTGGCTCCAATCGAAGCAGTCCAAGGAGTAATACAGACAACAATGGCCCCTTCTCTCAAGGGCAAGCATTTCCCATAACAGCATGCTCTCTCAACTTCACTGGCATTAGGGAATCGCATCACATACTTATCAGGACCAATAGAGCGGGCCGTGTAGCGCCATTTCTTTTTGCCAGGTTTCTTAGCGAAGATGGCATTGAATTCCTGCTCAATGTCCTTCACAGTAGCTTCCCCCTCGACAATAGTGATGACCACGTTGTTAGTTTTTTCAACGCTCTGCTTGGAAGCACACAAATCAGGTATATAGAAGAACCCCTGACCAGGAGACTGGAAACCACACATGAATGGAATGCATTCCCAAGGCCTCAAGACCTGGCATAACTGAGCCATATGGCCTAATTTGTTGCATCTCTCACAACGGATAGTAGGGCAGCAAGGAGCGAAATGACCTGGGAGGGAGCTGTTGATGCAGATCTCTGTGTTGCCTTTAGTCGCCGTTTGCCCAGATGCTGGAGGCGGAGGCGGCTCCTTGCCTCCCGCCGTCTTCTCCTTGGCTGCGCCGCTCATGGCACGCGCAACAGCTTCCCATCTGTACGCAACTTCCCCGCCAGCAGATCTCGAGTCGCCCGACGACGCCGGTGGTAGATCTGGCCGCTGCCAGACCATGTGACGGGTCTAGTTTGGTAGCGGCGCCCTGCGCCCTCCGCCAAATCCCCCCTGCGCCATGTTGTCGCGCCAGCCTCCAGATCTCCCCCCGCCACGGTCTCCCATCGCAGCCCGCGCCGCACCCCCAACCTCTCCGCCGCAGCAACCTGGGCGAAGGAGCGGTCGTCGCCGCCGGCTTTGCCTCGCCACCAGCCGTAGGAATCAGGAGTGGAAGGATTTGGGGAGCAAACCCTAGAACGCTCCCATAGGTGGATGAAGATAGGAGCGAGATGAGCGTCGCGTGTAGTGGTGGTAGGTGGGGAAAGTGAAGCGGCTCCCTGTGCCTCCCCCGCTCTAGTAGGCACCTCCCCCGGCTCGGTGGTGGGTCCCGAATGGTGGTCAGGCGGCCATGGAGATGCGCCCACGCGTCTGTCCGCCATTAGCGGGCGGTTGGTGTGACTGGGGGCCGCCCCGTCCTGACCCGCCTCGCCTGCCTGGTGGCCCGCGCACCTCCCGTGCACCGCACCACTAGACGTGCCATGCGCAGCACCCGCTGGAATCGAGCACGTCGCCGGCAGACGGTCCCGGATCTTCACGAAGTGGCACGGCAGTGAGATGACGCCATCAATGTCAATATGTTCCCCTGCACGCAGAAATCGCG
Source organism: Triticum aestivum (assembly GCF_018294505.1). NCBI lineage: Eukaryota > Viridiplantae > Streptophyta > Magnoliopsida > Poales > Poaceae > Triticum > Triticum aestivum. The sequence goes on from NC_057807.1 coordinate 39,068,683, forward strand.
CATCCACCGTGACGCCGTGCTCGTCTATCAGGACGAGACGGAGCGCATCGCGTCGGAGAGCAAGCACGCCGTCACGAAACGTGAGCGAGCGCATCTGTAGATCGGCGGCGTAAGATACGCGCCATCCCTCCTCAGGCGCGTCGCCATGTGTGGAGCGAGCGAGCGAGCGCGTCGTCAAAAATAGATAGTTGGGAAATGGAAAATGAATAGATCCATGCATGATGATGTGTGCATGTGTAGCGTGTGCTAGCGTGTTCTTTTGTCATCTTGGTTGGTTGGTAATGTGAGGGGACGAGGATCCCCTGCCGTGCGGGAGGGTGCCGTTCCGTCGCTGACTCATGGGCCCGACTAAAACTTGACCCACCTGACAGTGGCCTAACGGCAGGCGCCGTACGTGAGAGGAGCTCCCTCCAATGTGAGGATCCAGGATATGCATGTGTAGTGGACGATGATGGCGAGCGCGAGCGCGAGCGCGATCGAGGTACGCGAGGGCACGGCGGATGCAGAGGTGGCGGCCTGGGAGCAGCAGCGCCAGCGCGGCCGCGGCCGCCTGAGACGCAGCGCAGGGCAGCATCCCGGTAATGTCCGTCGGCTGGACGCACTGCATGAACATGATGGATCAATCGGTCGGAATGCCAAGCATCTATTAATACGTAACGTAGACGGATGGTAGTTAGTTATTACCATGTCGCAGGGGACGTGGTGGAAGGCGAGGGCGCAGGAGGCGAGGAAGGCGCAAGCGGTGAGGAAAGCCCAAGCGCTGACCAGCCGGACAGCATCCGGGACCGGGATCTTCTTCTTCTTCTTGGCCATGGTCTCGCCGTCCATGGTGGATCCAAGCTAGCTAGCTAGCTAGGACAAGAGCACAAGATCAGTTCATTTATTTTTTGCGGGAGAAATCATTTCGAAAGGAAAGAAGGAGGATATATAGAGGTTTCCAACATTGGATGGAGACGTCGAAAGCCAAAGTTAGTAGGAAGAGGGGAGTACGTGACTCACCGTCGCTGGACAAACGGATGCTGAAGGCGTACGTGCTTCCCTGATCCCTACATATATGCGAGCGACAGGGTCGATCGTCTTGGAGCTTTTTAACAAGCCGAGGCGATTCGAGCGAGACAAAGCCAAGCAAAGCGATGCCGTGTGGGCCCGCCTCAGCACCCACCACGTGTCCAGCCTCAACCTTTTACAGGTCATCCATTATGTTCTTTCATTATAAACCCATTTAGTACTATTTACCACTCCATATTATGAGGCGGAGGGAGTATCTTCTTTGTCTTTTTCAGGCTACTCCCTCCATTTTTTTTAAAGGGCACAGCTCAAAAAACTCTGGGACCAAGGTGCCTAGTAATTGGACGAAAATCGTGGACGTGGGACGTGATATTAGCATCGGGAGTTAAGGTTTGCGCCTAACTAATCGCGTTAAAACCGCTTAGTAACCCCCACGGCCAATCAGCGAGCCATCTCCTCGCATGCACTGGTGGAGCCAATTCCAGCCGCGATTTCCTTTCTTTCTTCTTCTTCCCGCACTCGTTCCTTTCTCCCCGCTCAGTTTCCCTCAAAAACGCGAGTGAAAATTTCATCTCCGATCAAAAACTCGCGCCGATCTTCCCCGCTGCCAAATTGTAAACGAAATTTTCACCGATCAATAGTTCCCGCCGATCTTCCAGCCGGTGCTCTCTTTATGTATGTGTGCAGATGGAGGCACACGAACAGACATCGGTCTGCATCTCTCCTCCATCTCACTCCAATGGCGCCGCCACAGCTAGGGGGATCAGATCGCCGGCCTCCTCCTCTTGGCCTTCATGGGCTTTCACGGGTGGCTTTCCAACCTAGATCGCCGCCACCAGGAGCAGTTCCTCCTCCTCTTCCTCTTGGTCTCACTGGACGTGCGTCGATGCCAGCTTTCTCCATTGGCACCGCTCGCTCGGAGCCGCATCCTCCTCCAACGACATTGCCTCGATGGCGTGTCGGCCTCGCACGCCCGTCTCGTCCTCCGGCACCTAACGAGGCCGGTTCCTCGAACTGGAGTGTCTCCATTGGCGGAGCCGTGGCAGTAGCGGAGAGATGGTAAGATCTTCGTTCGTGGGGTTTTGCCTCGTCAATGGTGGCGGCGGGATCTCGTTCGACAGTGGCAGCAGTGAGTCCATGGGCTTCACTTTCAGTTCTGACGCCGGTGGCATACGGATCAGAGATGGATCCTCCCGTGCTGCCACCATAGAAGGTAAACCCTAAACCCTAGTTGTAGATCATGTACTCATAGTTTTTTGTAGTTTTAGATTATCATGTACCCTAAACCCTTGTCTGCTGTCACGTGTGCATGATCAAAGGAACTGGGTTCGGCCTTGCTGGACAGAATGGGCAGGAGATGACCAACGGAGACACTCCAACAATTGGCTACCGAGGGGTTGGATACAACCCAAATTTTGCCCATGCCGACGAATACCCTCCTAGTCAAGAGCATGTTCAAATCCAAAAAGAACCTATCGATTTGAGTAAGCACCTTTTGATCATATTTGTGTGTTTCAGTAATATTCAATATTTTTCATGTCAAATTATTCTGTCCAATGCATTTAGATGTTATGTCGAACAAGGAGACAAGAACGCACTACCGTACAGATGATAAGCGACACATATATTCTGAGATCCTTGCCCGTAATGGTGGGGGTAATAGGTTGAAGCATGGAGTTTCTAAAGTTGTTGCACTAGCTTGTGAATGTCCAAGGAGAATAGTGCAAAGGGTATGGCAGCAGGCTAAAAATGGTGGAGGCATTACAGGGGTAAAAAACAATCGGAAGCTCAAATCAGGAAGGAAAAAGATAAATTTAAACATAGATGCATTGGAGGCCATCCCACCTGGAGAGAGAACAACATTAGAACAAGTTGCTGGACATCTAAACTTGTCAACTACCACTGTTTGGAGGAGGTGAGAGTTCTACTACTGAATTGTTGTCAAATTTCTACATGTCAACATTCCTTTATTTTATGGATTTCTAAATGATAGGTTGAAGATGAAGGAAATTCGACGAATAACAAGTGAATTGAAGCCCGCCTTGACTGATGCAAACCAAAGGGCTCGTCTAGAGTATGCTCTTAGGCATCTTGAACCATGTAGCATAACATCCCTAGGTGGTATTAATCCCACATTTAGGGCTGATATGGATGTGGTTCATATAGATGAGAACTGGTTTTATCGCACGCGGAAGACCCAGAACATGTATTTGAGTCATAGAGAGGAGGCACCACACCGGGAATGTAAAAATAAAGCCACATTCAGAAAATTATCTTCTTGTCCGCAATGGCCAGACCAAGGTATGATGCTCAAGGCAATTGTGTGTTTGATGGCAAGATAGGGGTTTGGGCTTACACAGATTGGGTGCAAGCTAAAAAGAGAAGTCAGAATAGGTTGGTACTTGCACATTATTCACTACTTTGTGCTAAAAAAAATTGTGCACATTATTCACTACTTTGTGCTATGTTTGAGTATATTTGTTTCTATATCCATAGGCTGAGGGGGCATGGGAGCTGAAGCCTGCAGATATAGTGGACATGGAGAAAAGTCGGGAGTACTTAGTGAAATACGTACTGCCGGCTATAAAGGAGAAGTGGCCTGAGAGCGATAGATGGAATACCATCTACGTACAGCAGGACAATGCTAAGACTCATATAAAACCAGATGATCCACTTTTTTTAGGAAGCTGCTAGGGGTGGTTGGGATATTAGGATGATATACCAACCACCTAATTCTCCTGACACAAACATATTAGATCTTGGTTGGTTTGCCTCAATTCAAGCAATGTTCCATAGAAAGATGCCCAAGACCCTAGCCGAGATTGTCCAAAAGGTATTGCACTGATTAGATCTTGGTTGGTATTCTTTTTATGTTCTATGTGATATATACTTATTTGTGTATGAACTGTTTTGAGTTTTTCATGTCGTGTGTCATAGAAAGGGAGATGGGGCTTAAAGATCTACAAAATTCAGCATGATCCTTGTTAAAAAGAAGGTTGTTGACGATTGATGTCATGTCTTTACTAAGGCATAAAATGGCGAGGCAGCATGTGCTATCCAACTCCACAAGCTTTTATTAAGGCATAAATCGATGAGACATCATGTGCTATTCAATCACACAAACTTTTACTAAGGCATAAAGTGGTGAGACATCATGTGCTATCCAACCCCGCAATTTTTTACTAAGGCATAAAGTGGTGAGGCATCATGTGCTATCCAACCCCGCAAGTTTTTACCAAGGCATAAACTGATAAGGCATCATGTGCTATCCAACCACACAAGTTTTTGCTAAGGCATCATGTGATATCCAACCCCGCAAATTTCTATTAAGGCATAAAGTGGTGAGGTATCATGTGATATCCAACCCCGCAAGTTTTTAGTAAGGCATAAAGTTATGAGGCATCATGTGCTCTAAGCCCCCAAGTTTTTAGTAAGGCAAAAAGTTATGAGGCATCATGTGCTCCAACCCCGTAAGTTTTTAGTAAGGCATAAAGTGATGAGGCATCATGTGCTCCAAGCCCCCAAGTTTTTAGTAAGGCATAAAGTGATGAGGCATCATGTGCTCCAACCCCGCAAGTTTTTAATAAGACATAAAGTGATGAAGCATCATGTGTTATCCATCCCCGCAGGTTTTCAAGGCATCATAATCCTCTAGTGAGCTCTCTATCCTTCCACACTTTTTCTAATTCCTAGACGGGGACAACAAACCCGAACCATTTTCTGTGGCTTTTCCTTCTTTTTCTTAAATTTGGAAAGTAAATGGATTTTTTCTTCTTTTCCTTTAATCTGGCAAGAGACCCGCTCGTTTGCACCAATCAACTTTGCTCTAAAAAGCAACACTTGACCAGATGTTGTTGGACTAGCCGAGCCAGGGCCTACATGGCCAGTTAGTTCCATTAAGAATGTGTGACAGTCATTGTTTAATTTGTTCTGAGCATATGAAAAGACAAATTTTAACATGGTCCCTCTTACCTCCTCTTTTTACATGTGAGGTAAGAAGGTAAGAGTTAATCGAGCCATTCATTAATGAGATCAACATCTAAGATCATATGAAAAATTAATCGACCAAAAATCTGAAACTCTCATCACATGAGACATGTCGACATCCAGCAAGAAAATCAAGAACCTAGCAAATTAACCCCTTGCATATGATCTGAAGAAAAAAATCAATGGAGCAAACTGAAGTAACATTCCCCAGCAACCCGGGCTCGCCAGAGGCCAACGGCGGTGACAGAGGCGCGCAAGACAGCATAGCAGATGGACGACATCAGCGTGATGGGGCGCGGTCTGCAGGCGTTGGCTATCTGCGGCGGCTCGGGGAGTTGTGCCACACCATCGCCGCCGTCTCCAGTCTCGCCGGCCGGCTCCCCTTCACGCACTCCTGTGGCCACCCCCCTTCCGGCGTCGGCACTATGGGGCCCCTACACTGCGGCTGCAATTTCTCTGCTGTGCATGGCCGCACCGCCCCCTGAAGTGAGCCGCATGGCACCCCCGGTGGCAAACCAGTCAACGCCCCCTGCTGCCAGCCCAAGCCTCGCCGGTGATGCTGCTGCCACGACTGGCTCAGGGAAACTTGAGCGCTTCTTAGCCTCGATCGTCGAAGAACCACCGGCAGCTCTGCTCCCCATCCCTGTCGCCAAGCCGGCAAAGGGCAAGGGGATCAACCTCTCCTCGCCATGCAGGAGCGGCAGGATCGCGCAGAAGAAATCAAAGGAGAGGATGCAAGGCAGAGTTGCCGTCCAGGAGCTGCTGGCTCGCGCCTGCGGCCTACTCGACCCGGAGGCCCAACTCGATCAGGATGCTCAGGGCGCCTACTCGACTCTGTTTAACACCCCCTTGGCAGCGTCTGTGATCCAGGCAATTGAAGCCCTCGCCAAGCATGTCAAGGTGGCCACAACCAAGACTGGAAAGAAGAAAACCACCACCAAGGGAGTCCCCAACATCGTTGATGTTTAGCTCATGTTGCTGTAGTTCGCCTGTGTGTGTTCAAGGTGTAGTTTGGGTCTGCAGCGGTGCGTCCGCTGCCTGTTTCCGTGCTCCTCGTCGCTTATGTGTTGAGCTACGACTATCTTCGTCAGCGTTTCAGAATTTACATCTCCTCCTGCTCCAGCGTCTGCTCTTCAACGCCTCTTCTTTTTGCGTGATGCTCGTCTCCCTTTATGGCACAACATAATGTCAACTTGGTCTGTTGGAACGTGCGCGGCCTCAACTCCCCTGCCCGTCGCGACGCGGTGCGCGACACCGTCCGCGATTGCAAAGCCACAATTGTGTGTCTTCAGGAGACCAAGCTTGAGATTGTCGACGATGTGTTGATCACTAGCATGTTAGGCCCTTTCTTCGCCGCCAACTACTTCACCCTTCCGGCTGTTGGCTCTAGGGGGGGAATGATAATGGCTGTCTCGGATATTTTCTTCAAGCTGTCGGACTTCCATGCTACACCGGGATCAATATCCGCAACTATCACCATGTTGGCCAAGGGCACTCAATGGACCCTCTCCTGTGTCTACGGCCCCCAAGGAGAGCAAGAGAAGCTGCTCTTCATCAATGAGCTCAGGGGCCTAAAAATTTTAGTCAAGCCGAGCTGGCTAATTCTTGGTGATTTCAACCTTTTGACCAAAGCGGCTGACAAGAACAACCGAAACATCAATCGACGCCTTATTGGCAGTTTCCGTGGCGCTCTCGACCACCTACAGCTAAAAGAGATCTGGTTGTCTGGACGCAAGTTCACTTGGTCAAATGCTCAAGACACCCCGGTGCTAACAAAGATCGACCATTTCTTCCATACCGATGATTGGGACTTGCTTTTTCCCAATGCGCATCTCTAGGCCATCTCCTCTGCTTGTTCGGATCATGCCCCGCTTTTTCTCCAGGGGGACAACGAGGTGCGCCACAAGCCATCTATCAAGTTTGAGGAGTTCTGGCTTCGCCTCCCGGGCTTCAAAGATACTGTCGCCGCGGCCTGGGACCGGCCGGTCCATGCGACCAACCCCATCCGGAGGATCCACATCAAGTTATCCCGGACAACAAAGGCTCTAAAGAAATGGCAGTGTGAGAGTGTGGGGGTTTTAAAAACCCAGATAGCGATTGCAAAGGAGGTCATCTGGAGACTGGACTTGGCTGAGGAGGGTAGGCCTCTCTCCCCTGCGGAGCAGGAGTTGCAGCGAAGGATGAATCTTTCCTATCTCGGCCTTCTTTCCTTCCAAAAAATCAAGCTACGACAGCGTTCCCGCCTCACTCGTATTAGGCTTTGTGATGTCAACTCCAAGTTCTTCCATGCCAAGGTGAATGGCCGCAGACGAAAGAACTACATTCAGATGCTCCAGATGGATAATGGAGTTGCGGTCACGACTGAAGGCAAGGAAGATGTGCTTTTCTCGCACTTCCAGAGCCACCTTGGAACGCAGACGCCCAGGACCAAGAGGCTCATTTGGGACAACCTGGGTCTGCACGTGCATGACCTATCAGACCTGGAAGCCCCTTTTGACGAGAGCGAGATCAAAGACGTGATATTTTCGCTTCCTTCCGTCAAGACACCAGGCCCTAATGGTTTCATTGGTGCTTTTTTCAAGACTTGTTGGGAAATAATCAAGCTGGATGTCGTCGAGGCAATTTTTCAACTTGCAAACCTTCGGGGAAACTGCACTTCTCTCGTCAACTCGTCTAACATCATTCTGTTGCCCAAGAAAGTTGATGCTAGGGCTGTTGGGGACTACAGGCCAATCAGCCTCATCCACAGTCTTTCCAAGATTTTCTCCAAGCTCCTGGCCAACAGGCTAGCCCCGGTTCTGCCTACTCTTGTATCTAAGTGCCAGAGTGCTTTCGTCCAAAAGCGTTCCATCCACGACAACTTCATGCATGTTCAGAACCTAATCAAGGACCTACACCGCCGAAACATCCCAGGACTTTTCCTCAAGCTTGATATATCGAAGGCTTTTGACTCCGTCAATTGGGCTTTCCTTCTTGAGGTTCTTCAGCGCATGGGGTTTGGCCAACGTTGGCGGGACTGGATTTGCATGACCCTGGCATACTCATCAGCTAGGATCCTTCTGAATGGAAACCCGGGCAAGCCGTTCAGGCACGCACAGGGCCTGCGTTAGGGAGACCCGGTGTCGCCGATGCTTTTCATTCTGGCAATAGACCCGTTGCAACAGATTCTCCATCTCGCCTCTGAGCAGGGCATCCTCAAGCCCATCCGCGCTCGTTCCGCCAGATGTAGAATCTCTCTCTTTGCGGATGATGCAGGCATCTTTGCCAACCCTGATAAGGAGGAGCTGTGGGCGATCTCGGCCATACTGAAAGCCTTTGGGGAGGCTAGTGGCCTAATCACGAACATGTCAAAGACCGAGGTTTTTCCGATACGATGCGGGGACTTTGACCTACAGGACATACTCACCGTCTTCCCCGCCAAGATTGCCAGCTTCCCAGGACGCTACCTCGGACTTCCATTGCACTATCGTCGGCTCCGGAGGGTTGACCTCCAACCTTTCATCGACAAGATTGCGGGTAGACTGTCGGGTTGGAAAGGAAAGCTACTAAATAAGCCCGGTAGGGTCGCTCTGGCTCAATCAGTTCTAACAGCTATGGAGACTTTCCACATCACCGCTCTCAGCCTGCCAAAATGGATCCTGCGAAAAGTTGAGAAGATCATTCGCGGGTTTCTATGGCAGAAAGAGGATCAAACGCAAACTTCTGGAGGGCACTCCCTCGTTAACTGGAAGACCGTCTGTCGTCCAAGGAGGTTGGGCGGCCTGGGAATCGCTGACCTTGACCATTTTGGCCGCGCCCTCCGCCTTCGCTGGCCCTGGATACAATGGACGGACCCAGAGAGGCCATGGGTGGGCACTGACCTGCCATGCGACCAGGCTGATATGAACCTTTTTCGCGCAAGCACAACCATAACTTTGGGAGATGGCCGCAAGGAACTTTTCTGGCATGACAACTGGAGTGGAAGGGGCCCTCTAACGCTACTTGCGCCGGAGCTTTACAAAATAGCTTCAAGAAAAAATAGGACCGTGCATTAGGAGTTGACAAATGAAAACTGGATCAAAGCAGTCGCTAGCCTTCGATCCCTGCAACAACTGGGGGAATTTGTCACTCTTTGGGGATGGATTAGCCAGACAGTTATGTTGCCAGATCAAGATGACACAATCTCCTGGAACCTGACCACAAATGGAGCCTACTCTTCCGCATCGGCCTATGCGGCGCAGTTCTTTGGCTCACACCCAAGATTTGACTCTTCAAAGGTCTGGTCTGCGCACGCTGAGCCCAAGTGCAAATTCTTTGCGTGGCTAGTCCTGCATGGTAGAATCCTCACCGCAGATATGTTGGCTATTCGTGGCTGGCCACATGACCCAAGGTGTCAGCTATGTCTTCAGCAGCCAGAAACGACAACCCATCTTTACAAGGACTGTCCCTTCGCGGTCGCGGTTTGAAACCAGGTAAACACCTGGACAAACGAGGGTCTCGCCATCTCAGGTTTCTTGCCCGAGCCAGGCATTGTTTCCGACTGGTGGGACAAGATGCTAGTAGATGAGCCTTCCCAAGTGCGGATACGGAAGAGCGGGAGGATCATCTACACAATTTGGGCTATCTGGAAAGAGAGAAACAGACGCGTTTTCACAGGACAACGGATGACTCATCGCGAGGTTGCTCTACTAGCTTTCGAAAACATAAAGCAACGGGATATGGCTTTCGTTGGGGCCTTGCCATCTGTCGGCATAGGCTGAGTATGTGCTGGGTTTTACATGGTTCATGCTTATGGGCCATTTTTTTTGGTTTTTGCAACGTTCCCTAAAAACGTGCGCCCCCCTGTAAATTGCGCTTCTGTTTTCCTTCTATAAGAAAAGGCAGTGCTCCTGCTGGTTCCTCAAAAAAAAAACTGAAGTAACAAAGAACCTGCAGGTCAGGCCATAGCAGGACACAAACATGATAATCACCGTAGGTTCATGAGTCAAAACCAAAATGTTCACGATGTCAAAAAATGTCCGTGATTTCCAAAAATGCGAGCCAATTTGGATATTTATGAACATTTTTTGAATTTGACAAACATTTGTAAAAATTATGGTGAACAATTTTGAATAAGATGAACATTTTTTTCAAAAAGAACTGGATGAACAAAATTTGATTTTTTTTGATTTTTTTTAGAAATTAATTAACAAATTTCACAAATCAACCAATGAAAAGATCATCTGTAGTCCGATCATCTGGGGAAAGGATCATCATAGATTATACTCCCTCCATTCCTAAATATATGTCATTTTAGACATTTTAAATGGACTACAACATATGGATGTATGTATACATGTTTTAGAGTGTAGATTCACTTATTTTTCTCTATATGTGGTCACTTGTTGTAATCTCTAGAAAGACTTATATTTGGGAACAGAGGGAGTAGAAAAAAAAACAAGATCATCTCATCTGAACCCCTATGAACCTAGCTTATAGTTATGTTCTACATAGATTGAACGGTCGTGGATTAATAGGTTTAATAGGTCTACCGGATCGAAGAGGCTAGCATTTTCTAATTAATGTAGGACTTTTAAATATATTTCTCTATGTTTGACCCGTATTGTGCTTTTTGTGAAAAATTGAATTCAAATTTATCAAATCATGACCAGAGTATAATTCAAATTCATTTAAATTTTAAATTTCATTTGAAAATTTTCTGAAATAAACTGAGATGTTACAGAATAAATAATAAAATGATCTGAAATTTCACTTAAAATTGCATCATAACATGTATGTGAAACATTTATCTGAAACTGTGAATTTTTTTAAATAACTTATCTATTTTTTAAAAAATCTTTAATTTTGTGAATGTTGAACATTTTTTTGTATAAACGAATCCACCAAACTTATAATTTAAATGTGTACATAAGATTGCAAATTGATAGTAATACAATCTGCTTCTGCTGCACTAAACACCTGATGGCTGAGATACAAGGGCAACGAATAGATTGTCAAAAATAGATAGTTGGGAAATGGAAAATAGATCCATGCACCGGAATATATAGCAGAATTAGCACTTGTTAAACAACAGACAGAAGCAACTTTGCACTTTTTGCAGCCAAAATGAAGAGCGCGCTGTTGTACATGCATCAATGTATTCTGAACGTTCTTCTCTGCACTTCCTTTCCTTGTCTGAAAAACACATGCATGCATAAGAGCGAGATTACAGGCTAAAGCCAGCATATATTCTGAAGTTGATCAATCATGCATGTACACAGTGTGAGCATATATACCAAACTGAAGCACACAGAGAATCAGCTAGCAGACTAAAACATCACAGGATCGTCTGCTTTATATCTTTTTTTATTTTTTGACGATAAAACTATTTCAGAAGTCGAAACCAAACGGTGGAACACTACATCCAGTTCGTCAACACTCAATACCTTATCTCGATCGACCCTTACATCATGCATAAGATAGAATCATAGAACTACTCGTCAGTCAGTCAGTCATCATCAGTGCCTGAGTGCCTCATCTAAAGAGCTGAACTAATCGGTCCTCAATCCTCCTCACCTCCCAAGAAGAGGGCCAGGAAGCTGGCAGAGTCGCCCGCCATGAAGACGATGGTCCAGTAGATCTTGACGGTGTGGTCGGTCTCGGCAGCCATCATGGAAAATGTGGACGACGATGGTGAGCACGAGCGCGAGGTCCGCGAGGGCACTGCGGACGTAGAGGTGGCGGCCTGGGAGCAGCAGCGCCAGCGCCGCCACGGCCGCCTGAGTCGCAGCGCAGTACACCATCCCGGTAATGTCCGTCGACTGGACGCACTGCATGAACATGATGGATATGGATCGGTCGAAGCATCCAAGGGGTTATAGTATTAGTACGTACGTAGACGGGTCGTAGTACATATGTACCAGGTCGCACGGGACGTGGTAGCAGGCGAGGGCGAAGGAGGCGAGGAAGACGCAAGCGGTGAAGAGCGCCCAAGCGCTGACCATCCGGGCAGCATCCGGGACCGGGATCTTCTTCTTGCGCATGGTCTCGCCCTCGACGTCCATGCTGGATCCAACCTAGCTAGCTCTAGCCTCTAGGACAAGAGCACAAGATTAGTTTAATTTTATTTTATTTTTGCGGGAGAAATCATTTCAAAAGGAAAGAAGGAGGATAGAGGTTTCCAACATTTGATGGAGACGTCGAAAGACAAAGTTAAGAGGTAGAGGGGAGTGACTCACTGTCGCTGGACAAACGAAACGGATGCTGAAGGCGTGCTTCCCGGATCCTATGCCAACGACAGGGTCGATCATCTTGGAGCTTTTTAACAAGCCGAGGCGATTCGAGCGAGACAAAGCGAAGCAAAGCGATGCCGTGGGCCCACCTCAGCACCCACCACGTGTCCAGCCTCAACTTTTTACAAGCCATCAATTAAGTTCTTTTATTACAGACCCAATTACTATTCATTACTCAAATGGGGCGGAGGGAGTATCTTCTTTGTCATTTTCAGGCTAGAAAGGGAGATGGGGCTTCAAAGGTCTACAAAATTCAGCATGATCCTTATTAATTAAAAAGAAGGTTGTTGACGATTGATGACATGTCTCTTTAAGGCATAAAGTGGTGAGGCATCATGTGCTATCCAACTCCGCAAATTTTTGCTAAGACATAAAGTGGTGAGGCATCATGTGCTATCCAACCACACAAGTTTTTACTAAGGCATAAAGTGATGAGGCATCATGTGCTATCCAACCCGCAAGTTTTTAATAAGGCACAAAGTGATGAGGCATCATGTGCTATCGAACCACGCAAGTTTTTAATAAGGCATAAAGTGATGAAGCACCATGTGCTATCCATCACCGCAAGTTTTCAAGGCATCATCATCCTCTAGTGAGCTTTCTATCCTTCCACACTTTTTCTAATTCCTAGACAGGACAACAAACCCGAACCATTTTCTTTAGTTTTTTCTTTAATTTGGAGAGTAAATGGTTGACCAGATGTTGTTGGACTAGCCGAGCCAGGGCCTACATGGCCAGTTAGTTGTGTTAAGAATGTGTGCCAGCACTGTTTAATTTGTTCTGAGCGTATGAAAAAATAACCGAACAAAAATTTGAAACTCTCAACACATGAGACATGTCGACCCAGAAAGAAAATCAAGAACCTAGCAAATTAACCCCTCGCATATGATCTGAAGAAAGAAAAAATCGATGGAGCAAACGGAAGTAACAAAGAACCTGCAGGTCAAGCCATCACAGGACGCAAACATGATGATCACCGTAGGTTCGTGAGTCAAAACCAAAAAGGGGAGTATCAAATATTTTCAGTTAGCTTCATCCCCCGTATAACAATTGCTCTGCATAGCCCATAATGCAAAACAAAGAATATGCAGATAATAATGATGACCACAACAAACAGAAGTACACATAGATACTGCAGATCAAACCATCACAATATCATCTGCATTGTCGATCATCTGGGGAAAGGATCATCATAGATTATTCAAAAAAGAAAGAAAAAAAAGGGATCATCTGCTAACTCACTTTAGTACCTCTTAACAGAACAAGCACAAAATGATCGCTGCAGCGAGTTTGGGGCATCCTATGCAGTTCAAACACAAATGCGGTTCAAACTTCAACAGAATCTTACCAGCAGAACGACATTCCCATGCATGCACGGCAAGATTCAGAGCAAAAGTTGGAAGTAATCTAGAAGCAGTCTGAGCCATCTTAAACTGTACTGATGCATGCATGAACGAAATTAGCACAAGCAAGACCAAAAGTTCAGCAAACAATCACTGTAATTAAGCAGAGATCTCTAGACCAATAAGAACAGAGCAACCAGATCCATCAAATTCAAACCAAAATTCATTCAAGCTGTACTGGATAAGGAACCACACATTCGGTACCACAAAATGTCATCAGAAGTGGAAAGGAACACACATTGCTCATCACGACATCCATAGGACTGCCCAATCTCTCATCCAAACCCTTATGAACTAAAAGAATTCCAAATCTCTATTATCCAAAGACTGCCGAATCTCTCATCTGAACCACTACGAACTACTCCAGTAAATGATTTGGATCTGCTCCAGAGAAGGTCTTGGACATTATCAGACATGGTTGTAGACGCTAATTATTTAGTAATACAAGAATTATTTCAAAAAAAAAGTAAGAACTTGTGTGGCATTTTTTTCGTCGAAGCTGCACACAGACACATGTATATGTACTCCTAGCTACACCTGTATTGCTGTCAAAAAAATGAAAAGCAAGAAGAAGAAAAGCTACACCTATATTAGAAAAGAAGCCCATTATTCTTAACAGCATTTTTTTTAGAAAAGGAGGAATCACCCCCGGCCTCTGCATCCGGGTGATGCATGCGGCCATATTATTTATTATTCACAAAGACCTTACAAAGTAATACAACAGTAAGCCCGAGGCCACCATCTAGACGACACCTGTCGCTACTCCTATCCCCTTGATGAAAGCGTGCCGAATGTCCGGGCCAAATACCAAACAGACATCGCACGAAAGCCTAACATCTAACGCCGGATGCCCCATCCAGGCCACATAGGCGGGACTGGGTAACACTCCAGTCCGGCGCACTCTCAGTGAGTACCACACGCACACACTGCAAAGGGCCGTCACCTCCATCTTCCCTCGATCCATCCTCAAAGCATGTACTGACGCATCGACCTTGTCAGGCCTCTCTGCCATCGACGCCACCACGACGCCAGACAACGTCGACCTCCTGCGCGTGTCCCTCACCACACATCTGACGCCAAGCCTCCACTGCTCCATGCCGTCGAGAACCGCCGCCATGGATATGTAGAAGGAAACACCGCTCCACCGAAGCTGCCATCCGCGGGTCCCTCGAGCCCGAGTGCATCTCCAAGGATGCCGCCCCCAAGGGGGTAACGACACATGAATGCCGCCGTCATCCGATCAACTGATCTAGGGTTTCCCCTGGAGGTATTGGGTGGGGTTGGAAGCTTCACCTCGATGATGCCTTCATGAAGGAAACGATGATAAGAGCATCGTCATCACCGGCTCCGGCAAATGACCGAAGACCAAGTTTTCACCCGGATCCATTTCAAGAAATCCACCCGACAACCTGTGCACTGTCTCGACCGCCTTCAAAGCCCCAGATCTAGCCTCCTAGATCCGGCGACCAACCGCGACAGCAGTGCCACCGTAGGAGCCCTGGCGCACCAGCCACTCTGAATGTGCCACCATTGGAGCCTGGGAGGAGGGCTCCCACCCCACCTCGCCAACTGCGAGAGCCGCCGGGATGAATCCCGCACGCTCATCACCGTCTCTGATCTGAACCAATCCGTGGCCAAACCACGAGATCGCCGATGCAGATCCGCCTTGGATAAGGACTACACCACGCCATGCCGCCGCGGGAAGCCTGAGCTTCACTCGCCGCCACCTTCCAGGGCCGCCGCCCCGGGATCCAGCCGCCGCCGACAAGACGCGCCGCCCACGTGCAGCAGGCCGGAGCAGCCCCCCCGATCCAGATCTGGACCGAGAAGCTGACCACGGCCGCCCCACGCCGGCACGCCCCGCCTGGCCACGAATCTGCAGCCAGCCAGCATATCATATATTATTTTCCTTGTATTCTTTTTCTAATGAGTTGATTTTCGTTTACATTTAGAAAAAGAACAGGTAGTATACCTGAATTCATGTCTCCAGCTTCACCGTTTCTTTGTACTTGACTGAAGTATATGATCTGCACGTATATTGTCCAAAGCTATAAATAAGTTCAAAAATAAATATTTTTGTCTAGTTACATCTCTCAGACACAGGGATGAAGTGTACAGACGACAAAACACCTATATGTCCCGCACCAGTTTGCACATCTCCAAGCTTCCGTCTGTCATCTCGTCCAAAGGAAGAATTACAGATGACGGCCATATTCCATAGTTGCTATCAAACTCACAACCGTTTTCGCCAGCACCGGAAGCATGTATCTGGTGTCTCCAAAGCACCCGCAGCCGCTCCGCGACTTCCTTCATCGTCAGTCTGTCCTCCCCTCTCACACTCAGGCAGTCAACAGTGAGGATGACAAGCTTCTCGACGACCACCATGGCCGCATCATCATCTGTGATCTCAGAATCCAGCATTGTTTGGTGCTTGTTTTGGCGAAACATAAGGAGAAAATTATGGGACAATGATCTCTTCTCGCTGGAGTTGTAATCAGTGTATAGAGCTTTCTTTCTCGTCAACAGCTCGAGGAGAACGACCCTAAAGCTGTAGACATCGCTCTTGTCACTGAGGAGGTGGCTCATGAAGCTCTCGGGGTCGAGGTAGCCAAGGGTTCTCTGGACAAGCATGATGAACTCACTTTCATCCATGGACTTGAGCGCCGATGCCCCAAAGTCCGCAACCTTGGCATCATGCTGATCATCCAATAGAATGTTGGAACATTTGACATCCCCATGTAGAATCGTGCGAGATGTTGATGAGTGCAAGTACGCAAGAGCTTCTGTTGATTGTGTTGCAATCTTCAGGCGGAGATCGAATGGAATTGGTGAAGGATTGTGATCAGGACTGCCGTGAAGAAGATCATACAGCGTCCCGTTGGCGACGAACTCGTAGACCAACATTGGGACATCTATGTCCAGGCAACAGCCAAGTAACCTCACGATGTTCCGGTGGTTGATCTGCGACAAGATTATGATTATCATTTACAAACTCGTCCCTGTAGCTATCGTTGATTACTTTGGACTTCTTTATGGCAACCTCTCTGAGGTCATCCAAGGTACCCCTGTAGACCATTCCATGACCGCCGCATCCAAGAACTCGATCTTCGTTGTAGTTATCAGTGGCTATCCTGATCTCTTTTTCTGTGAGTATGCAAACAGTATCGACGTATAATCTGAGCCCTCCAGTTCACGATGATAGGTGCACCATTCTTCGCCCTCTCATTGATGAACCCAAGCTTGCCGACAAGGTCACGGCGCCGGAAGCTGTACCACCCGACCTCGGCGACCATGGCGTAGAAGCATATGGGTTGAATCCCCACACACTGCTACTGTTAGTCGAGAAGGCCAGCCCGATGGCGGCGAGGTTGGTCGGGATGGACACCTCACAGCAGCCTGTCCTGGTGCGCGGCGATCCATCTTCTGACGCACCGCTGGCACCATCACAGTAAGAATAGCAGCCAGCGAGGTACTGACTTCTGACCCCACGGAAACCGCTAACAACCCCCATGGTGTTGCAGCCAATGACCGTGAAGCGGTTCCGTCCAGGGGATGGGATGAACGGTGTGTCCTGCAGGCTGAACCACACAGTATCGTTGTTGGTGGCCGATACTACGGCACTTGATGTGAAGCAGATGTAGCTGACCGGGATGAGCATCCGGATCTCACCATGCTCCCGTGAGATATCAACGACGTCAACAGCTATGTCGGCCGGGCCCCCCGCCGTTGGCCGTGGCGGGTGAGAGGCGTTTTTACAGTCAAGATTGAAGAAGCTGTTGAGGCTGACTGCGGAGCATTGAGCCCCGACACCAAAGGGGTAAGGGATGAGCACATCGCCACACTTGTCAGGGCAGCCTGGCAGCGCCAGCGACATGGTGCCACCCATGGCGGGTGCCAATGCCATCACCAAGAAGACAATTAGTTCTAGAAAGAACACTAGGACCAGTATTGGATGCATGGCTCGCGCCATCACTTGCTTAATTTGGAGACTTTGTGTGAGTGTGCCGACTGCAGAGCCCCTGAGCTTTTCCTTATATGAAATGAATTGTGCCTTGCCATATAGTGTAGTGGACTCCTATAAACGCGTACAAATGTCAGCATCTGATGTGTGCGGTGCATGGATGAATAATTGTTCGAATCCCAACTCCCAAGTAAACTCTAAATGCAAGTTGCAGCGTAATAATTGATACCTCCAACTCTTCTTCTTTTTTTAAATGAGGTGATGTATGAATGCTAAAACGGTTTAGCTAGATGGTAGTTGGTTATTTCTCATATTCAAGTATTAATCTCACTCTCACCCCATGTAAAGTCTACTACAAGTTTCTTAAAATGGCTCCAGCGGGCAGGAGGTGCGGCCGCTCGTCTGCCACACGCTCCTACTAACCGTGCTCCTATGGATGCCCAGAGATCAAACGCAGGTAGGTAGCAGAAAACATAAAGTTGTATTCCGAGAGCC